>NC_056721.1:17422900-17757057 GCF_018831695.1 Puntigrus tetrazona | reverse complement strand
TGAAACTATTCACTGAGAGAATCAGAGCATCATTGTGTCAGCCAAGACGGCATCTAGCAACAAAAGTGGAATGGAGCTTAATTGCTCTCGTCATGGGCGGCCGTCATTGATCAACCGCTTAGGAGGAAAGAAATCACATCCACTGCCAGGCAGTCATAAATCACAGCCACTGGTACATGCACACTCGAGTCCGATAGAATCACGCAAAGACCTCGTGGGCCTGCAAATCATAGGCAATTTATTTTCCCTTCAAAAGAGTTTTAATTGGAATTAGTCTGAGCGATTATATGCTCCAACCAATGGGGGTAGTTTCATCTGGGCGGCTCACTGAGCTGAATAAAGAGCCAAACCAAAGTTCCTCCGCTGGTTACCGTACTCCAAATGTCAGACACTATCAGATAAACACTGAACGTATTCCTGCTTCAAGCCGCTTAAAGCCTAGATTGAACGCTATTGCTCACATACAGCTGGCAAAAATGAAGATTTTACTTCAAAATGTATTCTGTCTTTATTCCTCGCTTGTTTTAAGTACAAAATTGATCACTTTTACTTGATATTACTAAATTTGTATAAATAGCTTGATTGTATGTGGTTAGGCGCCACATCTACTACATCTCATGCTTATTTGTTTCATTTACTTGACTATTGTAGTGTCTTCACCATTGTCAGCAGCTCCACAAGGCACATAAATATGAATACAGATTTGTTTCAGTTGAGTCCCAGCTGATTCTTGGATTGCCTTAAAAATGAAATGCTGGTTTATACCCCTTTTTGCAATAGTAGAATCAATTGGCTGGAAGTAACACAAAGACTCCTTAGGAAACATATAATAGGTCCTCAACCATAAAATTTCATATTTTTAACAAGTCAGAAATTAAAAAATTTGATATTCATTTGTAGAAATTTCTCTGCATGAATTTTTTATTGACTTCTGAGAAAGTCACATAAATTCAAATGTTGATTTAAAAAAAGTGTAGTTAAAAAGTCTCCTTATGGCATAAAATCGACAGTGGACTCTGCCAATACTGATACAGAGTAATATATTCACAGTATAAGACTTGGGGAAACGAGCAGCTGAAAATCAAAAGATTGCAGATACAACATTTTAGCTAAAAATGTTTAATCTCTTCCTGATGCATGTGTATATTTACACATAATAAATTTGCAAAATAGGAAAGAGGCACAACATTTTACACAATGAGCATTTAACAGCCAAATCCTGTCAAGCAGTGCTGATTCAAGTCTGAAACTCTCTTCAAAGGCATCAGGAATTAACAAAGTATTGTAACTTCTTAGTTTTCGCTTGGAAATCTACATGCTCATATTTTTTGTTCCTACGCTTTAAGTTAATTCATCCTTCCAAAAAGGATTTTTCTTTCAATCTGGAAGCACCATGAGCAGAAATCAAAACCCGGATTTGCCTATTCGACTGAGGAGGAGTGTAAGAAAGAGGTGCATGTACAGAAAAAGATAAAAGAGGCGGAGTGGAAAGAAAAATGGATTGGGGGAAATGTGAAGGGTTTGAGGAGGTCGAGAGAAATGAGAGAGAGAGAGAGCTGACAAGGCACTCTAAAAGTTAAAACGAAAAGCTCCTGTGGATCTGAAAACACCTTATGTTCTGGGTTTGTTTTCCTGCTTGGTTTGTTTGTTCCTGTACTCAAAGTAGTTCTCAAAACAAGTGTCAGAAATGAGAGGCACTACTCAAATACTTTATACACAGCTAAGTCTCGGAATGTTAGAATATCTCTGAAGAGTTCCACATGTCTCCACAACTCAACATCTAAAACCAGCTAAAATCAAAGATAGTAATCATCATAAAAAAATAAATTGCATTTAAAGAAAGGCAAAGATTTACATCAAAGTGAAAACACTGCCCTGAGACATTACAACGCAAATTCAGCTGCTTTGGAGCAATCACCACTATCAATAAAGTCCCGCTTTACGTAGTACAAAGCAAAGCACATTGAGATTTTTCCATCCGAAAGTAATGATAAAAAATAAAAATACATTGTTAGATCATGACATTATGATATGTAGAATGATCATCATCTGCCTTTTTGGAATGAAAGTAGAATAGCATGCTTGTATTCTCAAATTATTTTGTAATGCTGTAAAGCATGCAGAAACTTCATCTAATGAAATGAACGGGAAATATACTAACTTAAGGAAAGCCAGACGGAAGGGCCTAAGCTACCTGCAATGCCAAACGTCTAGCATTTTTCTTCTACTCTAAAATCGTACAGACATATACGCCCTGCAGTTGTGTCCTGTATGTTAGGAAGTCTATCTATCGATCATCTCTACTTCATTTATAAAGCCCTCCTACATGATTTCCAAGATTGCCAGAAAATGATAGCTAAGAGTTCAAGTGAGAGCTAAAATACAAACAAGCGAGCAAATCCAACCGTGCTCTAATTGGCTTCAATTGTGAAACACTCCGTGGAAAAGACTGAAAAATAAAAGACTGCTTCCTAACAGGTGAACATCATCTCTAGCCCATAAGGAGATTGTCTTGAATATAAAGATACTGCTGTGAGAGGAGTTGTGGAGGCCTGCCCAGGGTTGATTAGGACAAATCGTGAATGGCATGGAAATCAAACATCGTAAACCGTAATCCCAAAATAAATAAATGTGTAAAGAGTGATTCATTATTACTTTCAGCTGGAACGAACCTGATGTATGGCTGAGGTAACGCGAGCAGATCCTGTCAAACGCTCGTTGGTGCGCGCGCTTTCTTTCTCTCATTGGGGTTCTGACTTTAAATCTTTCAAAGACGTTTCTATCGTGATCTCAGAAAGTCTACTTCTGCTTTAATCTCAGTGGAAAGCAAAGGAGGAGAGGCTCTCTCTTGTTTGAACACGATTGACTTTAAGAGAATTGCCTGCAGCACATGAAAGCCAGTCACTGCGAATACACATCCTCGCAGAGTTACCGACGCTGCAAGAGAAGGCAAAGAGAAACTCAAAACAACCAAGATGGCGAGAAAAAAGTAAAGCAGAGCTCGGGACTTCATCCGCTTGATACCCTGAAACAGTTTGAGAATCGCCTACATTTGTATTTGTAACACTGCAAATCACCAATCTTGATAGAGACGAAAGTTAGTGGGCTGTTGAAAAAATCGAGAGAAAAAGCACAAAACATCCAATAAAAAATGGCATTAAGGAAACCAAGTAGCTTATGAGCTCGAAAATTGAATAAACTGAAAACATAAAATAAATACACATATTCCATAAAAAGCATCTACTGCCCCCTGACATGATGGGCGCTTAAGGACGTGGAAGATAGGTACCACTTTTCTGAGATGAATTCAAATCAGCTTAACTATCAGTTTTCGTGAACGGGTGGCATTCACATACAATTAATCAGTTTAAAAACAAGTTCTGTGCTCAACGGTTTGATTTGTAAGCTTTTAACAAACGGAGGCTGCTAAAAGTGAGTGGAACGGCATGGAATTAACATTTGCTACATTTTACTGCGATGCCACTGAACCTTCTCTTTGTGAATGCGACATTGTGACATCATCAGTAAATCGTAAACACATTGGCGCCAGTTCTTCAATCTCAAGTTTTCCTTCATTCTAGACTGAATTGTGCAAAAAATTACCGAGGCTTAGAGTGCTCAAGGTCTGAATATGAAAGTGAAACACAAAATGAAAACGCCAACTATTAATTTTCGATCGAGTTTTCACCTGGAATAGCAAAAAGAATATGTCCTCAAGTGGCTTTCAGACTAAAACCATAATAGCAATAAAGGTTGAAAAAAGTGTACAAAACTAAACATACAGATTCATCCACCAACTAAACAATGAACCTTTGTTTTTCGTGAGGACGATTTCCTCAAAAAACACTAGGTACCACAAGGGAAACACATTTGTCTGAGTTTGTTCTTTTTGCACATTTTTTTCACTCTCAGTTCTTCAGTCACTAGGGTAGTCAACATTTAAATCATAGCACATTTTATCTAAAGAAAATCGCTTTTTTTACTCAAACAACATTCAAATAAAACATGGCACAGGACATTTTTTTCGATATTTTTTTTCATAGTTCAGTCTTTGTTTCACATATCAAAATTCATCTTATTCTTTCTATGTTAAAATGGAAAACTTTGAACGCATCTTTTCACTCTTTTTGTATAAAAATGCAGTTGCATTTATATATCTATACACATTTATATATATATTTATATCATTTTCATTTGTTGTAGTTCCTGTAAATTGTGCAAATTCCAGCAGTAACACAAGTGGCAGGAGACTGGAGGAGTGAGTTGTTTGATCAACCAAGAGTAAAAAAAAGTTGTTAAAGTAAGCGCTAAATCAAAATGCTGTATGTCGGGTGGGGAAAAAAAGACACCGCTTATCCTTCATGGGCTTTAAGGTCTTCTGGCTCATAATACAAGACATCCTTGGTGAGTAAAAAGCACATGTTGAAGCATGGCTCAATACACACTCCAAAATGATAAAAAATCCAAAAACGTAAGTCCTATTGGTTGGATGTGGCGTCCGGGGGGGAGACATTCTGGTACGTGTTGAGTCTAAAGGAAGTGATGAAAGAGGATTTCCACCCTGGGCTGAGGGGTCTCCAGTGTACTGCTTCTGTCCTTGCAGTCCGTTAGCTTAGTGTGTGTGTGTTTGTGTATGTGTGCGTGCGTGCAGTGCAGTGTGTGTGTGTGTGTGTGTGCCTGTAAGCAGTAGGCTCGGGGGCGGGCCAGGAGGTCAGAGGGAGACAGCTGAGGTGGGTGGGAGAGATGGGGGAGGAGGTCCTCAGCTTGTCAGAGCCATGGTGTCGTATAACCTGTTCCAGTTTACTGCGCAGTCCCTGTCGCCGAGCTAACCTGGCCCTTCTAGTGAAAAGTGGGACAGGATCTGTAGAGGAGGAAATGACCTCAGATTAGAGTGTTTTCTAACGGTTTAGTAGGTAGCTATTCAGTTGGTTTATGAGGCAAAGAACCAGCACGACAAAATTATAAATTACTGTATATACTCTCCAGCATAAAAATGATAAAATGCATAGTCTTAATGCATATAATATAGATTTTTACTTTTTATTTGGCTGCATGAGAAAAATAAATAATTAGATATAAAAATGACACCAAGTCACTATACAATAACAATTAGGATTTCTAAATAAATAAGAAAACCCAACTACCTGGTGTGGTACCTGTGGTGCACTTTTAGTGCGAGACATGAAATATATACCAACAAATACATACTAATGCAATTTCCAAAAGAAATGAAAACACTAGAGGCAGACACCTTTTATTCTTTTAACACAAATTTACACAATTATTTCGCACAATTACTTTTAGCAAAATATATCAGTGTAATAAAAATGTGCCAGGGTCATATATATTAAACCTGTGTTTTAGCACTCTGTGGACATTTCTCTTTGAAACTGTGGCGAAACGATGTACATGTATATCTTTATGAGACAAGGTCAGAAGGAACATCATAAAATTATCTGATTTTATGATTGTTTTTTGTTTATTTTATGCTACTGGGCGAGTGAACAAGCGCGGAGGAAGGGGCTAAAAAGTTGTGCCAGAGGCAGAGTGAACTTAAAAATAATAATGAAGGTGGGGTTCAAACCTACAACCTTTTGGTTACCAGTCAAAAATCAAGATCTTTAAACCACTCGCTTCACCGCTTCATTTGGGTATCGTGTCTGTCTGCTAACGGAAATGCAAATGTGCTCTCTCCAGAACTTGTTTGGGAAACAGCGTGTGATGCTAACACACCCATCTGCTTGGTTTAACCAAAAGCAAGTGTCTAAATGTAAAGTGGAAACGGCGAAGAAAAGAATCTCCAACACCTCAGCGCGGATAATGGACTGCTACACTTCCTCCTGTTTTCACGCAGGTTCAGCGAAGGGTGTTCGTGTGGACACGCGGCGCATCTGGATAATAAAGATTAATGAACATAAACGGCTGTTTAAAAACAAGCAGCTGCAGTGTATTAAATGTCAGACAGAGAGAGGGAGAGCGGTTTCATAGAGAGCCTAGATGATGTTTGATGAGTTGTGTTAGACTAAACTCTCCCGAAGGCAAGGAAATGGAAGACGGAAATGAAATCGCTTTAGAAAGAAACACAAGGCTAGGTTCTAATCTATGGACACCTTTTATATCTGCTTAATGGGTGAAGAAACACAGTTGCAAATGTAGGAATAATTATGCAGACCCACTGTGTCTATTTCTTTTCTTTTCACTTAAAACACACACACACACACACACACACACACACACACATTTCTGTGCGAGGTAGAACTAAATGGTCTCCTTCTGCGGCTCATTATCTCTCCATTTATCCAGCCTGGCTGGAATGAGTCACTGCTTTTGACACATGATCTCGTGTGTGCTGTCAGATGGCGTTATGTGTGAAGGGCTACATTGATAATACTGCATCTGAGTGGTCATGTATTAAAAGTGTTACATTCTCAGACTTTGCCATTTTAACAGTCTATAAGAAAGCTGGGCCTGACTGTTTTCGTCGAAATCTGATGTATTAGTCATAGTAGGCGTGTTTTTTTTTTTGTTTTTACTCTATGTAATATCTTCAGAATGGCATACTTTTACACCCTTTTTCAAAGAAAAGTGTGTGCATTATTTATAGCAAGAGAATTTTCTGTATGCATGAAATAGCTACTACATATTTGCTGAATTGTTAAGTGTGCAACTCAGAGCGCACTGTTTGAAATAGTGTATCCCATGATGCAACACGCTTAACTTGACCTTCTGTTTCAAAATGTGATATTAACCAATTTTGTTTACACTTGGTAAACTATTAATGAACAGTGGTATACCCAGTAATACGCTTTTCTCTGATCGGATATCTATCAGACTTGTTACAACGGGCTCCATTTAGACTCGCCCTACATAAATTGTGTCTTCGCAAAGGATATAAATCTGATCTTTAATTCCAATGTTATATCCGAAATGCGCGCATGCGTTTTATTCACCATCAGCACATTTCAAGAATAAGACCGCAACTGGGAGAGGAGTTGCAACAGCACTGGAAAGATAAGTTAGTCTCACTACTTAACTAAGACGTATTGTGTATTGTTGAACATCTGTGTCTTTCTTTTAGTTTAATTTAGGCAGTTTGAACATCAGTTTGTTGAAGAGATACTCAGCTACT
This sequence comes from Puntigrus tetrazona, assembly GCF_018831695.1. NCBI lineage: Eukaryota > Metazoa > Chordata > Actinopteri > Cypriniformes > Cyprinidae > Puntigrus > Puntigrus tetrazona. The sequence continues at coordinate 17,749,928 of NC_056721.1, read as the reverse complement.
TCATCATCAGCGATGGCACATGTGCATCAGCGGCTGTCATATCTGACTATAACATAGCATTATTTTTGCAAGAGTAATATTTACATATGTAGTTTTAACAACGGATGCATTTACATTTGTTTAGTTTGACCACCTGATGTGGTTTGAGCAATTAAATGTAAAAAATAAAAACTCAAAAGGACATTCTCTAAAAAATAAAAATTAATTGCTCTTATTATTAAATATTGACATGGTTTATAGTTAACATTTTCTAAAACAATATACTAAAATTATATATATATATATATATATATATATATATATATATATATATGATTTACTAAATTTACCTCACTAAAATATCATTCAGTGTAACAATCTTAGATATATTTACAACAAAATTCTATTTATATGGCACATTAAAGACACCCCAAATACTAATTTGTATTTTTACCCATTTGTAAATAAGATTTTTTACTCATTTAAAACACTGTTTTAATAGCTTCCTTATTCTTTTTATATATATTTTAATACATACAAGTCAGTATGTATAAGCATGTTGTATTTACAAAAGTATTGTTACACTGAATGACAATGTAACATTATTTAAAACCAATTTTGCATATTTTTTCCTCCTCCAAAACATATTTGAAACCTTAAAAGCAGGCACATTTAAATACTTTCTATAAATGACTTTTCGTCAATTTCTTTTAATGAGGACATCTTTTGACCTGTATAAATAATAGTATTCACACTGTGCAGTGCAGTGCGCTAGTATTGCATTCTGAACAAAGTCATGCTTTTCTTTTGCTTACCTCGCCTTTGTAACTTGGTGATGTAGAGGTAGATCTCGTGGAAGGGCGCTCATGCTGTTAAACTGGCTCAGGTGGAGTCTGGACTGCTCCAGCGAGATAAAGCGCCATGTCCTGATCACTGATGGCAGGCATGCGCATGATGTCTGAGTAATACCTGCAGGACAGCATAACAGCGGGTCCAGATGAGTGTGATGATTTAAGGTCATTTAAGGTTTTAATTAGCGACTAAAATGTTCTGCTGAGCAAGATCTTAGTCCACTAACCTTTCTACCCAGTTCTTGTAGTTGGGAATATCTTTAGCATAGAGCAGCTTATTAGAAGGGAATCTTTGCCGAGCTTGTGTTCAGATGTGGAGCAGGAGTCCATGAAGGTTTGGGCCACTACGGAGAGGCACGCATCTGTGATGCTGTTCTTGTGGATGTCGAACACAAACTGAGGGTTCTTGATCACGTTCACCCAGAACCTCAAAGGCAAACTGAGAAGGAGGGGAAGAAAAACGGTAGATAATGAGAACAAAATCAATTGATTTCAAAATCAGTCATTTAGTCTATGCGGTGGTCCTCCTCACCAGTTGCTCTTCCAGGTGTGTCGAACATCTGAATCTGTGATTTGGTGTTTGTCCGCCTGCTATTCAGGAAGTCAAACATGTATTTAATGGCGAGAGGGAGGGCACTGCCACGTGAGCCGTGCTGAATATCGTCTCAAACAAATCATCGACAAATTTCTGTAAAGTACCCAGTAGTGAAAGAAAAAAACAGGAAGGTCTTGTCTGAGATTCTTAATGAATATGGCTGTAAAATGTCCTTTTTAGATTCAATAAATATTAAATAATATAAAAAATATATTAAAATTGCAACTCTGAGTTTATATCACAATTCTGAGAGAATACAGCTGAATTGCCAGTTTGTATCACAAATTTTTTTTTGGGCTTTTATTCATATTAAACACTAAGTTTAACAGTGAAATTACCTAAATTTATCATTCAAAATGAAAAGAAATTCTCCCTAACATTTAAATACTGGAATTGTTTATATATTAGCATGACATAATCGGTAGAATGCGCTGATGTTATCAACAAAATGTGTTTTTTCATTTGATTAAATTTAACATCTTTTCCCCTACAAGCAGACAATCACTGTATTACAGAAACTTTCTGGACAGGAAAAGCCTGAAAATGTAACGATTCAAAGCTATTACAACTTTCTCAGCTGTAAACCTCTCCTATTGATCACAATGACTACTTGCACAAAATCGCTACTTGCAAAACTTACCAAAGGCCTAAAATCGCTAAACAGCCTCAAGCAGCCGAACAGGAGATGTCGGTTTATTCATCATGTCTGAGGCGGGGAGAACAGCAGTGGCTCTCCAGATAATATGGAGTGTGTTGATTAGGATACTGGTGTGTATGTGTGTGTCTGAGACAGACAGACACAGTCCATGAGGTTTCCCGGCATTCATTCCGAGCTCTGTCACCCACGCACCATGAAGCACTCGATCCACAACAAATTACCTGTCTCCTGCTGTTCTCTTCCGCTCCAGCATTACATTTATCTATCGTTTTTTATTATGTATCAAAATTGACCACCCGAGAGGCTTGTAAACATATTCTGATTTCATTTTTTTCCTAGCCTAACAATTAGGAGGCAAAGCAATAAACCAAGAATGGGGGAAGAAGATAGAAGAGCAAAAGGAGTGGGAATATTATATTGTGTTTCAACTAGATTCAAGTGATTTCTCTGTCAACACTGAATATAATTCTGGGACAATTGCGGCCAATCTGAACATATTTGATGTTTATTGCATTGGGTTGGGATAAAAACTACATTTCACATTGTTTTTATCATCATCAAAACTTAAAGATGCCGTTTTGTTGATCCAGTCTCAACTAGACAATGCTAAATACAGGTTTAAACGGGTCCAAAAAGTTTTGAGCTCGTCCAGCACACTAGCAACACTGGATTTAAACCATACCATCTAAAAGTGGAAGTTCTGATTCTAACACAAACCCACCATGTTCTGTGTATTTTTGTGGCTTTCAGAGCAGATGTTATACCTCTTTTTGTGTTAAATATATCATTTGGGCAAGCTTTTTACAATATTAGATCAAAAGATCTTCAAAGAAACCAGGAAAGTGGACAAAGAGGCCAGATGTTAACTGATGTAAGGTGATCAAAACAAATCTTATTAGAAGGATTTAGAACAGTGTTGCCAAGTCCTCTATTTTAACTGCACTGTCGCAGCAGGTTGTTTTCAATATCAAGTGGGTTAAAGTGACCCCAATAACGTGATATTTACCACTGTTAATTTTACCAGTCGGACCCGATCAAAAAAATGTGTTTTACCCCAAGACTGAAATGTTTTTTAAAAATGCAGTTGGGCTAGTTTTGATGTGAAAACCTGGCAACCCTCAAGCTCACCTTGGTGGCCAGCAGTCGTGTCAGGTAGATCTCTGACACCATCTTGCTCCCGCGATCTCCCTCTCGTTGGTCTGCATGGTCGTGGTTTTTGACAAGGTGCCAGAGTTTGGTACCGCTCTCTAGATCGGGTGTGATCATGGGCGTCCTGGACCGCAGACTGTCTGGGCTGCTGGCCGTCCTCAACATACTCTCTGAGAGAAAGAGAAATCATCAAATGATTTCTAGCGTTTTATATCACGGATAGTACTACTTTTACATTTTGCTAGGATGAGAAACAATCCCACTTGCCAAAAAGAACTGTTTATTCTGATTAATGTTAAAGTTCAACAAACTATATGGCAAAAATGTATGTCTTTTATCATGTTTCTTATACTGCTGCCATTTTATAAAAGCAATACAGCTTGAAAGGCCATGCGTTACAGCAATTTTACCTTAGTCAAGGGTGTTTTAGGTACTCATACAGCATTAAAATCACTGCAACGCATGACTTCTCAAGGCTTATTGCTTTTATTTCATCATAATTTGCGCTATCTGGATGGTTCAGAAATCTCTGGTAGTATTGAACCCACCCATCTTCATAAATATAATATAAAGTGAAAACCTAAACAGCATAAAACAGTCAGATCGGCGGTTGTAAATCAGGTCCGGCGGTCTCTTCTATCTGATGAGCAGTCGGCTGCTAAATACCCAGGAGTTACACATCAAAGATGAGAGCAGAGAGGAGCTGAGCTCTGGCTAATGGATGGTTAAGCACAGTAATCTGTCTGAGGATAAGGCATTCTGGGTAAGGATCATTTCCTGTGGATGCCCTAAACTACAATGAATATACTGCATCTGCAGAATCCATCAAAAACTCCCTCAGGTTTATTCTATCCTTAAGTGGCAAGTGGGAGTGAAAGATAGAGTCCCGCGTCTGGAGTCTAGTTAATCAGTCACAGACTGGCAGACCGGCGTGCTTGAAAGAAACAGCCACTGTAAGCTTAATTCGGCTCCTTGCAGCGCTTTTATATTACACCGCATAAAAAAGTCAAGGCTTAGAATAACATAATAGTAAAAAAGCAAATAAATAATAAATAAAGGAATAAATAAACCAGGGAATGAGCATTTATAAGCTAAACAGAGACCACAAGATAGCGGAGATAAACAGTAATGGCTGAAACTTACTCTGTGCAAGTATGTCAACACCGACAGTCAGGAAACTAAATGTGTTAGAAAGCAATTCATAATGCAGTGCGAGAGTGTGTTGCCTTCATGGTGTTGCTGCAATGATTGGCATTAGCATAACGGTCTTCTACGGTCAAGTTTCTAGTTCACGCCACCAACAAAGTTGTTGTTTTTCTGAACAATGTAGCATTAAACTGATTTATAAATTTGTAAATGGACATTTGTAATGTTACTAAAGAAGGTTAAAGTGAAGCGAGGTCTTTTAAAAATGTAGAATCATGAACGATTTTATTATGGTTTCCTACAAACATTGTTTTCAGCATTAAATACATACAAATGATTGCTGCGGGATCATGTGACGCTGTAGACTAGTACTACTAGAGGTGACTACAATTCACCACAGAAATAAATACAATTTCAACATATATTACAATTGAGTTCTTTTAAATTGCAATAGTATTTCACAGATTTACTGTCAAATAAATATTTTTGATCAAATAAAAAAAAAACAACAACAACAAACAACACTCAAACTTGTATATTTTTTTTGCTTCTGTTTATATCAGCATTATATCAATCAGGGTGATTGATATAATGCTGATACAAACAGAAGCAAATAAATATCAGTACTTTCTAAATATCAGTATCAGCTATAGAAATCTCCATATTGGAGGACTGCTGGCCAAACATTTGCCTTTGCGTACTTGCAGTTGAATTTTAATGTATTTATGAGTATGTTTCTAGGCCAAACAGGCCATTCGTGCCTGCCTGGTGCAAGCAACGCACAAGTGTTTGCATCTCGTTCCTCAATGTGACACAAATCGCATATAATGTTCAGCTCAGGATAATAAAGGATGACACGAATATATAAAAATACCCTGTGAGCAGTCTGAAATAAGACTTCCTCTGTTCTCTCTCGTGGCCTGTGAATGCATCGTTCATTATTAATGGTAATGAGTGTCAAACTTCATTACGGAGGCCCAGGAGATGCATATCTGTCCGGTGCTCTTATCGCCATGTCCATTCTGGAGGCTGGGGAGGAACGTTCCTTAGGGTATTGAAGATATGAATTCACTTCCTGTGCTAGGGTGTGAAGGGGTTTGGAACAATGTTCAAAGCTATTTTCTGGAGCTTAAAAATCCAGGAAATCAAATAAAAAAAAAACGTAAGAGCCAGTTCATGTAATGTCCGCGATCTACACCGACACCGCAATGACTGTGCTAACCGCCACCGTTTCTATGGCAACGAGCGAAACACGACTTGAACAACAATACGAACGTGTGTCCAGTGTTTGAGCACTCAGAGAATTATCCCAGACATGAAGCCCCCTCTCAAAGGGAAATATAATGGACGTCTGCCATGAGAGAGCCATGGCTTGAGTGCATGTAATTCTGCGGCAATCACGGATACTCGCTTCTGAGGAGGACAGACAACATTAAACAGCTTTTTCTCTCTGATCCCCCTTCCCTTTTTTTGGGTTGAGGAACAAAACACCTTCAGTTCTGTGCTATCATCACCTCTTATTCGCACAAACAGCCAAAGTGCTCCAAAAACAAAACAAAATCATCACAAAGAACAGGCGAAAAACATCAAGTCTGCTAGCTTTTTGAAATCGAGACACGAGGACACGATACTAGTGCGAATCCTCATTTTCAGGGGAAAAATAGCGGCCAGTGAGTTCTGGGTGCAATACAAATCTTTCGGTTGAATATGGAAAATGTGATCTCGCTCTTTTGATGAAAGTCTCTGAGGAGAAAATAAAAACTAGACGTTGAGAGTTCATACCGTATCTGCTGAGGGACTTGGTGAAGGTAGATGAGTTTGAGATGTTGTATGCAGAGTTTTGCTTTGGCACCAGGGCGATAACAGACCCATCTGTTACCTGAGAACATTGAGGAACACAACATTACTGCAAATTACTCAAAAAAAAAAATGTACACAATTTATCAAATGTTTTTGATAAATGAGCACAGAATAAGCATTTCAGAATTATTTCAGAAGAATCATGATAGTGAAGACTGGACTAATGATTAAAAGTCAGCTTTGCAGTCACAGGAAAGCAAAAGAAAAACAGTACTTCATAATATTACTGGTTTTACTGCATTTTTGGAAAAAAATAAATGCAGCACAAGAGACTTCTTCCAAAAACACGACAAAATTGCATTTTTATGACATTTCAAAGACCTTACAGCTTAGTCCATTTCTGTCCATAACACCTTTATTTTCCTTATTTGTGCTGTTTATTTTCATGGTAACAGCTCAGGTGTGGAGAGTAACTGTACCTGATAGTGTGCTAGTGTGTTCAGGCGTTTCCAGTCATTATCAATCTTAGTAGTGACATCCTCATCCTGCAGAATGATCCTCGCCAGTCGCCCCTGCCGCCACTCTGAAACAGAAAACAAGATGGTGTGTCAATAAGAACAGAATGATGTTTCATGTCTTTACTTATTCATTAACTGATTTTTCAACAGAGGATGCCCTCAAATGGCTCGTAAAAGCAAGTTTTTCCAAATTTAACTCACTTTTGGGGACTGTGCTCAAACTCTAGCTATGTGTATACAACAAGCACATCACTCCCACAGCAAGGACGACTGACCACTTGAGGGAAGCTTTCCTCTTTAGAAAGGCTTCATTTAGAGGACAACCTTGTGCAGACCTTGTCCAAATCTCCCTGTGCAGAGCATAGTAGCTTGTGCTAGCTGGACAGATAGCAGGTGATCAGGTGAGCGACATAACTAGGAATTCAGAGTCCGGGTCGGATCTAAATTACGGATCTGATCAAGGTCATGGGAATGACTATTCTAAGCCTCTTACAAGCAAACCGTTCCAATAAACAACCTCCCTGTTTGTTTGTTGCAGAGGGAAGTCGCAGTTTCTTATTTCCAAACAGGCTCTGAAAGACAACTGCCAAGGAGCAGAGCAAAGCCAGATGAGATCTGCAGCTGATAGCATCACTCAGACTGAGCCAGATGACAATCATGTTGGGAACTGCTCGAGCTAATGGGATCTTGCTGTGGATGATATGGTTCAGTGTCTATTTCCCTGGTGCCCACAACGGTGACTTCAGCATCCATTTATATCAAGCTGCTGATAAGCTGAACATTTGTATCAGTTGACAATACTTGCTTTGAACAGAAGCATTTGATTATAAGAACATGCAATAGTGATGTTAATAATTTAATAATTTAATTAAACATACCAATGGTCAATTCAATTAAGCTCATTTAGTGCGTATGTGAAAAACAATTTTGGATGCAATTAACCCCGATATATGTATATATACACTTTCACCCAAACCACAAATCTCTTGAGGGATTTAACCCTGGGTTATCATCTTTTTAACCCTGTGTAGGGCCATTCTTTACCCAGGGTTATGAAACATCTGGCTTGTGCAATTTTTAGAAGAGGTTAAGCACCGCTTTTAACCCTAGCTTATGAAACCTTCCCGAATTGCAGAAGCAAAGGTTTACAGTATACGGTGTGGTGCCAGAATGTTACAGCAAATTATTTATCAACAGAAAACCAATCATAAACCATCTCATTCTATATTCAAGTGCTTTGCCACAGAAAGCTCCACTTTAACATTAAACATTTTCAGAGATGGACAGGCAGTTATTAAAATGGGTCATTTGCCAATCAATGTTATTGACCTCATAAATATGCAAATAGGAACATTAACCCAGGGTTTCCAAATGTAGAGTATGAATCCAACTGCCCAGCATTAATTACAAATCCTGGGCAAAGTATAAATAGTGTGCAACATGAAACAAGTTAACCCTGGATTATCCATATGTATAACAATTTCAAGTGCTAAAAGCATTTTGTGTCATATTCCTTCCTCATCTTTCTCAAAAGTCTTACCCAGGTCCATATCTCCTGCTTTGGGTCTCTGGGAGTATGGGCTTCCTTTATACACAGCATCCAGAAGCTTCTCCTTCACCTGGGTGATAGTGTCACAGTTCAGGCATTTCACAGTCACCTCTGGGCCGTTCTCGTTCTCAGGGTTCACACAGTGAAGAGTCTAAAAGGAGATGAGATTAATCAGCTTCAGCAATTTATTATTAGCATCTGTTTTGAAGAGTTAAAGTACTCTGCACTGTAAAAAGTTAATCAAGTTAAAAATACCAGTGAGCTGCCTACCCTTTCAAAGAAAAATAGTTTATTTTATAGAATAATGATTATTTCGTGACATGAAATGTGTTAAATTATATTGTGACAATATATTACAATAAATTGAATAATACAGAAGAAATTGTCACTTTTCAAAAATATGAAATATATATTTTGGATGTATTTATGCAATAAGTAATAAATGTGCACATACTGTGTATATTTATAATGTATCTATAAATGCAAATACATGCATGTATATACTTAAAAAAGGATGTTATGTTTAAATATTAAATATATTTATTTATATATATTTTAAAATATAAGAATATCTTATATACAAATTAATAAAAGTAAAATCTTTAAAAAAACATACTGTATGTTTGTAAAATCATTGATACATACATATACAAAGTACACATACACATATAATGTAAACTTTTTTTTCAAATCAATATATCAAAGCAGTATAGCACTAGTTTCCTATATATCATTGCAATATATCACATTTTATTTTCCAGTATGTTCCTATATAATTTTTGTTTTGCAATTGCCTACTGTTGCCATCCTTAAAGCTGTTAAGTGACTGTTTTGAAATGCTCTACATTTTTGAGAAATCCATCAGCAGAATAACACTCTTTACATGTAGTGCACAGAGAATTGACTCAATTAATTTCAACAGAGTTTAGGGTTAGCATGTTACTAAGCTAACAGCATGGCGCTTTAAAATTATTTCAAGCTCACTTTTGTCTTATATAATAATTGTGCACATGAATTTTACCTGAGACCATCAGGTAAATTTGGGTTTAATCTTGATGTTATTGCAAATTCAAATATGTAGAGACATAAGGAAACAACAGATGAGTTTGGTAATGTTGTGCACTTGCACTGACCAGAGTCTTGTAGTCAATCTGCTGTCGGATGAGTTTGTCCTCACTGAGAGAGTATCGGGCCTCTCCAGTGATGGCGTCTATAGGGCCTTTTTCCATCTGCTGTTTTATAGCACAGTACAGCATGAAGAGAGGCTCACCTGCACACTCCTGTAGAGAGAAAGAGTGTCAGGAAACAACAACAGTGTGTTAGAACTCCATAATGTCATGAATACATGCACTGTGACTCTTTCACCTCATAAAAAGTGGAAGACAAAGCAAAAAGATGACGTAATCGATAGCCCTTCTTTCTTTCATAGTAAACACACGGACATAAAATGCATTTCAGGTATGTATATTGAGCAAAACTTGATTACTGATAAACTGTCACTTCAGATGTGAAAAACAAGCAGCTATAATGGTGCACCGCTTTCAAATAATCACAAGGACTTGCCAATCAATACAACCATTAGCCTCTCACACACCTCAAAAGCCCCTCTCTAAAAAGACAAACAGTTTAAACGCAGGGAGAGAGCGAGAGATAGATGGAGGTTAACGATTGGGAGGAAGCACTTAAACCTTTTGTGAAACAAACGGATAGGTGTGGAGAGAGAGATTGCTGGGGTGTGGACTGATAGGTTGTTTTCTGCATTAGCATTAACATCTTTCACGGACTAACAAACAACTTTCAGTTTTCAGTATCTTTGTATTTATGTGCTGGCTGGTTAGATGTCCATTAGCAGTTAACTAGCCTTATGGAGTCTGGCTTATGATTCATAACTTTTTCTGGACAATTAGCATCCACTCAGAGTGCAGACTGATATGTAAAGACAACAGCTAAAACTAAAAACTAAATCGTAAATTGAAATAGAAATAAAACTTTTAATATGTGAAATGATATTTGTAGATTCACATAACAAATATTGTGTGAATTACACATTAAAACACAAATTCTTAAGTTACAATGAATATACTTGCTAATCACTACTTTCTGAGGCAGAAACTATAAAGGATCTGAAGCTACAATGTGAACCGACTGAAAAAACAGCTTAAACCAGCCTAGTCTGATTGGCTGGTCCTAGCTGTTTAAGACGGAAATAGCTGGTTTTAGCTGGTCTTCCAGACTGGTTGGGCTGGTAAGGCTGGTTTTAGCTGGTTGTCTCCCAGGTAAGACCAGCCTGGCAGGCTGAAAATCTGGACAAAACCCTCTAAAACCAGCTTGCTGACCATCTTAAACCAGCTAATAAAAGGCTGGGAGACCAGTTTTAGCTGTTTCTTTTTCAGCAGGCAAGCTATAATGAAGTGTAGCCTAATGAGTTTGTGACAGAAATGAGCAATTAGCAATCTTCAGCTTCAGACAGAAAATTTGTGGGAATTAAATATTAACAAAATCTGAAGCTTTAATAAATAAACATTCTAATAGCTAGTTTCTGAAACTACAAATAATCTGAGGAACTGTACTGAGACAGAAATTAACAATGAATGGTTTTAGCCTCAGATTTTGTGCAGAATAATCTTACCATTCGTTTTTTACCTCAAACTAGTGATTAGTAAACTCGTCATTGTAGATTCAGACATAGCAAATATTGTGTGAATTAATACAAAATCTGAAGCAACAATGAATAGTCTAAGCTAATCGCTAGTTTCTGAGGCAGAAGCTACAAAAGATCTGAAGCTAGAGTCTGAAGCTATAATGAATTGTAATTAGTTTGAGACAGAAATTAGCAATTAGCAATCTTATTCATTGTAGATTCAGACATGGCAAATATTATGTGAATTACACTTTAACAAAATCTGAATCTACAGTGAATAAACTTGCTAATCGCTAGTTTCTGAGGCAGAAGCTACAATGGATCTGAAGCTGCAATCTGAAGCACCAATGAATTGTAATGAGTTTTTCTGAGACAGAAACTAGCAATTAGCATTCTCATTCATTGTAGCTTCAGATTTTTTGTGGTACTGTGTGAAAACCTTTCTAAGCACTAGTTTCTGCCTCAGAAACGAGTGATTAGCAAGTTTATTCATCTTTGTAGATTCACAGACAGCAAATATTGTGTGAATTACAAATTCGGAAGATACAGTGAATATACTTGCTAATCGCTAGTTTCTGAGGCAGAAGCTACAAAGGACCCAAAGCTACAATCTGAAGCTACTGCAATGAGTTTCTGAGACAGAAACTAGCAATTAGCAATCCTATTCATTGTAGCTTCAGATTTTGTGTGGTACTATGTGAAAAAGCTTTCTGTCTCAGAAACTAGTGATTAACAAGTTTACTTGTTGTAGCTTCAATTTGTCAAGTCAAAATTTTAGATAATTTTAGAAGATTGATCAGGTTCAATGCATGAAACTTGTAAGGCAGAAAAAATTACAGCGAGCTGTCATATGCAAGACACGTCAGGCATGTATCCCTCCTCAACCGACCCCCGACTGAAGTGATTATGATGGGCACGGCGAAAGCGAGGAAACCCACCGTCTCCCTCCGCCTTACACATACCCACACGAAACAGTTTCCTCTGGTTTCCTCCATCACTTCATCCTGTTTTACTCCACCCACCCTCCCACCATATGCTGTTAACGTCTCGTTAGCATCTGCGCTAATTAAGCCGACAGCTGCTAACGAGAGGGAGCGCGAATACATCACTCTTAGAGACCCCCACTGCAGCGCGCGCGGCCGAGAGACCAGACCTCATCCCACGCTTCAGCTTCATTAAAGAAAGAGACGGAAGAGAGCGAGAGAGTGCAGACCACATAGCCAGACCTCACCCACCCATAGGGCTAATGAACAGTAGCAGGAAAATATCCTGTTGAAATATAGAGCTAGCATATCAATTATTCCACACCACAGCCTTGAGCAGACCTTGTTCAAAAGCAGCACTGTGGCCGGAATGTTGATAAAAAAAAGCACTTTGTGAAAAAGATTTGATTTGTGTCAGTTTGCTTCAACTGTGCTGTGTGAGCAGTGTCTTCATATGTGATATTACAAGCTGTGTGTTGGTGACAACAGCTTGTCAGTTCCACTAACTCACGCCACAATCCCATCCGTCTAAAACAGCGCCGCTTTTCCTAATGCTAATTAGCGATCTCAAACTGTCTGCTTCTGAACTTTTGTCAGCTTGCAGAGGAGCCAAACGGGGGCCTGTAAACAGTCAAAGCTTGAAACGGACTTCAAATGAGCAAATTGGAATTGGCTTATTTGGTCTGAAAGGATGAGATCATCCAAAAGCACAAAATTACCCTCATGTCTTTGTTAATCTGCGATAATTCCATAATTCATAAAAGGTATTAGGCAAAATGTAAAAATATTTTCACTTTTTAAATGTTTTTAATGAAGTCTCTTATGCTCATCAAAGCTGAATTTATTTGATCAAGACACAGTAAATTTAATAAATAGAGGAAAACAATAAGAAATGTTTCACTAGTAGTAAATCAGCATATAAGAATGATTGTGTGAAACTGAAGACTGGAGTAATGATGCTGAAAACTCAGGAATAAATGACATTTTAGAATATATTATAAAAATAAATTATTTTAAATTGTAACACTATGTCACAATATTAGTGTTTTGATTATTTCTGAGCACATAAATGCAACTTTGGTGAATGCAAAAGACTTTGTATTAGTGCTGTCAAACAATTAATTGCGATAAACGTTTTTGTTTGCATTATATATATATATATATATATATATATATATATATATATATATATATATATATATATATATATATATATATATATAACATTTAACATATAAACAATTATTTTTTTTACATATACATGAAAGTGTTCATATATACATATTAAATATGAACAATAAACAAACATATAAACAACACTATATACTGATTTTATTAGTAATGTGAATAAATAAGGACAATTTAAATTTTTTGAATGGACTTCCATTATAAACTACATCTGATGTTCTCAAATAATGCAAAAGCATGTTCAGTTTGTGTCATCGTTAAATGAATCTCTATGAAGTCAAAGTATTCTGGACTCCCGTTTCCTGTTGATTAAAATTCTTCCATTGCATGCTGAGCCCTGCATGATTGAACTAATAAAACCAGAGAGCTGCTAATGCGAGAGTGAGAGAGAGACAGAGAGACAGACAGGGGAGGACTGACTTCCTGGAGCTCAATCACGCTCTGTGAGTGGCATCATGGAGTGAAGCTGGAGGGGGGGCCGGGGGTAGGAGTATATAAAAGGAGATGGAGCTAAGAGCTGATGGAGGCTAGGATGCAGAGGTGCCTGTAGGGATGGCCTCTGAACTGGCCGAGCACTGACAGACAGCTTCTGTCTCATTATTTGTCACATCATGTTGGACCTTGTTGTGGAAAGACCCTCTGGTCCCTCTATTCTTGCAGAATAAAGGCAAGTTCAATTTTGTGCTTTTGTATGTGACTGGGTGCATTTTTGTTTTTCAGAGGAGAGTAATTACCGTAATGAAAAAGAAATATTCTGTTTGTAATCATTTACTGACTGCAAGGCTGTTTCAAATGCTTCTGCACACCACGAAATGTGATATTTTGAAAGCTTCAAATGTAATGTTAAAACTATTTAAACATAAAATTAAATGTTTAATTTTAAAACAATTTTCATTGGATCAATCATATTTTGCGATTTACAGAACAAATAGAGTAAACAATGGCAAAACTTCCTTTTTGCGTGAAATATACCTTAAAACACATATTTGAATTCAGAATTATTCGTAAAGTTGATTTAAACCGAGTCAAAACACTCTCTTTCTGCGTGTGCGTTGCAAAAACTGACTCATAGGAGTCAACTGCTTGTGAATCAGACTTGTGAATCAAACTGTGAAAAACGTTGCTGTTGCTGGAGATAAAGTGGTGCACCATTTAGAAATTGTGGGTCAATAAGATTTTCAATATGCTCATCAAGGATATCAGCATAAACAGTAACATTGTATTTTTAGCATTACTCCAGTCTTCAGTTCACAAAATCTTTCAGGAGTCATTGTAAAATGCTGGTTTTCTGCTTAAGAAACATTTCGGTAAAACTTTACTTTAAGGTGTACTTGTTACTGATGTAACATTTACTTATATTTACTATTATAACACATACACACACCTTAATTATGTGCAAGCAACCCTAAGCCAAACCCCAACCATAGAATAAATACATGTAGTTACTTAATAATACTCAGTAGTTAGCAGTAAATGTATAACTGTACTGTAAAAAGGGCACCCAATATTATCATTATCAATGCTGTATACAATGCTGTCAGTAACAATACTTACTTTTAAGAACTTGTACAGCAGAAAAGTGAACCAGTTCGTAAGCATCTTCTCAGCAACAGACTCAGTTCTTAAAGAGAAAAAGGAAAGAAGAGAATAAGATAAAACATGAATTAAAATTCATACAACACAAAATGCAATCCAAAAGTGAATGAAAGCTTCTCAAAAAAACAATAAAAAAAACCCCACACTTTTTCAAAACAAACCACCAATCTTCATTAAGACCAGACAATTACAGTAATTGGGCGACGTCTTCCATTAATGGCCAACCTGTCGCCAGCCGAAGACCCCCAAAAGCTTCTCCAGAACAGAAGTAATTAAAGCATGCCGTAATTAATGGACTTCAATGCTCCTAATTCATCTGTAGCTGGCAAACGAGAGCGACTGTTAGCGCGAGCTGCTAACTGCGGCTCCTTCCTCCCTCAGGCCCACCAGGAGCCTTTTCTGCTGTTCAATAATGCATTCACATAGACTTACCAACTCCCATTACTTCCTTACATAAGATCCTATTATTAAATTATATGCTCATTAATAAACCGGTGAAGGGGAGATAAGGCGAATGGAGTGGGACAACAGGTATTTCATGAGTGGGAAGTGTCCTGAATAGCTCATTAGCGTACTTTAGTAAGTGCGCTACATCAGGGTCAACAGTTGGGTGAGATGGAGGATATCGACTTACATAACTTTCTAAGAAAATTTGAGGTGCTAGGATTTTTGTGGAATTATATGTTAGTCAAGGTTTCTAGCAAAGAAGTCGTGATTTAGTTTTACAATATTTCTGCCCTCTCAATGACACTTTTGAACAGGCTACTGTAGCTTTAAGAGTACTATTACTAAACCTTGATTTTGTTTGTCTGTTCAGGCAACTATTAAGTTTAAGGATTGCCATAATTCTTTTTGAATAGGGGAGTTCACACTGTATATATAACAATAACATCACAGGAGAACAATATAGTTATTTTTCAGCTGATTAATAATAAAAACATTGACAGACAATCAGAACTCATTCAGACCTTGAGCATTTAAACAGGTGACAAAACTACATAATATGTGACCCTTATGTGACTCTTAAGTCGCTGTATATTTGTAGTAATAGCCAAAAATACATTGTATGGGTCAAAATGATTGATTTTTCTTTTATGGCAAAAATCATTAGGACATAAGTAAAGATTATGTACCATGAAGATTTTTTGTAAATTTCTCAATATTTTGAGTTTTTAAGATATTCAAATATTGACCTATTCTAAAAAAACACATTTCTATGGGAAAGCTTCTCTATTCAGTTTTTAGATTATGTATACATCTCAATTTAAAAAAGAAAATTACACTTATGATTGGGTTTGTGGTCCAGGGTCACATATACGGAATGTTACAGTGCATCGGTAAGGATGCTAACATAGTTATCATTACAGTTATGTTCACAGTTATCATTCTTGTTGTGAATGGGCATTAACTCAGTGTGACAGTGTGTGTGTTTTCTCCCACCTCCTGAGCAGCAGTTTAGGGTGGTTCTTGCTCTCCAGGTTCTTGTCGATGAGGTCAGAGAGCAGCTGTTTAAGGACTCCTGTAGCGTACTCCATCTCTCCCTGTAGAGCTGTCATGATGAGTGATGCCACATTGCCACGGTCACGCATGGAGAAGGAGCGCTGAGCTTCCAGCGTGCGGATAAATGTCAGCAGGAAGTGCTTCTTGGTGAGGAGTTGACCAAACAGAGTCAAGGCCTTCTCGACATTAGCTTGAACCTGTGGGAAAACACACAGAGCAACTCATTATACAGTGTAGAATTAATTACCACAGCTATGTTGTATTTTGATTAAAGAACTAAATGTCACATGATTCTTCAGAAATCAGTCTAATATGATGATTTGCTGCATTTCTTTTCAAGGTTGAAAAGAGTTGTGTGTCTTAATATTTGGAAATAGAAATCTGTACTATTATAAAAATAATGGTATATATCTTCAACATCAGTTTCGATGACCTTAATCTTTACTTGCAAAAAAAAAAAAAAAAAAAACTCTAAAAAAAAAAAAAAAAGGGTAGTGTAAATCACTTCCAAAATAGTTGCATACCTAAATTGCGGTCCTGAATTTATTTATTCATATCACTATTTATTATTTTATATTACACATTTAAAATGAAAAATAAACAAATTTCTTCTGCTTTTGTGATTCATGCTTGAGGCCCATTGTGTGGCTGGTTTGAGGCTCAAAAAATTGAATGAATTTGGAGGGGGTGGATCCATCTATTTTAACTGTCCAATAAGAGAAGACGACAATATAAAGTAACATCTGCATTAAACCTGGGTACGGGTAAGATATTACGGTAAGTAAAGGTCTTTTTATGTCCAATATTTAGCAAAAAATAATATGACACAATATGACCTCATGTTGTGTCAATCACATTTACGTACGGCCTCCGAAACGTTTGTCCATCATAAAAAAATTTAAATCAGGTTTGATTAAACTGATTATTAACTGGAAAATAAATAAAATCAATAAAATGAAATATATAGTAGTGTATAATGTATAGTGATAAGCTATTTAAGTTTGTTTTTAAACTTATCAACTGTGCACAGTAATACCAGGGACATTTTTAAAGAAAGTTGATGTCGCTTTTAATGTTTTTGACTGACGTATTCTGCCTTTCTGAAACAAAGTCGAAGCCCTTTAGTAAAGTAAACAGCGTTCAGGCAGAAGTCCGCATCAGGGACGTGCAGCTTTCTGATTGACATCAAAGGGAATCCAAGATGCTAGCAGCTCAAAACACAACAGAAGGAAATGCAGAGTGAGGGCGAGGAAGGACAGAGAGAGAAAGAGTATAGCAGGAAGCAGACGTGACCTCAGAGTCCAGGAGCGAAAGGTGGCGATGTGTCCCTCCGTGAGACGCACCTGTCACTTTTCATCTGCCTCGCTCTCTCACATCTTACCTGCACAATTTCTTGAAGCCACATATTTATACTAGCATAATAAAAGCAACATCTTACATGTGTCCAATCTAGCCATGACAAGCCACTGGACATTGTTCTTCGTGTGTGTGTGTGTGTCTTTTTTTCAGCAGCGTAGGGAAGGTTACTTTGGAAATGATACAGATAACAAGTTACCCTATTTAAAGCGTAATAAGTAGTGCAATTATTTCAATTAATTTATCAAAGTAATGTAACTGATGGCATTTGATTACTTTTCATGAATGTTTTCTCTTAATCATTTTAACCAAGGCAGGGTTAACTTTACGGTAGCACTAAACACCGATTACTGTCAGACTTTCAAAATCCTTCATTTTAATTAAAATTATAATAATTACAATCACACTTCAGCACCTCTTTTTACTTTGAGATTGTTCTGAGGTTAAATACACATTTAAAACCTAAGCAAAAAATAATCGAATAGCTATGATATTGTTTTCGAAATCAAATCTTTGCATAACTACGACGGGAAACACAGACGTCTAACAGTTTGAACCGTATTTACTAAACATGTACATCTCAAAACAGCGCTGATGGCCGCAAATATTTCTGTTTGTGATTTACTGACAAGGCGCAAATGAAAGAACGTGACATCTCATTTTCATAATGACCGACGCAATCTACCAAGCACAGTGCTAATAGCGTAAAGATACATTCGGAGTTGGATAATGTGTTCTTCTGGCATTTCAAATAAATTAATGTGTGTCAAAAAATCCTTCTACCATGAGCTCTCGGTTCTCTGCTTCCTCCTAGCAACAACAAATGGAGCCATTTTGAGCGCAAAATAGTTTAAGACATGTATATAACAGTGATTTGATCAGCACAAATGTTAGTAAATCATACTGATTCATTTTTAATATATTTAATAAGGTCAGGAGCAAAACTAATTGTGTCCATGCTGTGGTTTTCAGCGCTAATTCTTCACTGCCAAATCCTGACAGCACTATTTTAACGGCAAAATGCTGTGCTCACCCTTAATAAAATAAAAATTTATATTAAAAAATTAATAATAATAAAATAAAATAAAATGTAACTAGTTACTCTCCAGCACTGGCATCTACTTAGTAGCCCCACCCACAGTAAAATCTCATTGGTGCAAAATTCAGTTTGATATATAACACTTGGCTGTAACTATCTCACACTGTCGCTGGAAAGTTTTTACGGCTAGTTAGGACAAAGCGCTATAATCCGAAGAAATTACAAAAAACATAAACGAATCTCCAAGCGAGGCTGCCGGAATCAGACTTCAAAGCAAACCTGTTATTGTCCCCTTCAGCACCTTATGTACCATGTAACCTGACAAAGGCCTTTTTTTCCGACAACACAGACTAATAAAGTGCCTCAATTCTTCTCTGCTGAGCCGAATGAAATTTGCAGCCTCTCGGGGAGGCCGATTGTACTGTAGGTTGCTTTGGGGCGAGAAGCTACACAGAGCAATAAGGGCCTGAGCCGCGCGCATAGGCACTTGATTACGCCGGGGACTCGGGGGCAAATACAGTGAAAACAAACCCCAGATGAAATAATAAACATGCGATCCCCGCGCAAGCGAACAGCGTGACCTGCTGTACGCAGGCCGGAGGATGTAGCATGTCGGAGAAATTGAGTATTTAATTGCGCTGACCAGTGCGCTTTGAGGTTTCGTTATTGCTCTCATTTAGTTGCGTTGTTTTCTTTAGCTCGTGCTATTATGTGTCAGTCATTAGCGTCTAGCTTTATTGTACAAGAGGTCACAATCAGTAACGTATTGAACTTGTAAACTCCAAATTGCAGGTTCAAAAGGTTTTTTTCTCCACTCTCGAGAGAGTAACCAACCCCATTTATCAGAAGCAAGTGATGTCAAAAAGATTGGTAACCGAACATACAATATACATTATGACCTTTCAAGATTGTTGATCAGGCATCTATGGCACAATCGTAGTTTATACAATCTCAGCATTATGCTGTTTCTAGTATTAGTAGTGCTCTGCGGATTTTTGATAGCATTGTTAGTTCTGCTCTAGGGCTACCGTGGTGATGGCGATGTACTGACCCGTACCTCCATCTCCTTGAGCACCGGGTGGTCCTCAATGCCAGGGAACAGGACCCTCATGGCGTAGGTTCGATAATCCAGGAATGGGATACCAGCTCCATCCAGCTCTTGGGTCAGTTCATGGATGTCAGTTTGGAGTTCAGCGAAAGCTGTGAGGAGAGAAGAAAAGGTAAGCAGAGTTTCTACTACTGACTAGTAGTAGACTACTGACCAATTAAGTGACATGATATATATATATGATTCGGATCAGGGTGCATTTGACAAAATATCTCATAATAGAAGTTAGATTTGCTTTAAGCCTTCCCTAAGTACGAATAAAAAACGAACTTTAAATAAAGCAGCTGATTGGGAACTCATGAAAACGTGGTCACTGGGAGCCTTGTGCAATAATAGGTACTTGTTGGGTAAACAGAAGCAATGCTAAGTCTGTCAATCTGTTTGTTTATCCGGTTTATGACTAATTTGGTTTGCTATTTGAAAAGAGCGGGAGGGAAGAGATGTAAGAGACACAAAGTTCACGGGAAAAGAAAGTCAATTAATTGCATGAGTGGGTAATTAATAAAGGAGCGGAGCTTTTCATGCATAATTTCCTCCAGCTGTTGTTCCTCCTCGTCGTCCGCTGGGATATGAATACTGAAGCAAGAAGATCCTACTCTAAGTGAGGGTTTTTCTTCTTAAAAATACTACACAAATATTATTCAAGATGAACTGCCCAACGGGATTTTCAGTCTCCTGACGAGGGAAAAAAAAGAAGAGGAGAAAGTGACAGGCCTAAAGAGCTTTTAATTCAATGGGTCTTTCTCGTCAAAGTGCACTTGAAAGGCCTAACAAAGATTTCCAACATGAGGGATGGCCTTGTAATTCAATTTCACTTCATTACTTGGAGAGAGGCGCGTGTCGGATCGTAAAGCACGAGGGGGCATTATAGACAGCTCAAATGCGAATTTTTAAAGGCTTCCTGTTGTAGTGGTCAAAACATTACGCCTCTCAGGAAGCGGCAGCAACGCTGGCAAGGTCAGCCGGCAAAACATTTCCTTTAGTGCTGAAGCCGTTTGTCAAAACAAGTTTGAAAAGTTTAGTACACTGCTGATAATGCGTTTCTTTCTGAAACCGTTCCTTTAGTTGAGAAAGCACTCAAAGTGAAGCCATTCCAATTACCGTCATGTCCACACACGCTTGCACTAACATTTCTCGGCTAATGTAAAGCAGAGAGGCGAAGCTGATATCCCCACTGAGCGTTCCCGCTATCTAAACCGGTGCTGGATAGCTCGCTAATTAGCCATTAGCCGTGCCTTTGTTTGTTTGTACTACTGCGCTCTCTGATGGGCTGCATCATGGCTCAGTAAGCCTCTGCACATGTCCCTGGACGGCTCTCGCCCGTCCACACCCCATAACTCCATGCTATATGGCCAAACTAGAGGGTGAATCGCTTTAGAGAAGTACAATCGCTAATTTAGAGGGCATTCGCACAGTTACGTAAATCTCATGAAACATGAAAAGAGGGTTTGGTGTAAAATATGACATTGAGCCCACTTTTGTAGCCTTTTATCTGACTGCTTAATCACAATTAGTCGTTTGACAGCACTGGTTGACATTATTGGATGAATCGCAATAAAATTTGCAAGAAAATGTCATATAGAATTTAGAAATTTATTTAGCTATAACAACAAAACAACAACGTGAAAAAAAAATTATTTACATTTTTTAAAAACTAGGGAATGCTCTAACGATGTTTTTATTGCTTTAATGCAGTAATTATAGAAAATATGACACGTTTTATTGTAATGTATTTTATACAAATATCACCATTAAAATATATTTCATAAATATGTAACAAAACAAGCCTTTCTCTATCCACAAACATTATTTAGTCTAAAATATGACACTTCTTGACAGGTTTTGTGAGATTCACCCTTTAGCAGCCCATTATCTGACCCTGGGTTGGACAGACCATGGGTTTGAGAGCTTCGGGTCATTATCAAGCAAATCCAATCCCAGCCCAAATGAGAAATAACCGAGCTAAGGTCATAAATATTTTGCAGAGGTTGTAAATAATGTCAGCGCATATGATCCAAATAAAATATTGATGCGCAGATTGAATGGCATTGCGATAACAAACCGTTCAGGTTGTCCACTAATGAAGGCAGTTGGCCAATCAGTGAGAATCAGGGCTAAAGAACGTGACAGCTAATCAATGCCTACCAGTTCCTTCACCCATTTGCCAAGAAGTAAATTTCTTTCATCATTCTCCCTCTGCCATTCAGCCATCTCCCCCTTTGCAGTGAAAAAGACTGTTTGTTAGCTAGCTAGCCACACCATGCTTTTTCATCCTCCTGACAGGGTTGTGACCAGGAGGGCCGACAGTCCTAAGATAATGGCCAATTAGACCCGGTGCATCTCTACGAGAGCAGGTAGAGTGTGGCATTGGGAACCTTTAGAGCATATGGAAACTGTATTTCAAACAGGGCGTAAGACGGAATGCCATAACAGAGCAGCCCACTAACACCAACCTGTTACCAAGACATGCTAACAACCATAATGGTGTCACCATGGCGACAAGAGAACGGAAAGACGTTAATGTGGAGCTTGATAGTACACCTGCAGATTTCACTTCAACAGCAATTTAAATTCTATATGAAAGCCACGTTCTGTAATGTGGACGTTTATCACAGAATGTGCCTTTTATATGAACCAGTCATAAATGTATACGCAGAAACAGTTAGTGCGTTACAAAATTATATAAATGATTTATGATTTATGTTCTTTGTAACACCAAATACAAATTAAATTTCACATTTTATATATAATGCATGTATTATATGGCTTAATTGTATATAATTTATGAATTAATAAACACGCATACAAAGGTCAACATTTGAAGTGGATCAAAACGTTTAATCAAAGTTGTCCTAAAACTAAAATGCGTTTTGGATCCACTTTAAATGTTGATTATTGTGTGCATACACATAATACATACACACATATGTTTTATGACAAACAAAAATGCTCAAATTCTACATACATTCAATTTTTGCCTGTTTTTAATGAAATGTTTCTCTAAAATCTCTCTACAATTTAAAAATATATTCTTATTTTATATCAAATCACATTTTTAAGCCTAATAAATTTTACTTGGAATTGCATATATGTGAAGAAACAGCAATTGTTCAATACAACAAAAAAAGCAATTTAAGTTTAGTTTTTTTCCTCCTGCTTATCTGAAATCATACCTACAGTGACATATAAATAGATAGATAGATACAAAGCTCCACTAAGATATTTTTTGTGAACACACTGACCATTTGGTGCAAACCCTAAATGATATATGACTTACTAATAATTCATCTCACCTTCTTTGCACTCGAGAGCGACTCTGGACTCCAGGTTATCCATTTGCAGCTGCAGTCTTTTGAGTGTGCGGTCCGCGTCGCGGGACTTGCGCTTGTAGGCGATGAGCACCGCGATGATGACCAGCAGCAGGAGGCCTCCACCTCCTCCGATCCCGATGATGGCAGGCAAGGTGAGAAGGCTGTCGGAGTAGATCTGCAGCGTGCCCGGGGAATATTCAAACCCTCCTGCCCGGATCTGTAACAGAGGCACGGGAGACTTGGCTCATTGAGGTGCAGGAAGCAAATCTCGTGTAGTGGTCTGCAATCTGCAATTAGGCGCGATTAGCATTCGTAATGTTGTTGTGGCAATTCATTTGCGAGAATCAACTTTTTTTGCGTCAAGAATGCAACAGCAGCTTTAAACAAAGACCCAAATTAAAACTTTATGAGCCAATCACATTTGTGAGACAAGCTAAGAGATTGAAAACCCATTTAGCTTGAAATGTCCTATTATTACTGGATCATTTCAAGCTTGTATTTGGAAAATAGAAAATTTAACAAGGAACCGTGTGATTGTTTACACAGCCCTGTCTTGGCAAAAAATCAATCCACGCAGTGTCAAGGTGTTTGTTTTAGCCATAAACATGTTTGTACAACAGAACAGTTAAACGTTTAAAACTAACAAGATGAAGATAATTCTTTTTCATTTCAAAAGAAACTGTAAGGATGTTTATTCAATAAACCAACACACACACATATATATATATATATATATATATATATATATATATATATATTTTTTTTTTTTTTATAAGAAAATGGTCAATACTTTCACTAGATAAGACCCTTATTCGTTGGCTGGGGCCGTGTAGAGCCCTTTGAAGCTGCACCGAAACGAAACAATTGGACAATTTGGACCCACTGGCATCTATTGAAGTACACAATATGGAGAAAAATCCTGGAATATTTTAAAGATATTGACATTTTGACATTATAGTGAACTAATCCTTTAAGTACTTGAATTTAGATTATATGAAATTTTAAAATACTTAGACTACAGTTTTTACATCTTTTATTGTTTGCATATTATTGACATGGTCACGTGACATTAAGGTTACAGTTAGAACATTTCCTATTTATTAATTGTCTATTGTTTTATTTTAATTTTAAAAAGGTTTTTTTTAAATTGTATGTTTTTATGATTTAATTAATTATTACCTTTTATATTAAACTCTGACATAGCATAACGTTTAATGCACTTGGTTCATAACATTATTAATAGCAACGAATGTATTAATTTGTCGTCTATAAGGATGTGTCATATAAACTGGAATCAGCAATGGACTACAATTTTCAAGTAATCTAACCACAACTGCTTAAAGGGCAAAGTTTCAATTAAAACTCCTGAGATATTTTGTCCATTCTATCATCCAGCAGATGAAAATCAAGCAATTATATATTAATTTAACGTATACATTTAGTGTAATTAATTATTAATACATTTTATAAAGCAATTAACCTGTGTCTGACCTGAATGTAAATTCCAGTAATGACTTATCATAATAAAAAAAATAAATAAATCACACCTCTCTCTCAACAACTCGCACAATCTAAGGTAGCATTCATGTAAAAACAAACCATGCACAAAGTTGATTACACGGGGTTAGAGGTGTAAAAATACAGTAAAATGCTTTAGCAAACATAAATATTTGGAACTCCAGTAATACGTTACGTGAGCGTATGTACTGCACCGCAGGCATCGTGTGATGTCTGCAAAACTACAGGGACCCCTGGGAAGGCATGGAGTCAAAGATCGCAGCCATGCAAAATTTCCTAGAGAGACTCTCTCTAACAGGGGTCGCAGTGGTCAACGCACAGCTGTGTGACGAACGCACTGTATACACACACACTCTCTAATTCTCACATAGAGGCCAAAAAGATACAGAAATCACACACACTGAGAGCTGCCAGACGTGATCCAATGCACCAAGGGCGGCCCATAAGTAGGTCACTGTACTTGGGACAAGAGCACAGCTGTGTCTGCGTCTCCCGGCCTCTGAGAGCGCGCGGGAAGGCAACGCAAAGAGACACGTCTATTTTTGAACCAGCATTTTTCAAAGAGCATTTGTACAAACATATATTTCACACAGTTACTCAGAATTCAATGTGACATTTGCGACAAAAAATAATACGAATGCAGAAAACAGGCGTAAATATTTTTCTTCTCGGAGCATTTCGCTTTCAGAGCCATCACAACGAATGACATGCTGCGGAGAGATAAAGAGTGTCCTTTCAAGACATTTTCCTTCAGCGGGGCATTCGGTTGGTGTTAAGTTCATTCCTGGCTGCGAGTTGTCATTTCCGATCTTCTGACATTTGGTCAGTGTGAACTTGAGGATCTAAGTACATACCGTCACTTTGTGCTGTCCGGTGAGGTTGGGCCACTCGCATAGCAACTGGGTCTCGGAGAGAGTCAGAACGCACGCCGTCTCTCCAATAAACACTGTGTAGTTAAGTCTGGAGTTACCCGGAGCCGCAGGAATCAAATTACGACCCTGTAATGACAAAATAAGAGAAAAATATATAACCATAAAATAAAACTAACTTGAATTGTTTGGTCACACTTTATATTAGGTGGCATTAACTACAAAATAAGTATAAATGGACTAATTGCGGTAATGTTGTATTGTGAAACACATTAGCTGCTATTGAGGTGGGATATGGGTAAAGTTTGGTGGTATGGGTATTTAAGGGTGGGTTAAGGTGTAAGAGATTTGTAAAACGTGTAATTTTAAATATAAGTACAGAAATTAATTGCAGATGTAATTACACATAGATATTTAAAAAAACAAAACAATTAAATATATGTGCATAAGTGCTTTATTATTAGATCAATATAAAATGGGACTGATTGTTTTAACATTAAAAAGTGTTTTCCTCTTGATTCTCAACAGGACTTTGAAATGTAACATAATGTAGCATAAATTATGCTAATAACTGTAGTTAATGATTTTATTTATATTGCTATTATTATCATACAGTTTAATGAAAAAAAAAAAAAAATTAATTTGTTGTCATCATCCCCACCATGTGTCTACACAAAAATATTAACTGAAGTATAGAATTTTTTACATTTTATACTTTAAAACAAAAACGGTTTATAACACATTTGCACATTTTAACTATTCTATTACATTTTTATCTTCACACACAAACTATAAATTATAAATTAAATATAATTGTTTAAAAAATAAATTACATAACATGAAAATTATTATATTTATAATAAAAAAATCAAGAAAAACTATGAAAATCAATTTTTTTTTGCGTTGACAATATTGAAAATGTTGGCATGGCAAATGTTTACAGAATGTCTATATATAGCTAAAATATTCCTTTAAGATACTGGAATGGGTTTAAAAGATAATAGCACTGGTCTCTTTCTGTCTGAATTAAGTTTAGCATCACACAACCTTGAACACGTAAAGGTCATGCAGATATTGATTTAAAAAAACAGCCAAGAAAACCCCAGAGGCTCGAACAGATATGAACATATCCTGCGACTGATCTCCTCAATGGAGATAAACAGGAAGGAAAATAAAGGTCGGAATACTCTGCGGCCACATGGACAGAAGGGACGGGAAAAAGAAATGTTGATTTCAACGGCAAAGCACCCCCCTATCATCCTCAGGGTTCAGCGAGGCCACGGCACAACGCTCTTTAATGCAAATTCTGCTCCTTCTCCCCCTCTCATCTCATCCGCGCCGCCAACCCCAGATCAAATTAGATGAGAAATTAATTGCGTGGAGAATGTGATGCATCTCCAGAATATCCCTGATTATTTCACCAAATTGCATTTTCGTATTTTCCTCCGCTTTGCTAATGCAGCGGGTTGTTTTCTCTCCCCCCCAATAAAGCCAGGCAGGGGATCGGGCATTAAGTAAAAAGGTTTCGCTAATAAATTTCCATTTAACAAAGAAATATCACCCGACATGCTTCGACTCTCACCTCAGTCGGTTTAAAGAAAAGAGAAGCTTTCATTACAGGAGAAACCAGCCGGTGCCTGTGATCAGCGTTTATAAAGGAAGGGATGAAGAAGAAGTGGTAGGTATGGAAAGGACGGTTTCTAGTTCCTACTGTAGCAATTTTGCGGCATCCTTTTTGCAGCTTTTATTCAGGCAAGGATAATAATATGGGCAGAAGAAGCGGCAATGTTATCGGCAAATTGGCGCAAACTAGCATGTACCTCGCATCGATCTTGAAACAAGTGGAGTGTACCTTCAGGATAAGGGGCGATGTTGGTTTGAGCTCCAGAATGCCTGTTGGACTGAGGGGTTCAAAGACGGGGTCCGGGTAGTAGCTGAAAGCTCGTTGACCACCACAAGGGCGTGGACGTTATCCATGTAGAAGCCGATCTCATCCGGTCCGCTGCCAGTCTCAGCAAAGCCTCTGTCCGAATCAGCCACAGACGGGGCCAGACAGACCATAACGGAGTTGTTGAAAACTGTGCAGTTCTGGGTAAAATAGAAAAACAGAGAGACATAAACAAATAAAAGTTTTTCTTTATTTTAAACAATATTGTTACATGTCAATTATGTGTGTTCATTACAAAAATTAAGGATAAACGTTATTTCTTAATTATAAGAAATAATCGTAATTATATGAAAACAATATACACTGATGAGTAACAAACTAAAACATTATATAAACCACTTAAAAAAAATTGTTTCAATCATTTATTTGAATGACCAAAAACAATTTTTATTATTAAAAATACCTATGATTTATTTCTAAATGCAAATTACTAATATGCAAAATATTGTAATGCATTAAAATTATCTCTATCTGAGATCATTGTCAGAAAAATGTAAAGAATTATACATTTTATACCTTATATACATACATTTTTAATAAATACATAATAAAAATTGCACTATACATTTTGCAATTAATTTGATTTAAACATTTGATTTAATTTACTATTAATATTTTATTATTGTTTCTAATTTCTAGAATTTGATCATTCTCAGGGAAAAGAAAGAAAGACAGAAGGAGAGACAGAAAGACGAAGACAGATAGAGATGTCAGGAAAGGACAAGGAGACAGGATACTTACATGGAAGGACTCGGCAGAGCCGTACTTGGCGCGGATCTTGGGCTCTTTAATGGTGGCCAGGTTGGTGCCGCTGATCGTCAGCAGAGTCCCACCGCTGGGAAGAGAAACAGGAAGTCATCATCGAAACATGATGGGTACAGATCTCACACAATAACCCAATCATACAGTCTAGCTCAACACTTGGCCTTGAAATCTTAAGAAATATCAGTCTATCAAGCTTTTCATCCCAAAGGGAGGCAAAACAGAGCTGAGGTAATATATCCCATAATCACTTTTGGCGATGAGACACAAAAAGGATTTTCGTGAAGAGCCGGGCGTTTAAAGACATTCTACCTCTACATATGAGACACCCGTTTCATAAGTCAGGTTAGATGATATTCACAGAGCCCATCATATCAAAAAGAGTTTTATAGCTTGCAGTCAGTTTCTGTTAGCTTCAAGGCTAACCGTGCTAGCACACTTCTGTACCAAAAATTACTTTAAATGACAGATTTTTGGTAAAAAAAAAAAAATACGAGACCTTTAACTTTGCCTTACTTCCTGTTTCAATAGGAAATCTGTTAACCCTAGAGCTCGATTTGTCTTAGCAGGGTTTTGGAGAGTTTTGGAGACCTGCTTGTTCACAGCGCACTGTATGTGTGGAGTTCTTTCAGTCTCTCTTTTTTTTTGTGTCTGTGTCCGTCTCAGAGAGAAATCTCTCTTAACTCAGGTACAGGCTTTAGGGAACAAGAAAAAAGACACACTGCCTACACTGCCTCTGCCTACCACTATCTAAGATATCTCATTCCAAGCATATGCTTGCAAGTATGCAACTGTACACTTGATGCATTGCAAGCATGCAGCCCTGTTATTGTATTACTTTGGCAGCGACCAACCTCAATGCTTACAAATGACATTAAACCAGATGTGCTACAGTACTTGTGTCAAAATGTGGTTTAACTTATTTCAAGTGTATGCACTAGCACGGCAGGTTTTGTGCTTATTTCTTGTTTGTCCTAACTTTTGATATCTTGGCATCCGTCTTTGTTTGATGATGCTATCCTGCTTTTTAGGCTGATCGAACACGCAATTGTTTCAAGATAGTAATGTGCCTAGGGTTTCCAATACTGACGTCTTGTGTTCACAAGCTTGTTGACATATACGAGGTCTGTGAGTTTGAGTCTCACGCCGAACCGCCGCTGATGTCTCTGCCTGTTTGCCTCTGTGACACCTGCTGCGCCGTGGCCCTGAAGGGCATTTTCAGCTCAAATCAATACAGCTTCAGTCGGCGCACACTAACAGGCTCTGGGGCCACAACATTTGGGTTCTGGTTATGTCTGTTCAAGCTAGGGGTGACTTCTGCACAGGCGCAGTCATTTCCGGTACTGCTTTGATCCCTGAGTGTGTGCGTTTGTTTTTCTGAGGCAGATGGAGGGGGGAAAGGTACCGTGGTACACACTCCTGGGGGATAATGGCCCCGTTCAAAGCAGGGCTCGGTGGAAAGAGTGCACGCTTGACTGTGGTGGTCTGGGTCAGCAAAAAAACACACAATCACACAGACTAGTGAGTATGTGTGTGTCGTGACATAACGGCATCGCAAATCTTTTGTGAGTACAGAAAAAACCCAGGAACTTCTTCAGTCAAACTCAAATATAATACAACATATATACATACGCACATACACACATAAAAATTTAAAATGTATGCAATATCTACTGTATTAACTGCCAAACAGGACATTTATATATAGTAGTGTTTTCTATAATACTGTATACACACATGAAAAAATACATAAACTAAAGTTTATTGTAATTTAATTGTTTCTTATATATTTTACATAAAAATGTAATTTTCTATGCACACACTATATATATATATATATATATATATATATATATATATATATATATATATATATATATATATATATATATATATATATATATATATATATATATACACACACACATATACAGACACATACACACACACTATATAGACACACAGATGAGAAATTATTAAAGGACATAATTCTGCAATAATTTAAATCAAATACACAAATACTACTTTTCCCATCACATAGTGCTATGCACAATGTATAATTACCTAAATACAATAATACAACACAGTACTTATATGGTATATATTATACAATTTTGTGCCAAATTAAATATCACTGTTCAGATAATCTCTTTCTTTCTATTTTTGGCTTATATCAAGCTATAATTTAAACCAGACCTTATTCTGTTTAGTCACTGCTCTGGTTACATTAGACTAGGAACATAACCTTAACGAAACATCAGAAGTCATTCAAATACCGCTTTGAAAGCAAAACACCTAACAATTGTTCTACACAGATGTCTTCTAAGTGCATAAAGACAATAGCTTGGCTCTATAGCTTTACATTTTCACCTTTTTGCTCTCAGAGAGCGGAACGCTGACACCACACAAAAGTAAATAAGAAAGTGAGTGATAGAAACAGAGAAGGAGCAAGAGAGAGAGGAGGAGTGTTGAGAGCTTCTTTTCATCTACAGGCTTTTAAAGAGCTCGCTCTATAACCCGCAGGAGCAGTGAAGTTGCAGGTGATAAGTGCTCCATCCTGCCTGCCCCATCTGACACTGCTGATGGTGTTTCTATAGACTTGTTGTTTTTATTCCACCCCTGACACCGACAGACCAGACATGCTTTAGTGCAAATCGCTGCTCCTCCCTGAAAGCTGCAAAACATCACCTGACAGCAGCTCCGTTCGCAGGTGCAGACGTCTGATGGCGTGAAGGGAGCGACTCTGGAGCCTAGCCTAAAAGAATCTCATTTTTCAACCTCTTAATGAGTTCTGCTCATGTGTCAAGAGAAAGTGTAACACAAATGGCTTCGTATTGATTTTTATTACTTCTTTGTTGTTCCGACTTCCTTCAGCGAGGCAGAAGGAATTGCCACGGTTTTTAATTTTGCCATTTTTATTAAAAGAAAAAGTAGAAAGATGACAGAAAATGATGACAGGTGAACTGGGAAGCAAAGTGGGTTGGATTTGAACCCATGACTACCACATGAGCACTACAACACTATATTTAATATATGTCACGAGCACATGTGCTCATCACAATGCCACTATAAAAAATATGTATATACAAAATACCTTCTCTCTGAAAGCTTCACATATCTAGATCCAGTGTTCAAAAATGCATTTTCTGTATTTTTGTGCCACAATCGGCTAAGATTCATCCTTTTAAATCCCTAGCACACTTCCACAAATCATTTTGAAAGTAATACATTGTTAAGTAAGATATTGTTCCACTAAGTAATTATTGGTATAGTTGTGACCATCCCTATTCTTTGGATTTGAATTATTACTAAAACCTTATATGGTTTATATGGGCCATAAATCTACAATACAGTTAAAAGAAATTTGATGTGTGTTTTTTAAAATGACTTTAAAGTTAAAAGTTAAAAAAAAACATCATTGTTCTCCATCTTTATAATAACAAAAGTATATATATATATATATATATATATATATATATATATATATATATATATAGAGAGAGAGAGAGAGAGAGAGAGAGAGAGAGAGAGAGGTAATGTAATGAGTAATTAAGAGAATATTGGGAAACAAATTCAAACTTTACTCTTTACTCCATGATTCTTCTCTGCTCAGTGTAATAGGAAACATAAACAACATTGTAGCCAGATGTCCATTGTATCGTGAAGTCACAATATTTCGGTTTTAACAACTGAAACGATGAGCATGTAATAGTAGCGTTGCCTACCTAGCAATGGTCCAGTCCGGGTCTATCTTCAGGATGGTGGGGTCCTCTGTGTAGTTAAACTTCACCTCAGGGTTCCTCAGCTCAGCAGAGTCAATGTCCACCATAACCGGAGTACTTCCCGCGATCACGCCAGCCGGGGTCACGCACACAATCTCTTTAGAGCTCCGCCTACAGTAGCAGAGGAAGGTGTGTTAGAGAAAGAGCTATGAAATGTTTACTGTAATTCTCATCCCTATTAGAGCATGTGCTGTGTAAGCATGTCGTCATATTCATATTTCATCATGACACAGATTCTGTACTCAGTAAAAGTTAAGTATGTTTGATGAAGCTCCATCATTTGTGTTAACAAGCATATGGGTTTCAAAGACTTGGGCTGTGTTTTTTTTCTGTCTGTCTGCTTTACTCTCTCCTCCTGTACTGGAGACGTGCCTGCAATCTCCATGCACATCCCCTTAGCACGTTGCCATGGGAACGCTTTTCAAGATGCACACCCCAGAAATCCTCTGAAGACTGCACATATTTTGACAAGGTGGTTGTCACAAACAAAAAAATAAAAATATAAAAATAAAAAGATGGAAGAGTGCAAAGAGAGCGAGTTGTGGAGTGGATAAGGCAGAAATTTCCTCAAAGGTAAAATATACAGACATTCAACGGAATGAAGTGCAAAACGCAATCATTGCTTTGGGATATTTTTTCGAGATTTTGCATTTTAAATATGTAATTTGGATTACAGACATGTAGAATAAATTTGAATACGAATTTGCTGGATATTATGAATGGAAGATACAAAACACACACGCACACACACACACACACACACACACGTGCACACACACACAAACACACACACACACACACACACAAAGGAAGCAGGGCATATGAAAGGGAAGTTTCATTTGAAAATGAAGATGTCATGGAAACCTGTTTAGCTATCTCTTCTACAAAACATAAAAGCAGATGTTTTACAAAATGTCCAAGTTGCTCATTTCCATGCAATGAAAGTATGCTAGGGACAAAAGCTAAGCTAGCTTTTAGTAAATAATTCATTCACATTTAAACTGGCAATGATATTTTATGGATAGTGCGCAAATGTCTTTTATAATTTTATAAATTTTGGTGTTTTTGCCTTTACATGACAGGACAAATCAGAGCAGACAGGAAGTGAAGTGAAAGACTTTTATGATGCTTTATAAGGCAAAACAACTTATACGGTCTTTTATAAAAGTTGTTATTTTGAAAAATTTCTCAGAGCAGAAGAACAAAAGTCGCATTAGGAAGTCAAAGAGGTCTAGAAAGACAAAAGAGTTTAAAATTTGGGGTAGATAATTCTGTTAATTGTGGCTATTTTGGGTCACAAATTTACTTCGACCTCCTTCCCTTTTCATTTCACTGAAGTGAGCAATGCAAACATGATTCAAAATATCTTTTTTTAAAATAAAAATAAAGCCATACGGGTTTGGAAAGTAAGTGATTTGAGAACATTCATTTCGACTGAACCATCCCTTTAACGCCCCCGCGGAATGGGTTAACAGGAAGTGGACTTTCTCTGTGAAGTGAACCCTGGCTCGGAGACCAGGTGTGGCTGACGTCTCAGTCAGCGAGAACCGCGGTAATCCTCATTCTCTCCCTCTCTCATGTCTGAGACTTGGCAGCGAGACAATGTTTTTATTCTCCGCTGCAATGCAGAGCGGTCTGGTGCTACCGATAGACAGGCGGACGGCAGGAACACTCATTCACTGTCCCCATCCACAAACGGAAGCGCACAATCGACCGGGACCGCCTGTGCCATAACGTAGCTGATGTTCTTGCCTTCAAAGTGTCTCTTTATGCTGTAGATACATGCCGAGGGGTAAAAAAAAAAAAAACGGGCCTGGGCGTTTTGACTGACGGAATGACAGGTGGACGTGCTAAGGTGAGAAGCCGGAAGACAGCTTTTGGAAGGATACAGATAAAGACAGAGGGAGACAACTTGGCAGATGAAAAAGAGAGAGAGAGAGAGAGAAAAAAGGACCACATTAACAAGCGAGTGGAGACTGTATGTTGGCAAATGCTTCACCAAAACAGCCAACAGGCTAACCATCAAAACGACTGGCACAGAGCCTATGGAACGTATAAAACAATCAAACAAACAAACAGAAACTATATGACAGACAGAAACACAAAGTTAGAAAGAAAGCCAGACAGATGGAGAGGATAAAACGATAACAAGACAGACAGAAGGGCAGCCAAACAGACAACTGTATGCTTTTTTATATGTGGGGCTTTTGACTTATTAATAAACTATGGAAACGTGTTCCTGATATAAGTTAATAGAATCCTCATAGAATCCATTTTCTAAGTGTGATTACAACTTGAATTTAGCCTTTTTTCCCCACAGAATTTACACTTGTAAATTTGTAATTGTGCACTTTTCTTCTCAAAATTCAGATTTTACATCTCAAAATTTTGATTCATCTTTCCAACCCCATTTTTTTCCTCACAATTGCAAGTTTATATCTCACAATTTAGAATTCCTTTTCAGAATTGGGAAACTGTTAACCAAAGGCACCAACAAAAAGATAAAGAGGATATAAAGAAAAGCATTACTTTTTAAAGTGACAAGGGTGGCGCCCAATGTTGACTGCAACAGAGCTGCCAGCGTTGAGATGGTTTCCTTCAATAGTGATTCTGGTTCCCCTGAAAGAGGTCCTTGAACGGGCTGAACACGTGTGAAGTACGGCGTCTAAGGAAGAAAATTACATCAAAGAGACACATTGTTAGTTACTGGAATTTTATTTCAAACATTATTATTGACTACACTACCGTTCAAAAGATTCGATTTGGAAAATATTGGTAAACTTTTCTCTATTGGTAAAAGTCTCTTATGTTTACCCCCAGCTCACTGAAGTGATTTTTACATTTTATTATTTGTTTTTCTTACTTGAATGCTTTTGGTTATTTTATTTTATTTAATTATTTTTTTTTACTGCTGCTGTTTTTTGCATCTATTCTTATTATTAATAACAAATATCAAATAAAAAATGACCATATTGCGTTTTATTAATATAGCAATTTCTCCGAATTGACTTTGCTGACTTCATCGACTTCAAGCGGGTGTAGTGCAGTTCATATTTTGTGATTTCAACAAAACATACATCATTTTGAAGTGTTTTAATGGAGAATGTAAAATAAAAATAACTCAAAATGCTCATTGTTACTCATTTTGCCAGCACAGGTCGCATATCTTAAAACATGTAATTTATTCCTGTAATGGCAAAGCTGATGAAAGTTAGAAATAAGGGTAGTGCATTTATACACAGGTTTGGAATTATATGTATCTGATTTGCATTTAAATTATCCAATAGACAGGCAGATCTGAATATATCTGTAAGATTAAGCGTCTCCAGACTCTTAGAGACTCACCACAAAGGTGAAAGCCCTGGGTGAGAGGGCTCTGTAGTCAGCCAGACAGTCTCTAACGCACACTCCACCTGGGCTTCCTGTACGCGGTATCCTGTGGCGTCGTTCAGCAGACACACAATCCTGCAGAAGAGAAAAATGTCAGAATCCTCTTTAGGGTTCATGATTAAAAGCACCACTAAGTTACCAAAGGCCTCAAGGGGACGAAGGTGAATGGATGGATTTATATGAAACAGCACAAGTAAATATTATTACTATAATTAATCTATGTCTGATTTATTACTTGGCCAGATGGAATTTTCAGACTTTTTTCTACATTTTCTACACTGGTTTCTGTAATGCAAGGATTCGTGATATATTTAAGGGCAAAATGTGTTCAGTTTAACTACTATACACTAATGCTGAGAAGAAAAAAAAATCAGATAGCCAGTGCTAACAATGTATTAAAAATGCACTCCGTGGAGTTTGACAAGTGAAAAGCAGGAGTGTTTTACACTTATAGATCTTCTGAACAATTGGCAAGTTGTTCAAAAAAGCAGTAGAATCCACAGAACACACTGTTTTTCTATTCCTTTAAAAAAAGAAACTAAATATGGCAGTAATGAAGTCGAGTTTTATACAAAACCGATTGTTTCAAAGCAGATTCACTCTATTAAACAAAACAGAAAAATTGCAAAAGTTTTCCCCCACCTTTCTGCACTAACATATTCCTCTTCAATAGGAACGCAGGGTACTTTTCCCAGACGAACACCTGTCATAATGTCTCTAAACTGTAGACCCAGGTTCTCTCCGGTGATGGTGAGTCTGGTTCCACCTTGCCGTGGTCCAGTCTCAGGTAACAGCTGTACAATGAGTTAAACAGAGACATTAGTTTGAATGGAGGTGGAATGATGCTATGATGGGCCAGACAACAATACAAGAAATGTAAAAACACAAAAATAGTCTGGGCATTTTTTTAAATTCTGATATCTGTAGAACATTTATTGGACCTCTGGTCAGTTGACAGGTCTTGGCATTGAACTTTGTAGCTCCTTATAGTCTCACAGTTACAACACAAACTCAGATGCCTTGCATTTTAATGGAGACAAATCACCCCTCGGCGCAGGGGAGCAGAAGCCCTGATGCTGGGCTTGGTAAGACACCTCCTCCAACCCCCTCAATCCATCCTCTAATTGAAACTTATTACCCAGGCTCCCGGATCCACGCTTCAGAGCCGCATGGCGCAAGGCAGTAGGATAATGTGATTTATTTAGCGGATTATTCTCCGTAACGAGGACAGGTGTGGCATGACAAAACAAATATGGTGAATGATGTGCAGTGGTAACAGCAGGACGGAGCCCTGTAACAGTCATCATGAGGGAATTACAGGTACTCTGCACGCCTGATCTCTCGACCACAAGGTCTCCACAGATATCTGGAGCTGGGCCTCAGCTACATTATTGCCACAATGGCCGGGGCCTATAATAGAGCCTTGGGGACTCCTTTGTGAAAAATTATGCATCACAGCAAACCATACATTCAACAATTGTGAAATTAAAATATTTACAATAAAATTCCGTTTTTCATTTTGTTACTGCCTCAGCCACACTGACAACTGAAAAATAATTCCCTTTCAACTGGAACCTAAAACTGGCCACACAACACAGGAAGTGGGAGTAGAATCTGATCTGGAACAGCAGGAAAATTAAACTGAAAGAAATTCAACACAGTTCTGGGAAGGTACATGTTTTTCATTCTGGTATGATAATTCTAATAATAATAATTCTAATTAAAATAAATATTTATCCATGTATATATCAATTATTAGTATTATCAAACCAACCACCTATCCTGATATGCAACCATTCGACTATTTCTTTTTTGATCTTTCTTTTTCTGATTTGACAAACCAACATTTACCATAAAATGGTATATTCATTTGTTTAAAATTCAAGTAATTTTAATTCCACATTCTTGAATCCTTATATATGAGAGGCATTTTCAAATCAGTTCTAAAAGGTATACGAACTTGCTGCATACATAACTGGCAAGAGCTGGGCAACTCGGATTGGCTGCCTACATGTACTGTAACTTATGCCTGGAACAAGGTTGAGAGTATTGATACAATGAGCACTTTTGAGAAAGAACAATTCACTGGATTGCCAAATTCCATAAACAGCACAGGCTGGCTGCTTCACATATTGATAAAAATAAGCTGAAATGCAGAACCAACTTAATGCAAGCTTGTCCTCACAAAACTACAGTAAGCCCAGGAACTGGACAGTGCAATTATAATGCTTCGGTCCACACTGCATTGTCAATACAACAGCCTGAGAAGCTAAATTAAATACAAGCTGTTTTAAATGCATGTACTGTAATACAGTTGGCTTGACCTGAAAATTGCAGAATTTGGACTGAAGCCTGTCGCTCGGGATTACAGTAAAATTAACCTACATTAGATGTCTTTTATTATGTTAAAAAAAAACAATTTATACGTTTCTAATTAAATCAGCCTTAAAGCGAAATGATAGATAAAAATAATATCTCTCAACACAACTGGGAGAACACTAATACACACACGTTCTCCCCCAGGACCTTGTTAAATTATACACAGTTAAGTAAATCTCCTTCATTATCAGCTCTGGGTAACGATACATTACAAAAAATATATGCAATTACTGAGATTAAAGTGCACCAGAATGCATGAAGCCTCCTGCCGATATCCAGTTGCGAGATTATTACTGTTTGTGTGTCGCGTTCCCCCAGCTCTCCGCCAATAGGTGGGAGGATGACAATGGAGGGAGAGTGGGAGGACTCAGAAAAGACGGTGGGTGAAAAGAATAGGGGCAGATTGGGGCGTCTAAAGACCCCCGTCTTCCAGATCCTATCCGCCCACAAGCCACCTGCATGGTGTGTGAGGCTTAACGCTTTCCTGATGTTGCGTTTGTCTGCTGTCTGTCTGTTTGCCTGTCTTTCCCTGATCTTCATCAGCAAGGTGTCTTTCATCTTTTGGCAAACACAGAAATGCAGCATGGGTAAAATCTTAAAAAATAAATAAATAAAAAATTGGCGACAAATTGCAGTCGAATTCCACTGGTTGAAACATCTACTTGTGCTGTTCAGCCAGACGTGCAACACAGCTCTGTCTGGCACCCCCATTTTCTGTATGTCTACGGCTGCATGCTTCCTGATGTAATTGAGGTTAAGTGTCTTTGCTTACGGGTACAACAGCTTCACTTGGGATTTCACCCAGAAAACCTCCTATTTATAGAGCCTCCACCAATCTGCTGAAGAATGGAAAAACGCATCAAAGTTCTGCCATATCTGTCGCTTCAGTTATGTAGCTTTCCGGGGCCCTAATTTGCTTCCTTTTTTCCCTATTTTCCCATCCAATATTACTAGTTTGTAGCATATGTTCTCAAATCCCTCTCCCCCTAAGCCAATCTTAGAGCCTCGTATAGACCATAGAGTCAAAAATTGGCTTTTTGTACAGAGCGATGCCAATAAAGAATACAGCATAACGAAACAAGGAGGGGAAAGCGGCCTGTAATTGGTTTCAGAGGGGTTGTTTTACATGTAGCTCGGTGGCGTCAATCATGGCCAGACTTGGATGGGCGGCAGCAGAAGTCTCCTCCAAAGGAATGTGAGGCTTAAGACTATTTTCATTTTGTTACCTACACTAGGCAAACGCATAACTAAACAGCCAATCAGACTCCTACCGCCTCCCATTGCCTGTCTGACCTCATCTCGCTGTATGAAAAACAAGGCAGAACAACACGTATATTTTACATATTTCAGTGTCAAAGCTTATCAGAGCTGCTTACTGTTGACAGAGGTGTGATAAGAGTGTGTGTGTGTGTGTGACAGAGAGAAAATCCCAGATAAAGAAAAGGTTGTTTGCTATAAGAAACCTTGCTGTTGGCCCTGGTTAGGTGCATTTTCCCCTGCTGTAATTAGAAATGGAGAGAATCTACACTCTGAGCAAGTTAATGCGATATTGATGCCGAAGAGGTGCATTTTGGGAAACACAAGAGCTAGTGAGCAGCTTAGGAAGGTCTTTTCCCCATGATTGTCAGTGTGTCTGTACTGAATGGAAAAGGTAACGGCTCGCTCTCTTCGGGTATTATGAACTTCTACGGCACTTAGAGTAAAAAAGCACAACTTTGACGTCAGCAGACAGCTTCAACTGAGACGTAAAAAAGCAGACAATAAGACAGACATAAAGCAAATTCAATTACTACTCATACCCAGGGGTCTCTCTGAGGAGACAGAGACAGAAAATCCCAGTTTAAATACTCTATTCCAAATGAAATTAGAAGCTTATCCACAGGCTAATATACTAAGTCACACGACTCTGACGTGAATGGAAGAAAAGCAAGGGAATGAAGGAAAGGACAGACTGTAAGAATATATAGGGATAGCATAATATTCATTTTGTTAGGACATTATATATAAAATTTATGCTCTGGCCCAATAAATTATTTGTACTGTTAACTACAATTAATTTAATTAAAGTTAATTATTAAAAAAATCTAAAATGTAATGAAAAATGCCAACCTAAAGTTGTTTCAGTTAAACAAGACAACATTTAAACACTGAAATTAACATACTAAAATTACTGGATAACTAAAACTAAAATAAAAATATCAAGTACAAAACAAAATTGCTCAAAAGTATATTCTTCCTAAAAATTAAACAAATTAAATACAAAAACAACAAAAAATGGTATTTAATTAACACTAGTGCTGATATTTTGACAAAAACATGAAGTTCATGAAG
Source organism: Puntigrus tetrazona (assembly GCF_018831695.1). Taxonomy (NCBI): domain Eukaryota; kingdom Metazoa; phylum Chordata; class Actinopteri; order Cypriniformes; family Cyprinidae; genus Puntigrus; species Puntigrus tetrazona. The sequence continues at coordinate 17,709,982 of NC_056721.1, read as the reverse complement.
TATGCTAGGCAAACTAATGATGGTAAATATCCCTACTGACTATTTAGTGGATGGTTTGATTTGCAATGCTAAATATCAAATTATCATTCTCAAAATTTGAATTAAACCATTGATTGCCACAGTGCCTAATACTGGGCCAACTGGCTACTAACTCCCTTTTATTTACTCCACAAAGACAATTTTACTCACATTTGGCGAGTGTTTATTTTGGACCTTATTCACAACCCTTCTGTATTCCCTCTAATAACATCAGAGCTGTACCACAAATGCCCAAAAATGAGTCTGTGAAGGAAGTACAGCCTGTGTTACTGTTTTACGGAGTTTTGTTGGTTTGAACACATTAATGCATTGTATTTTCGCCTTTCATATCTTAATCTTCATCACTATAACTATGTTTAGTCACAAGAAAGACAGAATTTGCAATGTTTAACGTCACCAACAAATGTCTCCAGGAACTTCGGAGAGTAAAATCTGTAAATGACTTGCACAATTTACTTTGTTCTTCACATAAAGGTACCGCATGACTTCACAAGCCTCGGTGATTCAAACCGATCAGCTGATTCAATGTGAACTGAAAACAAGCATACCCCATTTCCTTTCTTTGTCTCTACCTCTTCCTTCATTCAAGCTTTCAGCTCTGGTTATAGAGTGATAAGTAAGCAGAGAGACAGGCATGAGCTAACGGATTAGCAACTGTGCCACTGGCAATTACCCAGTATCAGGGGCTAATCTTACTGAGAGACACCGCTGTCTCTCAGACTGCCAGCTGCCAGCACTGGCACACCGCAGTATATTAGTATCAATACACCGCTGCATGGCAATAAAAGCACAGCGAGAGATTTGTTTGGCACAGCCGCTGTAGAAATCCTAAAATGGAGGTCTATTGTTTCTTTTCTTAGATGAAGAGCGTCTGTATTATAGAAACTGAGAAACAGTGCACCATCGTTAGCATACTGGGAAGTAAACATATGGCTTCTATGAACGTACTTTTATGCTGAGATGTGATTTCTTTCAAATCCATAGTTTTGTTTTTATTTTATGTTTCACAAAACCACAAAGGTGTTTCAATGAACAAAGGATGACACCTATAATGTAAACACTAGGGCTGTGTATCAAAGCACGATGCTTTTAGGTACCGACCAAAACTGCCTCAGTACCATCGAATAATGAAAAATATATGCATTATGCTACATAAGACAATAAATAAGATTTATATTCTGCATTTACTTAAAGCTCACTTCAAACCACCATCAAGTGTTTGTAATAACTTCTGATTGCCGTCTAATGTGTGTTTTGGTCATGTAATATTGCTGAAAAATATTATTTTTTATAGTTAGATCTGCAATCATGGAAGAGAAAATCAAAAACAGGCAGATGACATTGAATTTGCTAATATTAAAATCTGTGGAAAATTAATAGAAATGATGATTCTGTCTGAGCAATATGCATTTTAAAGAGAACACGCACTAGTGTAAAGGTAGCATAACGGACGTGTAAACTGAGAACTATTTGAAATTAATAAAATCTATTTGCACTGATTTATTGCGATGGCTATATTTTGTTCCTTTGTGCAGTGGCTCAGGACATGAGGCTTTGAGTCTATATAAATGGCAACAAGGTGAATGTAATCTTGTTTAAAAAGTTTCATAAAATCGGGTATCGAAAAAGGTATCTTTCAGGAACCGGTCAAACTCAGGGTATCGGTATCAGCATTTCTTAAACGATACCCAGCCCTAATTAAACACTGTATGTAACTTCTACATTTTAGGTATACAAACGTAAAAATAATCTTTAAAGAAAACGCAAAGCAACTTAAAGCCTTGCACTTGATAGGTTCTTTGCTGAACATAGGATGCAAAGCACCACTGAAAAACCTTCAACGCCGCTCTGCAAAAACAACACCTGTTAAATGCTCACACAATAAAAAAAAGTGTGTTTGACAGCCTTGTAAATACTGAATGTGTTAAATGGGGTGTGACAGAATGGGAGCGGGTGCTACCTTGTTGATTTTGGGGTGCGCGCAGCGACTGTTTCCTGCGCTGGGGTGCATCCAGATGCTCTCTGGAGGAGCACACTCCTGTCTCAGCGAACACTTCTTCTCCTGCACGCACCAGCCGCAGTCGAACCGGGGATCCGCTTTCAAACACATCCCACAGCTGTCCCGCATGGCGTAACACTTGTACAGGTGCGCTACCGAGAGAAAGAGCGATAAAGACAGGGATAAATAAGCACGCAGAGCAGAGGACAAAACCTGCGACCGCACATCAGATGAATTCTATATTAATGAGCCAAGTTGCTTGGCAACCATAAATCATCTGCAGTTGAGCTAATGAACTACATTACTCGACTGAAGAAGTGTTTATTGTCATTATTAGAAATGTGATTATTGTTTAAACACCAGTGTGTCTTTTAGGTGTGTTACAGTGATTCACCTGCACAATATAAGTCTAATAAATACACCTCTTTTATATGATAAAATCATATAGAAATGGCTTGTTTAATTAACAGAAAAAAGCAGTACCAAGATAATGGTACTGTAAAATAATTGTTTTGTCAAAATGCGTTAGGATGTTAAATAAAGATCATGTTTCATGAAGATATTTGTAAATGTCATGCCTTAAAAGTAATATGAATTGCTAAGGACAAGCTTTTAAATGTTGTATTGTACATTTTGTAAAACCATACATCAACTGAAAACTTATTTATTCTTAACTTATTTCAGATGAAGTATAAAAAAGTTGACCCTTAAGGTCAAGGTTTTGGTTCAGAGTCACAAAAGAGTTAAATGCAATTAATGGTGTGATTTGTGAAGCTAAAAATTAAAGCACAAATACATTCTGCTATTTTCTTGATCTAAAATGTTTCTCTAGTTCTCTTTTGACTATAAACTGAAAGAAAGTGTGATTAAAAGTTGAATGAAACAAATGTATCACCTCAGCTACAGCTAACCATTATCGAATTACAGATGTTAAATTCCCATTGTAAAGAGAAAGATGGCAGCTTCAGGGGACTGGGTGAATGTTCTGTTGGCTGGGCGTCTTAGACTGCCGCCGGACTTCAAAGGAGACAGTGTATCCATCCGTCTCAGCCTCATGCTAATCTGATTAGCCACGGCTAAGCTTAAAAGTAACGCTGCGCTAATTAAACTGAACCAAATGAATGATTTAATTACATTAACATTTCCACTTTACAGCAGGGCAAAGCTGGGGCTTTTTCTCTTGCAGTGTGGAGAAGATGGATAAATTTATTGTGCTGTAAAGACAGTGCAGAGAGAAAGAGAGAGAGAGAGACAGAGAGAGAGAGAGAGAGAGAGAGAGAGAGAGAGAGAGAGAGAGAGAGAGAAGAAGAGAGAGAGAGAGATGAGAGATTTGGGCCATATATATTAATTAATATTTAACCCTATTTTGTTTTTTTGTTCTATGCATTTTTTTGTAGACACCAGTACTAACTTTTTATATTATATACCACTTTTTAAACTTTCTAAATAAAGTAAAATATGAATTATATTATGCACACCAAAGCTGCATTATGTGAAAAAATCAGTAAAAACAGAATGTTGTGAATTGTTTAAATTACTATTATATTTCATTCAGATTTTATTACTATGATTGCAAAGCTCAATTTTCACCAGCCATTACTCCAATCTTCAGTGCCACATAATCATTCAGAAATCACCCCTGCATGGTGATTTTGTACTCAAGAGAGGAGAAAAAATAATAATAATAAAATAAATATTTAACTAAAATAAAATATCATCAGTATGTGAAGCATGCATCTGTGCTTCCTTCAAAAATCGACCAGATAGGATATTACACAAACATTGGATCTGAAAGTAGTATTTTTTATGTTTCGCAGACAGCAAAGACATGAGGAAAAAGAAGAACGAAAATGCATGATGTGTCGCTATCAGTCAAGGTGCTGAGATCTTGATTCGGCACAACTGTGGTGAACAATTGGACGGTCCTCTAGAGTCACCGTTCACTCACCGCTCTCTCTAAATAGCTCTTTACCAGCCTGACACTTGAAATATTAGCAACAAATAGATCTGGACTCTACCCAAAATGACCAAAACGGTCATCTTGAGTTATTGAAGAGTCAAGCTGATGGGGATGTGAACCCAAAACCACACTTTCTCTGCTGCCGCCCTTTTCATTCTATCCCAATGAGGGTTTCACGTGGTTTCTTATTGTTTAGCAGCAGCGAGTTGCAGCCACAGCTCAGGAAGGACCAGATAAGCTGTATGGAGAGCAGTGAGGCCTGACATGCAGCCAGGCATAAAACGGACCTAATTTGTCTTCACAGACATACTGGAGAAGAGGTGTGGATACACAGAAAGAGCGACTACAGAAGAACGGATGCGACTTTTACCTTGGATATTGTAGGGGTTGTCAATGACAAAATCTCCATTCCACACAACTGAGAGATCCACCGGCAGATCGCTGATGTCATTTCCTTCATAGTCATACTGGAGAGAGAAAGAAAACAAAGAAAGACACGTTATTCCAAACTGTTCTTCACACTTGATGTTTTCTTCCGGTCATAAAATAAAGCAAAAAGCCACAAAGGGTTATGTTTTATAACAGGTAATAGGTGTTCTTAAACAATTCTCAATAAATACTTTTTACAGACATTTTAAACCTGTGAAAAAGATTGTAAATTGATCTGTAGTGCTCATGAGGGTAATATGGATTTTAATATGAGTCATGGCTTTTCCAAACCGATTTCTCCTGCTTATCACCATCATTTCCTGTCTCTAAAGTATGTCTATCCACCATAAAAGACAAAAGGCTGAAAATAAAATAGTAAATGACACAATGCACACTGCAGCTCGCAACATTTTCAGATCCGATTACTCCCATTTCTTATCCTCACTTCCTGTCCTTGCTCTGTTTATAAGACAAAAATAGGTTCAAAATACCAAAATGTGGGACAAATGAGTTTGAATCAGGGTCTAGACATTACTCAATTCCATTACTCTCGCTCTGTTGTGTTTCCACCCACTAAATAAAAGGACATTTTTTGTTTCTAAACTAATTATTTTATTTTTAGCCATAATGTCATGCATTATAGATGCAAAAATGCTTTAAGCAATAGTAACCATCTCACCACAATTCAAACTTTACTATTATCCGCACTTCTTCCCACATTACCCACACTTGCCATCTTTTCCTGTGCTTTCTTTACATTTAGGTACTATCTGACAAAAATACACAAAATGGACACGTGTATAAAAGTATATGTCTTAACTTGTCATAAGTGAACTTGAGTTTGTTTTAAGCTAGTATTAGTTTGTAATGATACTGACACCGGTGACAAGAATTACGAAATTTCTATTATATCAAATGAAATCAAATTACTTATATTGTATAGTCATCAATCATATCGCCCACCCCTGGATCTCCCTATACGAAAAAGCCAAAATACTCAACATAAAACAACTGCTGGACACATTGAGTGTGATAGTTGTGTTGATATAGGAAATCGATTCCTATTGTTCACGCATCTTTTCCTCTCCTCTCTTCTATGCTCGCATTTAAAATCTGCTACAAGGTTGAAAACAACACTAAATAAAATAGCTAGACACATAAAGCCCTGACGTTAATGCAAGACATGATTTTGTCGGTATCCGTCTAAAATGACCAAACTGCTCTCATGGCATAAAAGTATGTATCGCTGCAGTTTCCAAAATGAAATTAACACTAGAGGCAGTAAAACCCTGACACCTTTTATTACTTTTCAATTAATAAAGCGCAATTTTAGCACAATTGCTTGAAGAATATCATGTTATGTGCAAAAATGTGCCAGGGTTTACATATTGAATCTGTGTTTTAGCGCCACGCATTGAGTGTGTAGTAAGGCGTGTAAAAACGGTGTTGCACAAAAATGTATGTATTTTTAGAAGACCAGGTTGAAAATGACCAAAAAATAAAACAAAAACAAGACAGAACAACAAAGAACCCACAAAAAAATACATATAAGTGTGCATCCTGCCAATTGGACGTGACCATATTGTTGTGCAGCGCATCAGTGATTTACTGCACTGATTCTGACATGCATCTGGGGGCCGCCGGGATGAAGCGCGCTCAGAAAAACGCACGCAAGCCATGTTCTGGTGCACAGCTCGAGCTCAGCCCGGCTAAAATGGCAGCGAATGAATGAAACATGCTGGCTTATCTCGCTCCATGTAAATCTTGCCATTTAAGTGTGTATCCTTGAGAGAGAAAAAGAGAGTGAGACAGATAAAACGGAGAGAGAGCAACAGAGTGAGACGGACAGCGAAGGAGAGACAAGTCAGGATTCTCATCACGCAATTGTGAGACTGTCAGATCAATATGGGGGGAGGTGAAAACACTCCACCCTGACAGCAGCCTCCTCTCTAAGGCCCCTCTCATTCACACACACTCCTGATAAACAGCAGCAGACATCCAGCACACTTACAGACCAGGTTCTAGTATCAGAAAGCGTCTCATCAAGCAGAGCTACTGACTCAGAACTAGCATGCAGAGAGAAATGCGATTTGTCTGCACGGCCCGGCCGTTTTCAGGATGAGTGGAGGGTCGGGAGCGCACGGGAAAGAGGAAGCGAGACGGAAACGGGGAGGAAGATGGGGCCAAATAGATGGCGGAGAGGGTGTGTGGGTGTGCTCAAAAATCTAAATTACAGAGCGGAAGCCATTAATTTACACATGAAACAAGTAGAAGAGTTTAGGCGTGAAGCGCGTTGCCTGGACGTAAGTGAAATTGGCATTTCCAATTTGCTTTCTGACACATCTCATTTGGCTTCAACTGTCTCCAACATACACACGCTCGCACTCACACACGCACAAATAGTGACCACTGAAATTGAGGGGTTTTTTTAGAGACTACTTGAACATACAAATTACATGTCAAGTCAGTTTTTTGTGCATTTCAAATTGGTAAATTATAGAAAATTAATGTAACATTAGAATAGAGTTTTAGTGCAGAAATTTTTGCCAAAACCATCAAGTCATTCTAGTCCTGTGAAAAGAAAAAAAAAGAAATTCTGAATCTTTTTTTTTTTTTTTATAAAATGGAGGACTGTTTTTTTCTCATTATGCTTAATTTCTATTGATTGATTGTATGCTATGTATAAGCTCTCACCACCAATTATTTATAAATATTTGTAATTATATTTTATTATTCTTAGTTGTAGTAATTCTGGGGTTTACCCCAAAATAAAAAAAAAAAAATCACTTATTCAAGTACATTCTCATGTCGTAAAAATTAAAGCACGTCTTCAACACAATTTAAAGTTATTTTAGATATTCCAGGAGGTTTGTGTGTCCATTGACTGCCAAGTAACAGCACTGTGTCACAGAAAAGTATACGCTCAGAATTCATCTGCCATCAGTGGATCAACAAAATGGTGTGTGAAGCTATGAGAATATACAGAAAGAAAACAAAAATTGACTTTATTCAACAAATTTGTTAGAATGAATTTCTTTCCATACACGCTGCTTCTGTTTAAATCAAAGTATTCTCGCAGCTGACACAGAAAAGAGTAATTTGCATACAAAATGGTGCTATGATGGCATTATGGTGCCAAATTTGTTGAATGAATTTTTTTCCATACAAAAAAGTATTTCGCAGCTTCTGAATGTTACGCTGATGGCAGATGGAGCATTCTGAAGATGTCTTTCATACTTTTCTGGACCCTGACAGTGTTCATTACTTGGCAGTCAATGGGACATCTAAAATAACTTAAATTCTGTTTTGAGGATGAACAAAGCTTTTGGGGGTTTAGAACAACATGGGGGTAAGTGATTAACCCTTTAACCCTTTAAGTGCTTTTGTGATTTTAATGCCTTTTAATTATATATTTTTTATTATCAGTTTTAGTAGTTCAACTGCAACTATTTGACAATGCAACTAACTTTTTTTTATTGTTCATCTAATATTTATATTTTATTTCAACTTTCAGAATATGAAAAAGACAGTGCTCTTGCTGATCTCATCTCTGAATTATTCCACTGGGCTAGACTTGGACTCTCTTGTTTCTCTCACTGAAATCTCCCTCACATCTCTTTCACGGGTATGCTTCAAACTTCACCTTGAATGTTTTATTCGCTTCAAATGAGCATATTTTACTGTAGGATCGCCTAAAAAACAGAAAATGCACAAGGCCATATGTATTTATTGTCTTTCGAAACTACGAAAAACATTCTGAATTATCCATCAATCGTAATATTTTGCAAACAACAGAAAAAAATAGTTACGACAAGATAAGTGTTAAAGAGTAGACTAGTGAGCACAGGGCCGGCTTTGTTCACATGGAACATAAATCATTTCTTTTCCCTCAAATCTGATCTTTATGACTTTACCTGTCTGTCAAGTTACAAGTGATGAAATCAGGTCCATTTGTTCTGACAGTGCAGTCAATATCCGTATATCCACTTGGTTGCCGCAGCACTGATTTAAGTGTCAGCGCGACGGCGAGAGACTTACTTCTACTATAACTGAGTAGCTGTCACAGTGGAAGGCGAGGACGGAAAACTGAAAATTGCCTTTGCTCATGTCCATCATGACATCTTGCCATGACGAACTCACGAAGCACATCAGACAACATAAACATCAGAGGGATTACAGCACTATTGACACGTTCATGCTTATACCGGAGTCTGAAAAATCACACGTTCACCATTTAATGGATGAACGCCACATCTGAACTAACGTTCCAAAATTTGGGGGTCGATAATGTTTGTGTTTTTTTCTTGCTTTTTTTCAAATCTTTAAAAACATTAAACATAAAAAGCATGCTCAGCAATGCTGCATTTATTTGATCGAATATTATTAAATATTACAATATAAAATAACTGTATACTATTTAATATTACTCCATTCTTCAGTATCACGTAACTCTTTAGAAATCATCCTACTGTGCTCATTTAGCGTGCAAAAAAAAATTACAAATTTATTATTATCAATGTTGAACAATGTTGAACTGGTTCAAAGGAGAGCTGATTAATTCAAAGTTAAATAAGCCATGTACGAATGTCACTGTAATCAGATTAATGATTGGTTGGTTCAGAAATAAATAACGATTTATTACTTGAATTTGGGAATTACGTTGATCAGATTTCTAACAACTTTTAATTGTAAACAGATTTTCAGCTTTTAACTTATTGTCAGATCCGCATAAACTTGCTGCCTGTCTGAACAAATCCAAAGAGTCAGTTGCTGACTCTTTGAAAGACGGAAGGTCAAGGATAAACCGCTGAACACCCAAAAGTCACAAGGCCTTTCTTTTGACAAGCAGTGACAGCTTCTTTCAGCGCTTGGGTTTGATCAAACGCATCCTCCAAGCAGACCACAGATGACCTCTATGCTTACAAACACACATTCTTCCCTAAGCAGACGTGAACCCTCACACTCCTCCTGCCTACGTCTCCTCACCAGCGTCCCAGATCCATTAAACTTTAAAGAGCTCCGGCAGTCCTCCCACACATATGTCGTGTCTTAACAACAGCCGCCGCTGTTCTCTGAGGGCCGTCCAAAAACATAAATATGATTTATTCATATCATCATTAACATGCCTTTGACATTACACTCCCCGCTCACCTCAGTCAGACAATCGCTGCATTCGATGCTAATCACGGCGGTTAGATCATGTGACCGAGGTCATGTGACTTTTGGCGACCGCAAAATGGCTGGATACAAGTAAAAGGCGTATTGTTCTTTACCAAAAGGTCACATTTGCAGCATTTATGGAAAAGGTGGTTGAAAACAGCGAGCTCTGTTTCGCGAGGGAGGCCAGCGTGAGAGGAGCTCGGGGAGAACTGTGCGTCTACTTCAGACTGGATGAATAATAACGCTCATTATTCAGCCCGTGGTCATCATGGAGACATGGCGGAGAGTAATTAATTGCTTGTGCAAGTGTGAGTTCCCATGAGGCCGATGGAGGCCTCCAACACAAGGTGAGGAGAAACACGCACATGACCCAATTAAGAATAACCATGATCCGGCAACTTATTCCATACGTTCTGAAGCTCGCGCACATGCACACCCGCGGTCTTTAAAAAAAAAGACCCTTAGGTGCTGAGCTGACATGACAGGTGTTGATAAATGTCAGTGTCTGCTAGACTGTGGCTTTCTCTATATATTCATCTCATTGTGATCGCAACACCCACACCATGCCACAGTTATGACGTGAAAAGAAAAAAACATTATAAAATGGGTTAAAAAAAAATATTCCGCAGCATTTTACCTAAAAAGAGATTTTTTCTCTAAAAGAAAACTGACTTGTTATATTAAGTTTATTTTCTATTAAATAAGAACAAATATAACTGCCTCAGAAAAATATACTAAATTCAATAGGGAAAACTATTTTTCATTCCCCTATTGAAAGATATATATATTATTATGAACTCACTTAATTTTGTAGAATTTGAATTTTGTAGAAAATGTATCTTGAGCTGATGGGTTTAGAAAATTCTCAAATTCTCATATATTATATATATACATATATATACATTTTTCTGACAACTATACCATAATGCAATTACCCTAATGCATCTGGTCATTTTATTTATTTATTTACTTATTTATGCACGTATGCATGCATTTATTTTTCATGACCATTTTTATCTAATTATCATAATGCACCTGGATATTTTTTTTATTTATTTATAAATTTTCCATGACATTTTTCTGGACAAAAATAAGTCTAAACACCTTAATGAACCTGGGCATTTTTATTTATTTATTTGTTTTTACTTGTTATTAATTTACCATTGACTGCATTCAAACATAGTATTTTTAATTAGCATTAATCAACTGACCATTGCAAAGAACAATGTGTTAATAATGCAAATAAATATCACAAAATATAATGTTCATGAAAGCAGATTTTAAGATAGATAGATAACGTTTTCATTATGGTGATCACTGCAGAGACAAAAGTGAAAATCATAAAAATGTCACAATTCTAAAATATTCTTAAAAAGTGGTTTTACAAAAGGGAAAAAGGGATAAAAGCTTTTTTTCTTTTTTAAATGTGACAGAACATTTTGTCAATCACCTTGCTGCTATTTCTGCAACATCTTTGAGGTCTTTTGCCACTTATTACAAAGTCATCTTTGTAAACTAAATTGGGAAAAAAACTAATTTAATAAAAGCATAACTTTGCTTGTACGAGACTTAAAGTAAAGCTGCTTTGCAGAACATAGACTGGAACTGCACACTGACCTTAAAAGAGAACAAGCAAGCATGAAACTAACTTCTGAACATGACAAAAGATGAGCAGAACTCCTCTCATTATGCATCCAGTTATAATAAACCTAAAGTATGAAAGCTGTAAGCAGTTGCGCTTTTACAATAGTCTGAGAATAGAGTGCCATATGAGTTGCACAGGTCCTCTTTCTTTCTCTCTCCACCTGCATGCCTAAAATGCATAATTACCCTCACAGGGGAAAATGAATGGAGGCCAGAAATAGAGAGACACACTGGGCATCTCCCCAGCCTGCGCCCGTCCTCTGCTGGCAAGCCCATTGATCAGGGGGATGGAGGGAAGGAGGGAGCGTACGGATACGTGCGGGTGAGGCGGGAGATTCCGGGTCCACGGGGCTGGAAAGTGCCGATGTTAACAAAACAGAGCAGCTGCTGGAATGTGAGGAGGGAGGGAAGAAAAAACGCCGCCTTTTGTGTGGGTCAGTCTTATATAATTAGTCATTTTGATAGCATACCTGTGCGCCTTGGTAAAAATAACACATCAGCACATCGGGAGGGGGTTTAACACACACACACACACACACACACACACACACACACACACACACACACACACACACACACACTTAACACAAACAAATCCAACACCCAAAATTTATTATTTTGGTCCTACAGAATTAAAAATGTCATTGTTATTCGTTAACAAGCATCTTCTGAAATATTTAATGAATTTAATGAAATGTTAATTGCTGTGAAAATATTTTTTTACTTTTTTTTCGTGTACAAATATACAATTTAAATAAAAATAAATATAAAAATTATAATTTCAATTAAAAAGTAAGTTATTTTGTATTGTATTATAATAATTTAATGTAATTTTATAAATATATTTTAAAATTGCAAATTTTTTTATACATTAAAATATGTAAAATTTCGTATGCTTCATTTTAATTTTAATTATACACATGCATATATACATAAATTGAATGAACATTTAATAAAATGTAATAAAAATCAAATAGAAAAACATATTAAGTACAAAAGAATTAAGAACAAAAAAGTAAATATTCCACTGCCTGCAATTACATAATAAACTAAAACATTTAATTATAATAGATTAAATATCTAATAAGCAGAATATCTGATATATTTTATACATAACACATTGTACACTCGTGATTTGTAGTTTGCTGAAATCTCTAAATAGAACTACTTTTGAAGATGGAAAAAGCTATCAAAACGTATCGCTAACTCATTATGCAGAGTTGTTTTACTGGTGCAACTGCTGTGTTGTTTTTCGCAATGAGAGCGTTTTTCGTCAAGTGGCTGAAGCTCTTGAATTAAGCTCAGAGCTCATGGTGAATCTTCTTCCTAGCAGGAGCTCGTCTCCACAGGAGCGTCTGACACACTCTTAACCCCGCTGTGGGAAGCAAGCGAGACTCCTTCAGTTATTCACCTCTCCCTCTTCCCTACAACATACAAAAGCTGCTTCCCGTTCCCTTCCTCAAAAATGATGACCCTCCTCCTCCGCTCATTTTTCCCTCCTTCCTTTCCGTGGAAGTGTTTGGGGAGGAACTGGTGTGTTGAGTCTGAAGCAAACCATCTTTCTGCTGCACGACTGCAATTCATCATCATTTTATCTACGACGGCTTTTAATTGGATCCTATCAAACTCTCCCGATAGTCCTCATTTTGCTGTAGACGGCATAGAGGAGATTCTGGCCGAGATTTTTCTTCCCTTTCCCCCTCCGTTCCTTTCCATCATTGTGTTTTCTCTGTCAGTCTCTCGTTCTCTCTCTCTGGTCATTTATCTGAGCTGAAGGTAATGTTGTAAAGCAGAGTGTGATACCATCAGCCTGTTCTGTTCATCTCCTGGGTCCTGAGCTGTGGCGCTCCGAGAGAGAGAGAGTGACTTTAGGCCTCTTGTCTCGTCTTTTATACACCCATCTTCACTCCTTCATTTGATTTCCTCAAGTCTACCTCTTTTCCACCAAATTTGTGCTGGTTCCAGGGCCAAATCTACGAAAGTTGCCCACAAACATATAGCTGCCTTTGTTTATGAGTCTTAAAGGAACAGCATGTCAAAAAAATGTATATTCTGTGATGCATGAAGTCTTACCTCAGTGAAACACAAAAGAAGATCATTTGAAGAATGTTGTTAATTGTTATCATCCATACAATGAAAGTCAATAAGGTCCCTAATGGCATTGAACCCTATTGTCTTTCATTGTATGGACAAATAAAAGAAGGCATTTATCAATATTTTGCATTCAGTTGTAAAGGTTTAGAACAACATATGAGTAAATAGTTGAGTAAATGATGGCAAATTTGAATTCTGAAGTGAAGTGAACTATCCCTTTAAGGATTTTCAACTAAGTTGACTTATTATTATTAACAAAAAAAAACAACTATATTTAAAATTTTCATAATTAAAAATAAATAAATAAATAAAATAACACACACACACACACACACACACGCACACACAAACACACACACATACAAATTACATACAAATTATGGAATTATAAGTACTGTGCACTAATAATAAACTTAACATGAAATGGTATAACTATCCGAAATTTGCACTTTGTGTCTTTTATGAATCTTTAGTTTCCAAAAATTGCAAGAGAATGAGCAAAAATTTAGAAACGAGCATTAATAAGCGCTGTAAACATATTGCTTGTTAGCGCTAGGCAATGTTAACGTATAAATCCTTGTTGCAAAATATTACAGAATTTTTATCTGTATCCTAGCATTTTCATCCTGCATGTGCCACAGTATAAATAAATGTTTTGATATACATTATGATTAAAAACACAGCAGTCCGGATGTCAAGATCGGATCACTACTAAAAAAGAGAATTTGCGCATCAGTCTTAATCTCTTAAGCATTTCACATCACTTTTTTCCAGTTCGAATTTCTTTTAAAAGAAACGTATACATGGCTATCTGAATAAATCTACCGGCATCTCGACAAACGCCTATACAAACAACCCAAACTCAGATAATAAGTTCTTCCTCTTCAGTATCAACCTGCTAATGCTCAATGATGTTCCTCCTCTCAGCACATCTCATCCTAAGCTCTATATCCTTTGTTTACTCAATCGATTGAATCAGGACTGCCCGCTTCCCTCTGCGTCCCAACACACCGTCGTGTTTTATTAACCCGTCTCTCTATTGTCTTAAGCAGTCAGACAAAGGATCGAATTGATCAATCTCAGGCAAACACAATCAGCTCCCCCTCCCTAATCATACTACACCAGCCATCTGCCCGCCGTGAGCCCGAGACTCCACCTGCCAGCTGTTGCCTCGGATCTACAGTACCTGGCACGTGCTTGACCTCCAACGACCAGCGCTGAAGAAAGCTGTAACTCCTGAGAAAAATACACTCACCATCTTGTGCCGCGCAATCTTAAACGTTTGATTTCGTTATGCATTTGTACACTTTTCTGGAATATTCTTTCACATCTGTCACCATAATAACTTTATTTTCATAGCAAACACAGATAAGGCTGTGTAATTTGCTAAAGTCACTTGATTAGGGAAATATTTTGCAAATAAAAGTAATATTTTCCATATTATTAGAATTTCTTTTAGAAATGGTTTGTCAGTATGTCTGCTGACTAGTATAATTTATATAATAATATAACTACTAACGTCTAGTATGATTTTAATACTTTTGTATATATATATATATATATATATATATATGTGTGTGTGTGTGTGTGTGTGTGCAATATTCAAAACAACTTATATGTCATGATGCAAATTCACAAAAGTAACATGTTTCTTTATTTTAACAAAAAGTAACCTGATTATGTAACATGTTGTTCCCTAACACTGCCCACGGCGACTTTAAAATCTCCTTTCTCAGAATCAGCGCTGTTATGGCAAAGCAAACCGTTCAAATCCCTCTAAATTCAACCGAAGCGTTAGTCAGCGTCGTAATTAACCATTCAGATGGAAAAGTTTCTGCGGCGTGAATGAAAAGAACTGCAGGGGCTTTGGCGGGTGATTCATGTTCGACCTGCCGTCTGGCACCTCAGCCAAAGAGTTCAAACGCGGAAGTCCTTGGAATGTTCCGGGACCGATTCAGCCAGAGCCTATTGACGAACAGTCATTTAATCTGTAAGGAGTGACTCTGTGAATGACTTAAACAATAGTGACTCTTGATCTATGCCAAAGCCTGTCATTCTAAACATGCTCCTACTTCTGGTAATGGAACTCTCACGCAGGGCTACACAGCACTCATGCTAAAATCACTGCACGCTAAGTAACTGATAATTGCTGGCATTTAATGGTGTAATTGCAGTGGGATCTTAACACGGCTGTAATTGCGGCTCTCATTAGGAGTGACAGGCTGTCTGAATACCCAGCAGCACAGAACCAAACCCGGCGTGGTTCCGTCACAGGGATAAACCGCGGATGACCAGGGAAAAGTAAGGAAAACCACCTTTCTTAGAACGTCAACTGAGATAAAGATGACCGACTGCAATTCATAATTGTTAAATAACATTCGCTATACAATCAGACTGAGCTTAGGAAGTATTTAGCAAATGAACATGCTACTTTTTGTACTTAAACCACAATATCCGAACAAAGTCACAGGATTTTCTAATTGATTCTTCTGAGAACAAAAAAAGGAGACCATACAATAACATAAAAGTAGTTCAAATGACTCATTTGCTACGTTCAATGCTTTTGAAGTCATGTGATAACTACAGAAAACTTTAAGTCATTATTTAAAAATGCAGGTCATTAAGACTGTTCCCAAGAGAATCAATGACCGTTTGAATCAAAGCTTGCATGAATCATTATTTGAGTTGGATCTTTTCAATGAACCGGTTGAAATGATTCACAGATTCAATGATCCAGTGGCAGCAGTGAAGGGAGAGAATATAAGTGAAATCCAACTTAATTCTAGGTCTTTTCATCACACAAAGTTATCAAAAAACCTCAAAAGACTGAGTCATACGGACCACATTTATGATGTTTTCGTGGTGCTTTTGAGTCCTTTTATGAAGCTCAAAAGCTCCAGTACCCATTCATTATAAATGAATGGACATGGGTGACTAATAAAACAAACAGAATTTCTAATTTTGTATTCCAAAGAGAAAAGAAAGGCACAACACAATTGTCATTTTTGAGTCAACTTTAGACTACCTTTGAGAAACTCATTCAGAACAAACTGACGTTTCATCCAAAAATGATTGGATATGTGTGACTTTGGACCTTAAGTCTTACATTGCTGGGGTATATTTGTAAAAAAAAAAATTCCAAAAATCATTAGGATATTAAGTAAAGTTTATGTTCCATGAAGATATTTTAATATATCTGTAGACACATCTGTAAATATACCAAAACTTTTCTCAATATTTTCACCCTCAGATTCCAGATTTTCACATAGTTGTACCTCAACCAAATATTGTGTGCAATCCTAACAAAACATACACCAATGGAAAGCTTATTTATTCAGCATTATTTATTTCCGTTTACAAAAATTCAGGGTCATATTATTTTTTCTATCCAATGGAAGTCAATGGCTACCATTGACTATTTGTTCAACAACATTCCCTTAAATATTTTTATTTGTCTTAAGAAGAAATGATCTGAGGCTGAATAATTGATCACACAATTTTCATTTTTGGCTGAACAATCCCTTTAAGAAACCACTAAAGCGCCGGTATCGCTTCCACCTTCCTTTGCCAAATCAGAAGAGAACAGGTCGCTTATCAGCCCGCTGTTTTTCGCTCTCGTTGACTGTTAAAGTTAACATCACTCTGGCTGATGCTTCCAGCCAGCGGAGACAGAGGAATAGCTTCTCATCAGTGACGCGCCAATCGCTGTTGATTTGAAACGGCCGCGACAGCAAACAGTCGATAAAGTCTTTAGCGAGACAGCTCTCTGCAAACTCTTAGCCGTGTAATTAGCTCCCCCTCAGTAACACCAGGAATCTCAACACAAAAGAGAAAGAGGCTGCGTCCTGTAACGGCCATCAATAAGGCATGGTGAGAAGTGTCACAGTGCCATCAAATACCCGAGCTACCTCTCTCTGCCACTAATGACTGCCTTTGCAAAGCAGTCTGTTAAAACGATAACAAGTGGCACGTGTTTCATCAGGCCCTAATGGTCCACCAGTGCCTGCCCAGTGCCTGATGGGATTTTTGACAGCCAGACAAAATGTTGATTGGCCAAAAGGTAATGAAGGGGAAGGCTTGTGTCAGCAGTGCTGTAAGAAAATGGCCAGCTATTTGGAATAGCATTTTTCCACCAATAATAGCCCTTAAACAACTCACGGAGATGTGACGATTTAAGGGGTCACAGCTTGTCAGAATGACTTTCGGTCCATTTGCCTGCGGCGCAGGTCCACTGGCCCATGTGATCGTAAAACACACACGACACCCTCTACAATATGTTTGGCTAGAAATTTCCTTCCGAAAGACAGAAAATCCCAGATGAGATGCCATTAGCTACTCAACTGCAAGTAATGCAATCAAATGTAGAGCAAATTAAGGCTTTTAAATTAAAGTCTCCTATTCCAGTCCTCTCATGTGTCTCTAGAGTATACAAACCAAAAATCTCAAAATCAATTCGAACATTTCTCATAAAATCACACAGCGATACTACTCCAGTTTTTAGTGCAACGCAAAAAAAGTCGTTCATTTCATGTTCATTCAAGGAACATTTCTTAATATTATAAATGTCGAAATCAGATGTGCTGAAATTTTGTGGAAACAACGATACTTTTGCGACATTATAAATGTCTTTAATTTTGATCTATTTAACAAGCCCTTGGTCAATACGATCAATAGATCTCATTAAATCAAGCTGGTTTAATAAAAATTGGTTCAAGCGACACAGCTAATAACCGAGCTGAGCTATGAAAGAGCAACCTCTAAGAAACAATAAAAATCATTTAAAACACCAAACAACAAAAAGTTTACTTACCATGGTCTTCTGACACTGTATGCTGGTGCTGTTGAAACGCAACGCAGTGACACTGTACTCCTTCCCCTGAATATAGAAGATGCACTCGTAGTTCCTCTGCCCAGACTGAGGCTGTGGAAGATTCCGGGCCAACAAAGTGATGGGCTTCATCACACCAACAGGGATGTAGATCTGAGTGGACGGCAGGATCTGGGGACACTCCTGTAAACCAAAACAAGTTTTCATTTTTAGATCATTTAAACAAAACGTGATTAAAGAGACCGCTAAATGTCAATATTATCTCTGCGTGGTGATAATCGAAACACTTCAGGTTTATATGACACACACGATAGATGTACACAACACAACGTTTATCTTTGTCATGTGTTTTTACACACAGAGACATCGCACGAAACAGCTCTACACAAAACATAATGACTTGCTATTACAATGTTGAGAGATAAAATAACTGTACTGAGGTGCATCAAAAGAAGATCAAAAACACTTCTGATCTTACTACTCAAGTAAATGTGGCTATTCAGACATGGCAGCCCCTTCAGTGATGCCGCTAAATCAAGAGCGAGTGAAGACGAGGATATGAAGGATGCGAGAGGAGGACTTCAAGGCCATCGCCACCGTTGTCATGCCAACAGATTGGAAAACCAGGGCACAGAGCAAGATGCAATTAAGCTTTTTGAGGGCGTGTGCCATTTTAAAGACTTGGCACCGGCACCCGAGTTATGATGCCAACTGTGCACTTTAACTAGGCAGAAGCAGAACCATGGGCATGAGATCTTACCCGGCAAGACCTCTGCTCAAATGTAGATACTCCACGTCTAGTGTTTGGCATAAGTGCATTCATACGACAAATTAAAAATTACCATTTTAGCTTGAAAAAAATAAGTAAATGGCATAGCGAGGTGGCAGCTGGATTTGTCCACATACTGTTTTCACAAACATCTCGGGTATAAAATCCAAACAAAAAAAAACAAAAAAAAAACAAACACCAGCAGTACATGATGGAAGGATACAGCTAGATCAAAGCAGCAACCTTTCTTATTGATGCTTTGATGCAGAAGGAAAAAAAAAAAACATATAACATGATGCATCAGTTGGTTGAGGGAATCAAAACTACAGAAAATGTTAACTTAAATATTTAAATATCTATTATATTAAAATGAATTTTTTTTTAAATCTACTAGATTAGAAATATAAAAATATAAATAAATATAAAAATATAAATAAATATATATCTATCTATATATATCTATATATATATCTATATCTATATATATATATATATATATATATATATTTGTGTGTATTTATTAATAACTTAAATATTTAAATACGTATTATATTAAAATTCATGCATTATATTAATCTATTACACTATAAATTGTATGCATATTGTATGTATATGACTTATTTTGGGTTGGGAAGACATATGACTTAAAACATGAATTTGTCTAAAAAAATGTCTAAATGACTAAATGTCTAAATGTCTAAATGTCTAAATGAACGAACGAATGAAACGAAACAATGTTTTTGCAATAATTCATGGTACTGAATGATACCACCACAGTATTTACATAGTACAATTGCAGGTGATGTGTAAAAAAATGCAACACAGGGTAGCTCTTCCCCTGATCCATCCAATCACAGTCTGATAGAGCGTCTGAACTTGTTACCCTCATTTCCTATTTACCCTGCCTGTGGTTCTAATTGAATGGGAGGAGTACGGAACACCAGCAGCGTTATTAAAATCTACCGGAGATATGAGCTAGCGCTGCCACGGCGAGGGCTCTGTAAACAAACCTGATGGGAAAGCCACATGCGGCTCGGTGACTCTGCAGAGTTCCATTGGGCTGCTGGTTTAATTGCCTCGGGCGGCAGTCTCCTTATTAATACTGTTCTGTGCTCTCGATTCGGTTGTGACTGAATAAATAGACTGTGATGCACCCCCCCTTCAATAGAGCGAGCCTGTGTTAGTGTTCAATTACTGTGTGGTACACAAAGGTGAGGGTTTCACTGCTAATGAAAAGGTGCAATTTGTTCAGAGTCAATAAAGGCCTGTATGCTGAGCACAGAGAGCCCTTATCAGTTTCCCAAGAACGCAGCACACAGACCCAAAACTATATGTTCACTGCTAAAGGTTTAAAAGGAAACGCGTTTACGCTGCTGGTCAGAACGATGCCTGCATGTTAAATACATGCACGTTTAAAGGCTGAATAAGCACAGGTCCGAAAAACACTGTATTACCATGGTACCTGTTCTATGTCTAAATAACTGATTGGAATATGATTCTGATGAATACATATAAATGTTAAATACATAAAAAAGGTGAATATATCAAATTATTTATTGCAATGCTGAATATGTGAGTGTGTGTGTGTGTGTATAATTGTGCAAAATAATGATATATAATGTAAATAATAAATTATGTTTTAATAATAAAACGTAAAAAATAAATACATTTTACATAAAATGTGTATATTATAATAATCTATTACATTATAAATGTAATATTTATGTACATAAATGCATATAATAAATTCATTAATAAATTCAGCATTTATTAAGCAGACACACACACACACACACACACATAAATATACACACATAAAATATACACAAAAAAAAAAAATATATATATATATATATATATATATATAATTTTTCTATTTTAATATAATATACAAATAACATATATACTTTTATGTGTTGATTTATATAAAGAATTTAAATTATGTAATGTGAAAATAAATTGTTTATACAGTATTTTTTTTTAAATACTATAAATTACTGTAAATACTGCAATATATTTTATTTATATATTTTAGGTAGTTCATATAAATGGATGTAAATGTATATTAAATAAATGTAAATAAATGTATATGTACATTATATAAATGTGTATTAAATTCTGTTTTATTTACCATCATATTAGTTTCTATGGGACATACTATTGGGCATATCTTCAAAGACCAATGCTTTGGCATCATTAGTTCATCATTAGTTCTGCTATCCCTTCACACTCAGCTTGTTTGTAAGTTTGTCAGTTTGTTTTTTCACTAAACTGCCATGAAATCTAATTACCCTGATTAGCTTGGCTTCATTCCGAAAATAATCTGCAAATGTGACACAATGTAATTTAACAAAGTCTATTCAGCTCGCAACTGTGC
The DNA here is from genome assembly GCF_018831695.1 of Puntigrus tetrazona. Taxonomy (NCBI): domain Eukaryota; kingdom Metazoa; phylum Chordata; class Actinopteri; order Cypriniformes; family Cyprinidae; genus Puntigrus; species Puntigrus tetrazona. The sequence goes on along the minus strand of NC_056721.1, from coordinate 17,688,683 downwards.
GAGGCAAAAGGGAGAAACGATAAGAACGGCTGAGAGCCAATAAGAGAACTGCTATCGGTCAAGCTATGCCACCTGACTGGTGCTAAGAGACGCTTTGCTCGTGGCTCTGCCATTCGCTTCGCCAATCAAAACACACAGGTGGAAACGGATAGCCGTAAAACTACACATTTAATGAAACGCTCCAACCATCTGATAAGAAAAAGATGCCTTTTTCAAGAGATGCGAGTCCAGCCCCACGGAAAAATGGAAATGTGCGTTTGAAAGGGTGTGAGAAAATGGAATGGAAAAAAAGCTACATTTAAATACAAAGAAACAGGCTGAGAAAGAGAGACACTTACCAAAAAAATACCATGGTACTTCTTAAATAGTGTAGTTTTCCATCAGATATCATTACTGAACTGTGGCACAGCATTACTTTTTGCAAGAGTAATAAGACTAAGAAAGCACAAGTGCTAAAGCAAAATGGAAAAAAAAAAAAAAAAAAAAAAAACGTGGGAAACTATTTTATTAAGTACCCTGACAGGTGTCAAAACAGGGTTGAAAGAGCAGATCAGATGGCACACTTGCTGAGCACAACGGAATAATGGTGTACCGCGGGGATTCCTTTGAAGTGTTTCGCGTTTTCTCCCTTTTACTGCCTTTATTTGCTTTGAAATGACTGCGGCTCCGGTGAGCCGGGAATCCAGGTTATCATGCGGTGTGCGCCCCCACAGCGCTGAATCACATAGTGGGAATGAGCTCGCAGCAAACTCACATGTTCAACTTCGAAAACTTCCAATCCATCTGACTGAGGCTGAAGCTTTCCACCGCGGCTTCTGGTGCAATATTTAACACTCTGCTAGACTGCATTATAAATGTACGCGTGGAATGCCCGAAAATTCCACTGTATGTCTACTTTTTTAGCATATCTCTGGGAATTAGTCACGTTAATGGTCTCGCTTCGTAACCAAAAGAGAAATTAAATGAAACTAAATGAAATAACGTGAGTTAAATCAGATCAGCTATGATTTCGGTGTTAAGTTTCAAATTAATTTAGAAAAATAAATTTGATTTCAAATTAAATTCATGTTTCGTACTTCCAATAGTCAAATGAGTTCAAATAAATAAAACTGAATAAAAAAGTAAAATAAATTCACTGTAAAATAATTTTGTGGTGTTGCATGCATACATGCAAAATATTATATATTAGCATAAATAAATATAAAAAGAAAAAAATATATAATATAATATAATATATGTATGTATATGGTTCTTAGCCAAGAAATAAAACAAAACAAATAACAGTATAAAAATATATTGCGTAATTAAAAATTGTCAGTCAGATCAACAATGATTTGACTGAAACACTGTGGCAAATTAAATACAGTATAAAAGCTTCTTGTTAATGTGAATACAAAGAATAATTCTAATTATGTGCATTAATATTCACCGATATAACAATGGATTTTGTTGTTTTTGCATAAAAATTGCCAGTTCTAATCATGTGATGACATGAAATAATCCACACAAGAGAATGCTCCAGGACCTCAAGTCTTGTTATTTGTTTTAAAATCAGCCCTCATGGTACAAGAATCGACTAAACGGCAAAATATGTTAGTCTGCATGTAAACAGAGCAAGGATAACAATAAAGAAATTAAGAAAGAATACAAGCAAGCATCCCGTGTAAACAGTCCATTAGCTAGAAAAATCACTTCTAAAGACATTTCTTATAGTATCTATTCACCCGTCTGTCACATGGATGTAGACTAATGTCTTCATTTGGGGGCTTTTCTTAGCAAGTATTGAAACACGTGATGAATTCAATTAATTAATCTGCATGTCATGCAATTAATTTGAATAACATTTCGACATTCGTATGAAACGGACGTGGAAGCGCATGCAGAGAGCTGCAGTGTGTAGTATAGGATTGCTGGGAAGCCGTGCGGAGGGAAAGAGGAGGGCTGTTTTTTTGGCTCTGGTAGCTGGCAGCGCTGCTCTGCTAGTCTGCTGTTTGTTTTGCTCAACTGCTGCCTCTAGCAATGCTCCTGCAAGCAAAACATGATATCTGCTGCTCTTTTCTTCCTCGTTCTCGCACATTTTCTACTTCTCTCTCTCGGTCTAAAGAGGCTGTGAGGCGATGCGGAGATGGTGCTCATGGAGCGTTAAGCAAAGTAAAGCCCACACTGCAAACACAGCAAACGCAGCCCACTTCTGTGGATCATCCACATTCCCTCGCTTCCGAGTTGGAAATGCATTTCAATCGCATAGGAACAGAATTTGTATTCGAACTGGTTAGAATGAATGTTCTACATTTAGAAGAAATGCATCACGGTGATACTTCGGTATTATATGAGACAGCCAGGAGTAGATGGTATTTAATATGATCGTCATTCAGTACCACAGAACTGCCAAAGCATTTCTCTGTAAGTGTAGCACAAATGAACCAAAAAGTGGTTTGGTACTACTATAGTATTCTTCAGAGTGCCATCTCTTTCTAAAAAAAATTATAATTCTGCAGTGATGGTGTTACCATGGAACTAAACTGTACTACAGTATTTATATACAGTGCTCCAGGGTGCTTCCAAAAATACCATGGAAGGTACAGAAGTGTTTTTGTACTAATTTATTGGCTTTTTTTTATGTGTGTCATTTTTGTTAGAATTTATACATTTCATTTATTAGAATTTATGCTTTTTTATTACTACTACTACTGATGCTGCTGCTGCTGCTGCTACTAATATTATAAAAAAAAAATCTTTAAAAATCTTTAAGTATATTTCAGTTTTAGCAGTATTAATTCAGCATTTTTCAATTAGTTGTTTATTTTTTTATTTTTTTGGTTTAGTGGACATGGTACTAAGGGCTGGACGATTATGACAAAAATCACAATTGTCGATTATTCTTTTGAAATTTGAATTGCGATTAATTAAAAACACAATTTACATTGACGTTCATACCATTGCTTGAAGCAACAGTGTGCCATATTTTAGATGAAAATAATCAAGCCAAAAACAACCACCAACAAATGTCATATAGGTTTTTCTTTAAATAAAAAGTAAAATTTACGAATTAAAAGTATTAAAATGCTATAATGCTATGTGGACATGGTCATTTGATAATATGTCAAAAAAAATTACATACTGTGAGTGGATTTTAAACGATTGATTGCCGCTTTTAAACAATTACATAATTGTAATTGTTACCATTCAGAACTAATCAAAACAGTGCTATTGATCTTACCATCCCAAAAGTGGCTATGGCAGTTTAGTTCTAAGGTTACTTACAGTTCTTCGTCACAGCTATTGTTAGGGTAGTAGGAACAACAGTGCTGCATTAGCTGGTCGTCCGTGCAATATCACTATTGACTGAGTCCTTAAATGACTTGACAAGCCTGTTATTATGTCTAACCAATTACTAGCAACAACTCAAGGGCAGCATCACCAAAATTCTTTAAATCCTAGTAGCGTTTTTAATTACATATTTTGGCAAGTCTTATCAGGGTAACAGATGAGGAACTGAGCTGCCATCTAATTAGGCAGTCTGGAGCTCGTTGACTAGTAAGGGCCAAACGGTGAGGGGGAAACAACTCGTGGATCCATCCACTCTGAGAGGAGCCTGTTGTCGAATGAAAGGGACTTTGAAGTCTAAAAGGGCTTTAGAGTGTCCGCCCACACGAGGCTCGAAAATAGAGCGCCACTCAAAACTTAGCAAGATGTGACTTAATACAAACCGATACGTGTTAGCAAACCTGGAGACCAGTTACTCATAGCGATATTGATTATATAAGATGTTTCCATACGGCTACCGGGGATAATACAAATTGACCAATGGGTGGGCGTTTCAGTTTTAAGGAATGGGCACTGGGTTCACCTGCTTTGGACTGAACACTTCTTACAGGGCACTCAGATATTGAAATGCTATACATATTTAGAGATGGTGTTTTTAGGAAACATACTGAGATTTCACTGTGAAACAGCATAAGCACAACATGTTTTCAACAGGCTAGCTGAAGCAACTCTGTTGAAAAAGAATGCTAAGTGCTAGTGCTAATTGAAAAAGGTTGGAAAACAATTGCTAAAGACAGCCAACTGAATGCGCACGGACAAAGCAACAATGCTTTAAAAGTAAATTAATTCAAGTATAATGATTTTACCATGCAAACAGCTGTTTATATAATGATTTTTACCAAGCACAACATGTTTCAGTATGCTAATCCAATTACTACTACTAAAAATAAAAATAACAAATATTAGTATAAGTAAAAATCTACAGAAATTAGAATGATATAAATCTGAATGTATGGGGATAAGGAGACAATGCTTTGAAGGAAATTATTGACAAATGAGTTGATTTTACTGTGCACATATGCTAACGTGCTTTAAGCGTGCTAAACGTGCTTTAAGCGTGCTAAAAAAAAACATATAAAAGTTTATAAACAAACAACCAACAACCAAACAAATTATCATAAAAAAGTACATGAATTAGGATGGTTATTGGATGGCTAGTAAACAAATTGTCAATCTTACCCCATCTACCTATTTGCTACACAGTAGCTAATTTATAACATAGCATGAAAAGGTTTTTGCCCTCTCAGCAAATACAGTAAAAATAATACAGTAAAAATTCTTTATGACTATACCGGACTGAGTTAAAACAGCATGAGAAACCCGGTCCTGGCCCCGAATTCTTGGCACCACCCAAGAAGTTGCAAGTGCTCGAGCCATCTCCTTGACTCCTGAATGTAAAATTCATCTTCGGTCTCCATTAGGCAGACAGACGCTGAGGCATCTGGAAATTAAGATTTAATACACTTTGAATAATTAAAGCCACAGATCAGTGGCAGCCTTAGATCCCTCCGAGAGGCCCAGTGCCAGAGAGAATGGGAACTGAGGGGCTTTGAGCTCACAGCGCAACACAGCGGGATGGACCGGCATCAAACAACAAAGGTGAGGGTGCGTTGCGGGGTCCCCGTTTCTGCTAATTGCCTTTCTGATTTATTGATTAATTACGATGAACACTTGTCGCCGTTATCCCGAGAGGATGAGGCGACGGGAATGATGAAGGCAGCATTTGATATGGAGTCACTCAAGGAACTGAAATGGCACGAGGTGAGGCATGCATTCTTGGAACGGCTGCTGGAATACTGATCCAGAGACCGGCTTCTCTGAGCTCCGTCCTCGGCTGTTCGTCAAAGCCGGTGCCTGGGATCAGAGGCACGGGAGACGGGAATTTACAGAGTGTTTGCGGGAGCTGGGCAGAGATTTGAGAGAGGGAACGAGCGAGAGAAAAAGAGAGGGAGCGAAGGATGAAGAAACACCTGACAGCCAAACGGGACAGAAGCTAAATCAGAGCTGGGTGGAGTTTGGAAGCCAGAAGTGCAAGAGGAAAGAAAGCGCAGATCGAAACCTGTGCGAGTGCAGTTTAGTTCAGTGCTAGAGGTCAGCGAGGAAGATGCGGACGGCCCATTAAGAATCTAATTCAGTGTTCACGTGTTCTATTCAAATTATGCATGTACTGAAAGAGACATGCATACAGATTGAATTTTAAATCAAGGTCTCACATAAAAGCATCATGTCCTACATAACGGAAAACAAAAATGCTGCAAAATGGAGCATGGCACTATGTTTGGACATAAAAATAATTTAATAAAAAATAGAACGTCTTGGTCATTTCGCATCAAAACTGGAAGAGTAGACGCGTCCAGGTCACATTTCACCAAGAAAACCAAGAGCAATAAAACTGATATATATATAATATATATAATAATACAACTAATAATATTACAAAAATTATTAAATAAAAATAAATGATATTGTGCATGAAGTAAATCAAGCTTATTTAAATGACTATGATTTTACTGCAACATTATTTTCATGACAATAATTAACAAAAATTGCCCCAAATTATCATTACCATAATGTGTTTGGATGTTTTTTTAGTCTCATTATTCTTACTGGGGATTTTGATTAGATTCTCATAACTATAAAACAGCATAAATCTGCATAAATATAATTATTTTGTGTTACAGTAATGAGAATACGTTTGTTTTTTTTTTTTGCCTTACAGTAATATGACGTGCATAGCTGTCGTAAAATATTACCACAATGCAGAATTTACTATTAATATTAGTATTATTATTAATATTCTTACATAATGATTAATTCATATTAATATTTTATATAATAATGATATATGGGGTAAACTATGACTTGAATAGACAACTAGTTACGGATAAAATATGTAACCAGTTACGGTTACAAACACTGACAAATCTTTTTAAATTACTTTTCTGTGGCTGTTCACAAGACTCAATTTGTATTATTTTAACAGTTTCAAGCTTTATGGACCAAACACAGACATTATGAAGGATCTAAATAAATCAAATTATTGGTTCCTGTGACAAAGTGAAGTGAAATCTAAATATCATCTTATTTTTAATTAAGTCTCTCAAAGCAAAAAGGAAGAAAGTATAAACACGATAGATGTCCTGATAAAAAAAAAAAGAGTCTCTGATCAACTCAACTGTGCAGCTTCCATATTCAGCGGCGGCAGCATATTAGTTATACTGATTATAATTGAAGCTGTGAAAGCCGGAGAATATACCCTTCTTTCAAGAAGACAAAAGAACGACTTGTTTTTGGTGTCTGTGTAGGCTTTCTTTGAATTATCTTCCTGCTGACAACTATATTACCCTCTTATGTACTCGTACCACCCAGAAAAGCTTTTGAAATGCTATGGATAAAATATTTGCAGGAAGTAGCAGAAGTTATTATTTTATTACCCGACAACAATGTAGTTACAACAGCTTTGAGCAGAAAGCTTTTAATGCTAACAGCTCCGTATGAATTATGAGAGCTATATACTGTCCTATTTACGCTAACCAAGCATGCACCCAACTGAGGACAAACACCCCACAATCCTTTGCCGTTTCTGCTATTATCATGGGTGACGTGTCTTTGTTTATAAGAGCAAACGCGAGGCAGAGCATCACTGAATCTCACGGATCCCACGGGTGCATCGAGCAGCTCCTTGGCGATATACCACCCTATGACTTATTTATCAAAACCCCCATTTGTCTCATCGGAGACGCACACTAATGAGTCTCAAATGAGCGGGAGAACGCAGCCGTAACACCAGTTTCATCATCCTTAAAACAAACTCCATTCATTACGCTTATAAACTGGGTGGCTGTATCTCAATAGGGTTGGATGAAAGCGACTACGGCAATCTTGGGTTCCCGAGGTGGGTCAGCGGCTTTCATTCAGTCTCTCCGGTCCATTTACGGACAACCAGTGTTGGCGCATTATGAGCGTGCCTGCATGACGACAGATGCTGTATAGGCTGGAAACAGAAAACAGCGTGATGCACACCGACTCCACTATTAATCCAAAAGCGGAGCTGAATGCAGGACGCATTTCAATATTCCGGCTCTGCACGACCTTCGGTGCGGATCTGTGAAATGGTTGGGCACTTTTGGCACAAGAAAAGGGCAAAACGGCTGTCCAAGTGTGACTAAATGAGCTACTGGCCAACAGCTGGGTTCACAAATAACGAATGCTGGAACGAATGTGTTAGCGGCGCTATTTGTTTGTTTGTTTATATGTATGTTTGTTTATTTCTCCTTGTGGATTCCTCAAGTGTGGCTTACTAAAGCAATTTTCCGCCTGGTCAGATTTAATGTGTTCCTCTGTTTATCCGCTGTCAGGCAAATGTTGATTTATATACATTTGATTTGCAAATGTGACTCATTACGCTCTGTGACTGCGTGGTTTATCTTTCATGTCTTCGCGAGGATGTTTGGCTACTTTTTAAGGTAAGGTTGTTCGAAGACTGAGCTTTAATAATGGCAGAGAGGAAGTCGTTCCGAAAGAGACCGAGGAAACTCTATTTTCGGTCTTATATGTGGAAAAGCCTGTCTATAATTCAATAAAAAAAGGAAAAAGAAAAACAGCTAAAGCAAAACCACTTTAATGTATATTTTTTTGGTCATATTTAAGCAGTTCGTCTGTTTAATGTCAATAACAATAATAATAATAATAATAATAATGTTGTTGTTAATAAGAATATTTTCTAAAGTGAATATTGTGATATATAATTTTAAATAAAAATTTATTTGCAAATACATTTGACATAAATACAACCACACATATAATTTATTTTAATTACATTAAGAATTATTTATCTAAAGCATGATATTATTATTATGTTGTTGTTGTTATTAATAACAACAATTAAATATTATTTGTTACTTTATTATTAGTAGTATTATTATTATAAAATATATTGATTATCAATTAAGTATTATTATTATTAACAACCCGTATAAAAGTACACTCTGAAAAAACAACATGGAGCACTGGTGTTAACCTCGTGTTTATTTTTGCAGTCATCACCAGACTTCTTCCAAGATTCCAGAAATGCTGTCTAGGCAGGCACCTTCACTTGCTTTTGAGACCCCACTGCAGATAATAATGAAAAGCAATCTCCAAAATCTCACTTCAACCGCTGGTTATTAACCGCTGCTACCTAAAGATACCAGTTCTGAAACACCTATCCTTCACTCCCTGCTTCAATTCCACACCTTCACCCACAAAACCCTACCGGTGTCTCACCTTCATCCTCCACCCAATAAACACCACACACCACCAACCTCCATGTCAAGAGCATTTCTCCAGCATTTATTACTCTCCACACATGGCAACTTCTTCATGACTTCATGTCTTCATATCAGGATATGACGTAATGGGATCCAGCTACTGTCCAAATGAATTATCTATAATATAATAATCTAGGCGTAACACTAACTGTCAAAGATAGACAATTTTCTAGCTGAAGGATTATACTTAATGAATTCACATTTACATTTATTTATGCAGCAGGCGCTTTTAACCAGAGCGACTTAAAAAAAATAGCCTAATAAAATAACATCTTGATGAAAAACTGTGCCCTTGATATTTGCATTATGCAGTAACCATTCTACAGAATCAATAAAGCTATCGAGGCCCTTATACATTATGAATATAGTCAAGGATAGAGGGTTAAAGACATTTTGCAACACATTGCGCTTAACAGTTTCGTTAGAGTTGACTCTATTCACAAATCCATGTAAACATAAATAGTCATTTAAATAAATAAACATTAACTGAAATCATGAAAACTGAAAAATAAAAAATATGTAAAAAATTATTATCATTGTTAGAATTATATGTCAAAACATTATTATTACTACTACTACTACAAATAATAACTTATTTTAGTTGTTTTTAAGACAACAACATTATTATTGTTTTAGTTGTTGTTATTTTTATTATTATTACAGTATTATTATTATTATTGTTGCTAGAAATTAAGTGCATATGAGATGACTTACATGAGCAAAAATTGTACAACAGTGCCTACTACTCAAGTGCAAGACACAAATGCTTTGAGCTGGGATCTAAAAATCTACTAATACTGAGGAATTGGAAACTGCAGCACAGCAGGAAGGTGCTTGGGAGTGAATGGCGATAAGGCTGGAAAATGGTAAACATTTATGCACATTACACCCAAATGCCCCTCTCAATGGCGAAAGCGCTGTTTAACAGCTGCAGAGCGCGTGAACAGCCCCCTGGTCGACTCGAAGCGATTCGAGATACAAATGCTCCCCTGAGAAGACTTCGGCAGTCGAGAACGGGCATGTGGAGGATTGATGCGTGTGTGCGTGTGGTAATCATAACCCACTGTACACGCGTAATGCCGCCTCGCGCACTTCCAGCGCTCATACCAAAAGGAGGGAGAGATGTGATTGATATTGGTTTTTATGCAAATGTAGCATTTGTAAATGTACAACACGATACAATTTGCATAGTCATTCAGTCAGTGCCGTTTATAAGTGCATTAATCCAGCGCCGCTCTCCTTAGAACAGCTGCTCACACAAAGCCGGCGCGAAAAGAACAACGCTCGCAAATGGGACATGACCGCCCATGTGTGCATCTGCACCCCTGGATTTGCTGGTGATGGGTCGCGAACATGAAAAGCAATTTTCGTTTAAATGAAAGGCGAGATGTGTTCAGAAAGTGCTTTGCGTGTAATTGTATGTATTGTATTGGATAGACTGACCTCAGACATGTTGACGCGGCCCTCCTGGAAGGAGCAGTCGTTGGCATTGTGGGTGCACATGTGTCGATATTTGCACCAGTGGCAAGGAAAGGAGCCGTTCACACAGGAGAGACACCTATCAAGAAGAGACAGCGAGAGAAATAGAGTATTATTCGATTATTAATGGCCAAGTCAGATGCTTTCTATATTCAAACAGTGACATTTTCAAACTACTGTACGCACTCGCATATTTCTCTAGTTATATCATTATCTTTTTCTCAGAGCACTTTCGAAACTGCATAGCAAAGCCTAACACCAACATAGAACACCCCGGTAAGCGCATAGCAACGCACTAAAGATTATTCAAACTCAATAGAAGCCATCTCGCAAAATGACAGCTCTCACCAGAATGCTCCAACAACTGCACAGCAGCACACTAAAACTACCAAAAACACCTTAGCTATCACATAACGATGTGCTAAAACACTCTGGACACCTTAGCAACACCCAAGCATTTGTATAGTAACTTATTAACAACCACTAAGCCCTACAACCACAACTCGGTTATAACAACAAAGCCCTGGTAACCACCCAAACACTCTAGCAACTGCACAGTAATCTATCAAAGCATTTAGAAGACCTTAGCAATACTCCAGCAACAATAGCAACCACCCAGAACACACTAGAAACCGCACAACAATGCACTAAAATGCAAACAACACCCTAGCACCCGCTTCAAAAACCCTAACAATCACATAATGGACTGAAACAAGCAGAACACCTTAGTAACAGCCTAGCATCCACCCAGAACACTTAGAACAACGAGCTAAAACATCCAGAACACCATAGCAGCACCGTAACACCCACTCAGAACACCTTAGCAATCACACAATGTATTGAAACACTCAGAATACCATAGAAACACCCTAGCAACCATACAACAATGAGCTAAAATGCACAAAGCATCGTAGCAACACCCTAGCATCTACCCAGGACACAATAACAGAACTATGAGCTAAAGCATTCACAACACCTTAGCACCCACATAATGCACTGAAACACCTTAGTAACACCCTAGCATCCACCCAGAACACTGGCAACCACACGATAATGAGCTAAAAACTCTGAACATCTATGCAACCATCTATCAGTACCCTAGCAACACACTAAAGACCACTATTTATTAATTTAGTGCCCTAGCAACCATCCATTACACCCTATTTCCAAGATGGCTTTTCAAATGAATCTAGTTCTTTTATGTCTTCTCTTTCCCTTTCTCAACACTTTTCATCTTTCAAGCAGAGGTGATGGAGAGCATGCGGTGTGAGATGGACAGAGAGTGAGACAGATCAAAGACAGAGTGAATAGACGCTCTTATCAAAAGACATCAGAAAAGAAACCAAAAACACACAAACAATCCATTCATTCAGTTAATACACACAGGAAATGACCAGAGAGCTTCACACTCGACAGTTTAAAATGATTCGTTTACATCAATGGCACTGATGATTTGTTCAGTTAAGACATTTAACGACTGAGAACACGTTTGACAGAGTTGGCACCTCAAGGTGAAAAAAATAAGAATGCCAGACACGTCACAAACAACACTGATCTGTCAACTTTCCACACATTGCGCAGAGACAAAGGTGTAGGTTGGTTTCGTTGCTATGGTTACAGAGGAAGATTTTGTTGGCGTTTGGCAGGGGAGGACAAGGACTCTGATCTGTACTCTAGTCTCAGAGTCATGTCTCAAAAAGTCATAATACAAGAGTTGCGTGGGAGCACTTTCTTATCACGCATTCGCCATGAACTCCAGAATGAATTGAGCTTGACATAAGTGGTAGAAACAGATTTGTGCAGCACTTCTAAACCATTTCACAACTGTAAATTAAAGGTGAAGTGAGTAATTTCTGCACCACTAGTGTCACCAAAAAGATTTCCAGAACACTCCATCTTTCTGTTAAAGGTTATTTAGTAAATTAATAAATGTTAAACAAACATTTTTTTTGTTTGCTGTTTTTTTTGTTCTATAATTTTCTGTCACACCATATGACATATACTTGATTCTTGACTAATTCTATTATAAATAATATCATTATTTAATATTTATAAAAAGTAAGCAAATTAATATCACCATAATATTATACTAAAATATATTTTAGTAATATTATTCAATATAATATTTTGTAATATATTTATATTAGAACATAGAGACAAATTAGTATTATTGTTGTTTTTGTTGTAAATGAACTAATTTAATATTTCATAATTATTTAAATATGATCATCTTACCATCAGACAATTAATTCTATTTACTATTTTTGTTATTTTCGTTATTTTTATCGTCATCACCATCATCTTCAAAATAACATAAATCTTTCTGAATATGGTCATAATTGTGCATTAAGTAAACAGGGTTGTTTTTTATTTCATGTCGAGTTAAACTAAAAAGTATTTTAATACAAAATGAAACACAAAGGGACCTGGAATACCTTTAAATGACTTCATTAAATAAAAAAACCAATTAGCTAAAATAAGAAGCCCTTGGAGCGCTGAAGTACGGTCTACACACAGTGCCACTTCCACAGTGTTTTAAAACACACTCTGCGAGCTGCATGTAGCTCACCGCTCCCAAATTTTCCTCAGACGCCCAGTTCTTTTCTCATATCATGAAAAGGCTTCTGCGGTCAGCGAGAGCGTCACAAAGAGGCGAGAAGTGCGCTCTACGCCTCTTCCCCTGTCTGTGCCAAATGTTCAAAGGCTTACGCTCACGTCCGCTGCTGGTGCATGATAAAGCTTTCTCCTCGCTCTGCTCCGACTACATGAGACACAAGAGCTGCTGAATTAAAGGACTGGCTGAACCTGACGAAGAGAAATAGAGAGATTCTAAGAGGGAGGAGTGAAAAATAGGGTGAGAAAAGAAGAAAAACAAGGATGCGGGACAAAAAAGGAACAGAGAGGAGAGAAAAAGGAAAGAGAGCGGAGCAAAACTGACTAGAGGAAGAAAGAGAGGGGAAGAAAGAGGAGGGAAAAAAAGAGAGAGAGGCGCAGGGAAGCAACCGCTAATGAATGTCACATTGGCACACTTTGATCTTGTATTATTCAGATCTTACTTCCTGAAGAGGCACCTACATTACAACCCATCACCACTGACACGCACCTCAAAAGTGCCATGTCATCCTCTTTACTGACAAGCGTGGAAACTAATCAAACTATTTTGTGACAAAATATGCTTTTCTTTCTTTTCCCCCTAAATACCACAAAATAAAAAATAAATTTTAATAATAAAAAATATATAGTGACAAATTAATAATAATAATATGTACTGAAATTATGGCACCATAAAAAATTATAGCAAATAAAATACATTAAATATGTTACACATTAAAAATAAATGTATATTTATTTTTAATTATTTTCATAAATGTAGATTTAGTGGTTCTATTATTGCTTTTATTCAAATGTAAACAAAAATAGAATGTGTTAGTGTACTTTATATATTTGACATGTGGATATTTTATAACGATAAAGCTCAATGTAGTGCAAACCTCCAAAAAGTAATAAAAAATATATAATTATCATCATCATTATTATTAAAACTAAAGACAATTGTTTATATGTGCAAATCTCTAAATATATATATTATTTAACATGCCAGTATAATACTGCTAAGCAAACTTGGCAAACAACGACAGTGACGAGAGGTCTCAAGGAAATCATATGTCACAATTAAGTAGTGCCAGACCTGAGGCTTTAACACACACACACACACACACACACACACACACACACACACACAGAGAGAGAGAGAGAGAAAGGAGGGCCTATTCAACAGTGTCTCCTGTGCCACACGCATGGGCTCTTTTCATATTAAAATGTGTGAGCTGCTGCTAACCTTTCAGCCTTGCGAGTGCTTTATCGCTTCAACAAAAGCCACCATCTATCTGTCTTTTTTCCGATTTTCCCTCCTTATTCACTCCGTGCTCCTCTTGTTAAAAATGCATCGGGCCCCTCGCATGCTCGATTAAGTCGTCCCCTCCCCCTGTCTCATGCTAAACTCTAATATTGTTACGCTGCATGTAAATAGCTAGCAGGGTAATTTGCCGTGCCAAGCAGGCACCCCTCTGCCACACACACACACACACACACACACACACACAGAACAGAGACCCTGTGATCACTAGAGCCAAATTGTGTGCCTTAGTCACGCGCGCACGCACACACACACACACACACACACACACACACACACACACACACACACACACACACAAGGAGCACCAGGTGAGCACTTCATCGCGTCCAGCTTTAGATGAAGTGGCTGTGTCGCTAATGGGACAGTGCCATGCTAATGTAAAGCACGCTGAGGTAGAGAAAGCACACAGACTGACTTAATGAATGAGAGTAGGAGAGGACAGGAGACACTGGAGCTCCAAACATCTGGAGTCGCTCCTGCCCGGAGCACAACCTGTTGTCTATCCGGAGAGAGGCGGGATAAGAAGAGGAAGAGAAGAGAGAGTGGGAGCCATGGGACAGAGTGTGAGAAGGAAAGAGACTGGAAATAAGGTCAAGAGAATGAAATGGTGGTGGGAACAGTATAGTTTGTGAAGAGGCTCAATGACATTATTATTTCAAAACTATATAAATGAATCATATACACCTCTAATACGATGAACATGTTATCAATTCAACTTGTGGGGCACAAAAAACGTCCATAATAAAGGTGGCACAATAAAGTCCCATTAAAAATACAGGAACAAATGGAATTATTCAGTAAATGCATTGTTTAAAAGCATAAATATAAATGTTAAAATAGTACTAAATAAAACATTTTAAAATGAATAAGAAGTGATGCGACTTTGTTTTAGGATATTATTATTATTTAAATACCACGTTCCCCCAAATCAGTGTTATTTTAATATTCCTGAGATACATTTTATTAATATTTTAAATATTTTTTTAAATGTTTTATTGTTATTGTTAGCTGAAGTGTGGTTGTTATTTGTGGTTTTGTCATTTTTAGCATTTTTTTATGTCTATATAAACTATTAAAAGAAATAAACTGAAAGCTGAAAATTAAACTCCTGAAATAGAAAATGTGACAAACTCGCTGAACTTTAAGTTTAGATGATTACACTTTCTTATTTAAGATATAAGCAAAGTATACGTAAACTTATGTGTTTGTTAATTTTTACACCATTTGGCATTTATAATAGCCATATAATTTGATAAAAGTAGGAAATAAAAATGAAAACAAATTTTGTACATGCACTTTAACCTAGCTTTTTTAATGTTTTTTTCTTCCCATCATTTATGGTATCTTTATTTGTCATTGATCCGAGAACACAGGAATGATGGATTTAAATGTGAAAAAGAGAGAGAGAGCAAGTGATGTAAGAACTGCAGGTATATAACTCATGAGCAGTAAAGCTGGACGGCTGAAGTCAGGATTGCTCATGAGTCGTTAATAAAATGACATTAAAAGTCTGATCTCATCCCTGATCTCAGCGAAAAACTGCTAACGGCACACAAAAATAACATCTCTCTCTCACTCGGAAGCAGTAAACACACACACACACACAGAGCATGGTCCCATAAAAATACACTTGTCTTAGTTTGAATAAAAGAAAGAGGAAGAGAGTTAGACGACAGGAAGCTGCCTTCTCTCTTTGCCGTTCGAGACTTACGACTGATGGACACTGCAGTTGTAGAAGACAAAATCCACACTGGCAAACTTCTTCCCCGTCTCCTTGGATTTCAGATAGAGCTTCACCACCCGCTTGTCACCTGCCAGCAGACACACGGTGAGCTTCAGCGCTTTCTAACAAGCTTTAGGAGGCTTTTAAAGGAGTGTGCGCGTGTCGCCTTACCCTGGTTGCGTGTTATGGGAGCGATCTCTCTTGCGGAGGGGGACAGACAGTATATGCGTCCCCCCATGATGTGTCCCTCCGTCTCAGTATAGTCCTCAAATGAGCAGTTAACGCCCGCAGACAGACTGGGGACGTTCTGAGCCTGAAGAACCAGCTGCAGAACCCAACACAGAAAGGAACGTTTCACTTTCAGTCTTTTTTTGGCATGACAAACACTGAACATTTGTTCAAAAAAACACCTGGACTTTCATATCAAGATAGGATATTTCATATAAGATCTGGATATTTTTAACCGTGTAGCATCTATATCACATTTCCTATGAGGCTCTTGTTGATGGAAATTAGAAGAGATGAAAATGGGACAAAAATCTATCTATCTATCTATCTATCTATCTATGTAAATGCTACATTCATTTGCAAAGCAGCTTTACAGGAAATTAAGTTTCTACATTTACATTTATCCTGTTATTAAATATGGCCAAAATCCACCTCAAACCACCTCCCAACATGTTTTCAATGATTCATATCATAATCCTATCATAGCTTTCATTCACAAACACTTGCCTGAACTTCAGACATGGTGACTGAAATGTTGTTGGGCTGCACCGTGAGTCGGACGCACTGCTCCAGTCTGGAGGCAAAACGCTGCGGCTCATCAGCTCGCTCACAGCGGTCCTTACGTGAACATCTAAACACAAATATTACTCAGCAGGGGGGACAAAAACATTATAATCAATTTCTAAGAACAATCAACCAGAGCGATCAAGTGCATACTTTATTAGTAAGCTGATTAGATTTGGAATAACACTTTGTGGTGTGATGAATAAAACTTCAGTGGTGTTCAAACATAACAACAAACAAAATTAGTATACCAAGAATCTTGCTGCATTAGATTTATAACAACAAAAAGTAATGAATAAATTAATTAATTTAGCTAATTAAAAAGTACATACTTAGAATGCAATTTTGAATCTTGCTTTGGTTTCTCTTTTCCTTACTGGTCCAAGTAATATATTAAACAATATGTTCTGCTTGGCTGTTATTGTCTCATAGCTAAGCATTTTTCAGACAGATACATTGTCGCTGGAAACTTGTTACATAACGCCCTAGTGTCAGCATAGCAATTAGCCTTACATTAAACAATACAGTCTACAGTATGTCCCGATTCATATAGCCGTGTAAACGCACATGTACGTGTGTGTGAGCAGCTGTGGGGTCAGGAGGTGCTGATACTCACACGCTGTGCAGGACACACCAGCCGCAGTGGGGATCACCAGAAGCCAGACACTCGCTACAGCTGCTGTACTGCTCACAGCTCTCCACCGGCACCCGGCTCACCTAAACACACAAACCACGCTCACTATTAGTCAACTAAATCTCACTGGTTCTTATTTCAATATGGATTTGTATCTCCAACTACAGTTAAAACCAAGAAAAACACTTTTCCACTCAGTATTTGTTAGCTGTGCGCCATTAGCTTAGCAACATGCTAACGACAGAGTCTGACTGGTTTCTGCTCTAAATGCCCTGTATCAAAAATTTAAGTTAGGCTCACGAGATTCATCTGTCGCAAGCTATTATTGGCCGCAGAAAATAGTTTTGCATTTAACAAGCAAATAAGCAAAACAAACAAAAAATAAAACTAATGTTAGAAAGTATTTTGCTCTTAGTATTTGCTAGCTGCGAGCCATTAGCTTAGCGACACGTTAATGGCAGAGTCTTAAAATCAATAGACTTATGTTATGTTATGTTTCTGGGGTATATTAGTGGCAATAACCAAAATATGAGTTAAAAGCCGCAGTCTGTAAGTTTTACATCTTTGTTGGCATCTATGTTTGGTATTGCAGCTCCTTGCCGAATTATGTCCCATGCATAGGTTGTGCTCAGCCAAATATTGTCCTATCATCTTTGAGGCTGTAAGTAACAGTGTTTTTTTTTTTTCAATCTGTTGCAAATTGTTATATACCATAATTTTATCCTCCATTTTTAAAAAGAGCACAAAAAGTAAAGAGCTTGACAATGGAAACAAACGGTGTTAGCATCTAGCAGTTGCGTTTTCATTCACACATTTTTATTTTTGCTTTACACTCACACATTTTGCAGACACTTTTATCGACACTTTTATCGCATTCAATGTATACATTTTAGCAATCCCTGGGATCAAAGGCACAAGTACAGCATGGCTAGCGCCATGCCGACAAGACAGACAGATGGAAATATCTAATGATCAACCTGCTTGATGCTTACAGAGTGCTATGTGATATTCTGAGCACTGCGGTGCAAAACAGAGGTTGCCACATTCACCATCACTGTCAGCAGTTCAACAAACACACAGTTACTCATTCACACAGACATCTTGCATACAACATATTACAAAGTCCAACAGAGAGAACAGCTGGCTGAAACATGCTGAGAAATATTGCCAGCCACCTACACATGTCTACTTTCATAGAATTGCATTCAGCAATCATAAATGTCTGACCAGCATTCGATCAGCTGTCCGGACACTCAGTGGATCTCGAGGGAGAGAGAGAGTGAGTGAGTGAGTGAGTGAGTGAGTGAGTGAGAGAGAGAGAGAGAGAGAGAGAGAGAGAGAGAGAGAGAGAGAGAGCAACAGTTCTGATATTCAAAGCAAAAGGATTAAAAGACAAAAAATACAGAAAATGAAAATGGGTGATGATACAGTACTGATGCAACAGTTTGACATATCAAATACATAGATGTTGCGGTTCTGGTTTTTGGGGTTGGCCTTAAAAAAAAAAGAGAGATTGTAGTTCTTTGTTGGGGTGGGGAGCGAACAACGTCTGGAACATTTCAATTAAGCCAATTTTCCAATCGGAGAGTTGAGCATTGTGTCCTACCTCTGCTCTTTGTTTAAACGTCAGGGCTGGAGACTATTATACAGCAGCCATTCATAGGAGAGAGAGAGAGAGAGGTCTCATCCTTCTCTATTTAAACGGCTGAAAGAGAAACCATTCATCTCTCTACAAGAGGAGGAGGAGAAGCAAGGGGTATATTAAATATAAATAACATCTGGCACGAGGCATTTGGGTCACAATGGAAAAGTATCTCAATCAGAGAGAGCAGGAGAGAGGAAAAAGTTAAGAGACGCCCAATTTAACAAATAAATAAACAAACAAAAAAACAAGAAACTAATAAAATAAAATGAGTAAAGGCATACTTAAACTATTGCCACGATGGTACAAAAAATTAAATATAAAAAAACAAAACAAGAAAAATGAACAAATGAATGAATAAATGTATAAATTAATAATATAAATCAAACTGGTTAAAAATAAATATAAAAATGTTTTTTGACTGAACTAAAAAAAAAAATACAAAAAACGTTTAACTAAATATAATCTAAAAAAGATTGAACAAAAATAAATATATTTTCGCTTAATGTGTCACTACTGACCACAGACACATTTGTAGTTCTCAGATCCCCGTCAGAATTGAAACGGTGAATATCTGAGAAGGTTTGTGCAGATGTAATTGAGGTTGGTGTGTTTTCTTTATTCTGTGTGGGGTTTGGACAAACCCAGTGCATGTAATTGCGCCATCTGTGCAATTTGGGCCAAAAAATTGGTCATGCTCTAAAGGTGGCTGTGATGATCGATGGCTTATTTTTTCATCCCCAAAACACACACCTCAGAGAGAGAGCACACATTTTCTGTGAACACACGGCAAATGAATAGGTCATTCTTTTGCCACTCTTCCCCCCGCCCCCCCAAAAAATGACACTGCCTAATTTAGAAAGAGCAAACTTTCTAGACTAGGAGGCCTTTTCTTTCTTTTAACGCCCCCTTCTAAGCCCTCCCCGTTCATCTATCTTCCATTTGGCCACGCACAAAAGAAGAAATGGCAGATGAAACCATAGATCATGGCCAGGAAGCCAGACACAGCCTAGAGGGAGAGGATGGATGAAAAAAAAGAAAGAAAATGAGAGAAAGAGAGATAGCATGCAGCCAAAACCATTTGCAGGTCGTCTCTTGGTACACGGTGACAGTACTTGTTGCTCCAGAGCCACATTAAGCCCAGCTGCAGAAGTAAAGCTCTGCTCATATAGGTTACATTTCTTAAAGAATGCCTCCCCCACCAAACATAAATTATTTATCGCCATCAAATCCATGAAAGCCCTGTGGGGTATATGTCCATGCTTAATCTGAATCAGGGTGATGGGGTCATCCTGAACACTGTTTCGGTGATAAACAGCATCCTGAGATGCAACATCTGTGGCTGAATAACTGATGAAACACACCTGTAACACCAGATCTGAACTGCTAGTTAATATGTGAAGCTAAGTCTAAATATTCACACCTCTGCCTGCAAATCAATTGAAACGCAATAAAATGCCGTTTGTCGGCAGGTCGGCATATTTGTTTCACTTCCCTTTAACCGCTTTGTTTTGTTTTTATTTTTTGTTGTTGCCGTTTAACAAATAAAATGACTGTAAATTCTTATTTTGTTGCTCGCATAAACCTTGTGTGCAATTATTGCATTAAGCTACTGAAGGGGGAGAGTGTTCTTTATACATTATGCTTAATGTAGCAGCATGTAATAGCACGTTTCCATGAATAGAGTAACCTTGCAGAGCTATTGCAGTGAGGGCAGTGAGTTTTCTTTAAGAAATAATTAAAAAACGTATTTGGATTGGAAGGGGGTACTCAAAATCATTCGATTTTCTTTGAAAGTTGATAAAATTTATTTTAAATTAAAATATGTTGTGACCATTAATTTTATGTATTTGCTTTAATGGGTCCTTGCTAAATATAATAAAAAAAAAGTGTCAAGCATAGTAAAATTCGAAAGACATTATTATATATTTACTCTCACTTTACAGCATCCTTGCTGAATAAAATAATTTCTTAAATATCTTTATAATAAAAAAATTATACACACACATACATACATTCACACACTATAATATCATAGCATATCATAATAAAAAAATGTTTCAAAGTCAAAATTTTAGTTTTGCAAATAGCATCATGAATAGAATCCTTTTCACTAAGCATTAACGTTTGTACTACATTTTTTTTTCTCATTTGAATCATCAGATTTTGATGTTATGATTTGCCTTGCAAATCGATAGTATTTATAAAGCAGGATGTTTATTAGAAAAACTGGGACATGTAGGTTCAAATCTGCCCGTTTGTTTCTCTGGCAATGTCCTGTTCTCTCTTTCTACTGTTTTTTCATTAATAAAGTGGCAAAAGACCATCAAAAGAAGGTTTTATTACATCAGAAATACTTTCCAAGGCACTGACTTGACAGTATAATCAACAGTCTATCTAATTATCACAGTGTGCTGACATTCAGACTCCGCCCCCTCTGAATGAACCGTACGTCACTGCCTCTAAAGACCTGCCATCATATTTGTCACAGACTTGGACACAGATATAATCTACAGCTCATAGTTTAAAATCAATTTTGGTTCCATACCTAAATTACTCTATAATTAGTTTTAAATGGTAGCTTGTGCCTGGGTTATATAAAGCAACTGCTTGTTAATGTGATAAACAAATAATAAAACATAATTAATGTTTTGTATTTTAGTCACTTAATTTTCCTGTCTTATTTAGCTCTTTACTTTACCTCCAATAAATGTCTGCCAAATGCTAATTCCAACTCAAATTTCCTCCCTTGTTTCTTGCAGGGCAAATATGTGAGAAGAAACGGCCTTCACGGGGCAGAGTGTTATTGAACGCAAACATGTCGTTAGAGTCTCCAGCTATGAGCTCAATACACCTCCTGCTTTATCAATACCAGCACACATTCAAGGATTTGTGTGTGTGTGTGTGTGTGTGTGTGTGTGTGTGTGCAATGTGCATGGTTTATGGATATCACCATGGCAACACCTGGGCTCTGGAATGGCTCACTTGGTCACTATGTCACGTCTGGATGAGCTCCTCAGTAAAATCATGGTGAGAAGGAAAAAAAGAACAAATTGAGTGTTGTAAAACGATGGAATAGGGGGAAAAAAGGCTAGCAGAGAGGACAAACTAGAAAAGAAAGAAAATTATGAGCCATAAATGGCTTTGTCCAGCTGTGAGGTGAACTGTGATGCGGTTTTAATTGCAGCAAGTATGGTTGCGTTTACACTACCAGTCATTTTAGCACGCATGCACATTGTTTATTATTTTACAGTTTCCACAATTTCGAGTCTTGCATAAGTTCAAATGGAAGGGCCGCCACTTCCCTAGGGCAATGAGAGAATAATTATTTATATATAAATAATATATAGATATATATTATAAGAAAAAAATATTTGATCTGATCTAGAATATAGTTAGAAATATTTTTAAAGTATAAAAGGTCATTTGTATATTTTAATAAAATTATTAATATATATGTACACTGCATAAAAATGAAAAATTAAATATATATTTACATTTGACAAAAAAAAAAAAAAACATTTTTGAGCAATTAATGTCATCGCAATTTATATCAATCTATACAACTGATTAACGCATTTATGCATGCAACTTCACGGTAAAATGTTATTAAATTCGGTCTAAACTTGTGATGCGTAGCGTATACATCCAGAACTGCCTCAACACACACACACACACACACACACACATACAGTGATCTGAAAAGCTGGCAGTTTCTCCTTCCGTCTTGTCACGTTGCCTATATTAAGACGTCCGCCACACAAATCAGATTACAGCCAGCTGATACTTCCTCTCGGCTCTCTGATAGAGCAGTACAGAAAAACACTGACCTTCAGAGAGCGAGAGAGCCGTGTAGAGTTTCCTTACTGTACTGTGTTACACAGAGGCCACGAGGTGCAGCTATGTGAGGAAACAATGCAAGCACTGTCGCTATGATCAAACGCTTTGAACAGAGGGAGTGATACGCATGTACAAATATACACACATGCTTTCAAACCCACATACGCTCCCACAGCGGACATACACTGGGCATTATACTTGATGATGGAGCCAAGTGCCGCTGTTGAAAGTTGGGTGAAGGAGTCAATCTCATAGAAACAGAGAAGTCCAAATCAGATTTCATACCAAAAATGTGTATTTAAAACAAACAAAAACTAAAAATAAGAATATAATCTAAAATATACTAAAACTCTTGAAATCATAACTGTCACTAATATTGAATTAAGAAATATTAAAAAGCCTATAGGACTGATTGCACTGTGAATTTCAAAACGGATAAAAAAAAACCTAGAAAAATAAGTTATAATCTATATTCTTATTCACTGTAGCAATTACAATTTATATTCTTCGGCACTATAGTAATGAAAATTTGATATTTTGTTGAAATCAGATTATACTGAGATTACAGTATGATGAGATTTTTGTGGGCGAAAGCACTTCATTATAAAAACAATGTCGCGCATTGAACAAAAAAGTAAACCAAATCATTTTCTCCAAGCCGAATATAATTTCACATTTCTTTCCTTTCAATTTGATGTGAAATACAAGCCGGACACATTCTTGACAGGTTTCATGAGTCACCCAAAAAGCATAAACAATATCTCCCCAAACTACACGAGCAATATACCAAACTGACAAATCCATTGATGGACTTTTTTTTTCAGAAATTCCTCCCAGCCTCAGATAAACGTTGTAAACTTTATCGTCCGAACAGCAGTGAGCGCTGTTTAAATCAAGCTAACGCTAATCGAAGTTTCTTCTCGCTTAGTACGGGACAGCTTTATGTCTTCCCGGAGACCCCAGAGCGGCGGAGAGAGATGCCGGGGCTATCAGCAACTTTTAATTAAGTGGGTGTGAATATGGGAAATGGAAAATTGTTCTGTCAACCCGACGAAATGGAGTTTTTGATGTTTGAGGCACAACATGCGCCTCCGCCTGCCGTTTCTATTATCCAATGAAGAGATACAAATGGAGAAAAAAAAACGTAGGGAGCAAAAGGGGAGACAGACGTGGACGACATACAACGCATCTTCCCCGAGATCAGCAAGAAACGAGGGAAAGAAACAGCAATATCACTGAACATTAAGGTCCTGGTCTCTTCTCTAATGCGGTGTGATATCTCTGTAAGCCTGAGGTACGGAAGCCAACATATTAAAATGTGGGGCGGATAGGAACGTCGGATTACGGTGTGATTGTGTTTACGGATTGTCTTCAGAATTTCTCCTCGCTAGATTCAAAGGGGAACAATAACATCTCAGTCTTTCACGAGAGAACGCCGGTCGACGGCCATCCACCTCCTCAAACATAATAAAACCTGGAGAAAAAAAAAAAAAAAAATGTGTGACTCAGACTAGAGGGACGTCGACTGAGGCTTGTTAGCCGGTGCTGTTGACAAGAGAGATGGCGAGATGCCTCCGATTACGATAAACAGGGAAAGAAGTGAATGTGGGGAGCGAAAAATTAATGAAAGATGGCTGCAAGGAAGCTGGAGTGATCCAATCACAATCTATCTCCCACGACCGCTGTCAGTTCTCAAAGAGTCGGCAATATCTCAGCGAGACGGAGCGAGAGGGAGAGAGAGGACTCGCTATTTGAAAGAAAATGACCCCTGGGGCACCTCTCCCATTGACTCCTTCCTCCATAGGAGGAGGACCACTTAAAAGAGAGGGGAGAAAGAAAAGAAAAAAGATAGATGAAGGAAAGAAGACAGAACAAATTGCTTCAAACCAATTAATTTCCACTTCTCTCTTTCTCTCGGTCCTCTGGGTCTTGGTGTGCAGCGGCTTCAGACGGAGAAAGAGCAGCCTGTGAAACTCATTCTGCTCATCTTGTCCGTCCAAAGTCGTATGACGAAGCACTGCAGGTGGACACAATCAACCAGCATGCATTTCAACACACTTGCACTTTAAAATAGTAATTAAAATGGCAATCGTGGTACATTTTAGATTGCATAACGTGAAGTACGTCTGGGTGACAAAAAATGTGGGAAACAATGCACGATGGGGACTTGATTTTATTCAGAATGCTTTAAATAAATTGCGAAATCATGACTATGATATCGATCATTTAGGAACAAAAGCCTAAAGCCTGCTGATAAAAACCTGTTTAAACCAGCCTGAGCTGATTTTATGTTTTCCACCTGTTCTAACTGGTCTCCCAGTCTTGACACAACACTAGTCAGCTGACCAGACCGGGAGACCACCTGAATCTAATAAACCAGTTAATACCGTATTGTATTGTTTCGTTTGTTTGCTTCTTTCTTGCTTTCCAGCATCTATTACTACTTTAGAGCTCAACTCTTTCCATATCGGTTGATTTATATATATGAAATATATCTCAAATCATGTGGTTTGTTGAAAAAAAAGACTGCTACTACTTTTCCTAAATCCCACAGACTTAAGCCCAAATATAGAGTAGTAAACATGTTAACAACATTTTAAATTGTACTGAGACAAGAGAGCATTTTGGTTTTATGTTTAGGAAAATTTTGCTGAAAGATTTTTATCCACTTCAAATGTTGACTACTGTACTTAATTTTTTTTTACGCATTCACTAGCGTATGCATACAGCTGAACAGTTTGATAGCGTGCATGAACGCAGGTGGCTGAGCCATTAGGGGTGGTACAGTACGCGGACTGAACCGCACAGTTCAGTACAGCAAATTCCAAATGGAAGTGATCATTCCTATTTCCCTGGAGTGGTGACTTTAGAGTGAACAGGGCACATGCATGCCATTATTTAGTTGTTTGGTGTGCATTTGGCAAAGGGAGACATAATTTCCTCATTATCTTCAGCTGGGATGTTCCGTGACAACCTGTTCAGTCCAAAGTCCCCACTTGAAGAGGAAAGGAATGATCACCTCCATTTGGAAATTGCCCCCTGAACCGTAAAGTTTGATTTGCGTACCATGCTGCCTCTGCAACACATGCACACCATCTTTGTCCAATGCCTCCTCTATTTTTCCCCAGAAGATTTGATTGGTAAAAATGTGCTTTTTTGAAACTAAAGTTGCTGCTGTCTTGCGCCTGTCTGTTGATGCAGTAGCTGTTTTGTTTATATCATTGTTTTTGTTCAATTTCTACTGTGAAAGAATGGCCCAGGCCAGTGCTACCACCTTGTGGAACAACTGATTAGGGCAAAACTATGTAAATGCGCATATGCGACCTGCGCGTACAAAGTAGACCAGGTAGTGCATGTGCTATTCAGGCGACAAAAACTGCATCACTAGCCCTTTACGTGTGCATGCAAAAAAAATGTAAATAAAAAAACTAAGTCTAGTCTTCACACTGTAGATATGGCGTGGATCGATTAAGATCTTCTGTGTATTTATTGATATTTTAATTAGATTTTTTGTTAGATTTTTTAAATAATTGTATGCATTTAAGTAATTGTCATTATTGTTATGTCTATACAGTTTTAATTTTCTTTGAATTTGTTTTTCAAACATTTTTAACACGCACTGAAACTACGAATTAACATTTAAAAAAATAAATAAACTAAAGAAATCAAAGTCTGTCTGTCTGCTTCCCTTCCATGCGTGGCTATGATCTGACCTTCAGGGTTTTCCATTCTCAGCCGCACGCTGACCGCAGCAACACTGCTCTCATCTCTATTACAATGCCTTTCAACCTCCAGAGAGACAGTTCATCGCTCTGTGTGGCCACCACTAGTGCTATGTACACAACTTCCTGTGAGAGAAGCACTTCCTCCCCCTCGTTTGTGTAATAGTTCAAATATTCTTCCTCCATAAAACCTTCTTTCCCAACAAAGCCATTTACGGCTGCACTTAAATCAATATCAGTCCGAGCGCAGAGCGAATACACACGGCTCCATTTAAAGAACGTTAGCCTAACGCTCCTCGAACTAAGTTAATGTGTTGAAGGGTTATCAAGCCCGCCCTCTCAACATGCAATCTACACAGCGCCCGTATCAGAGGCACTCATACAGAGACCATCTATACCAATTACAGAACATTTTCCAGCTGAAGACGTGGATACATTAAAAACAATTATCGCCAAGCGCTGATGGATCGCAGTGGAGGGGCAGCTAACATGTTTATGTACGTCTAGGTAGGTAGGTGTGTGTGTACCGGAAACCATTAAAGTAAATAAATTCGAAGGAAAGACGAAATCATCTAGCATCGTCAATATAGGTCCTTAAATCAAAGTCTAAGTCTCTCATACAAAACAGCT
This sequence comes from Puntigrus tetrazona, assembly GCF_018831695.1. NCBI lineage: Eukaryota > Metazoa > Chordata > Actinopteri > Cypriniformes > Cyprinidae > Puntigrus > Puntigrus tetrazona. The sequence goes on along the minus strand of NC_056721.1, from coordinate 17,661,666 downwards.
TTGTGAACAGCTGTACTCCACAGAAAACAAATCTGGATCTTCCATCTAAGGGTCCCGGTGAGGTTAAAGGTCAGAGGTTGGGCTTGGTTTGTAAATTACAGAGTGATTTGAGGTCAGCTCCCGTATGACTGGACGTTTTTCTCATTGTCTGTTTACCTCTGGTGTACGGTTGAACTCTTCTATGTGCCAATTGAGCTAGAGAGATCTTGTTCACCAAAAATCAATTATTAGCAAATGAATATTGAGTAACACTTACAATGAAGCCTGTATACATAATGTATTGATAATGCATTCTTAATGCATCTATAATGGCCTTAGAATAAGTTGCATGTTCTTGTAAATAACTGATAGTAGTTATAATACATTATAATACTTATCTATTCATGAGGCCATCTTTACAGAGCATAACGCAATCCATTCATAATGCATTAGACTTTGTAAAGGTGTAGCTATGAATAGGTAAGTAATACAATGTATTTTAACTGTAGCTTCAATTACAATATGTTATGATTATAATGTAATCAACAGTATATACATTTTATACACACACACACACACACACACACACAATGCATTCAAATATTTTATGTTGTTTTATATTTTTCATTTTGATAAATTTTTAAGCTCCCTTACAATTTAGATTTTTCCCCCTTTGACATCATCATGAAGGCAGAACAAATAATACCATAATATACAAATATTTTAAGTATCAAAATAACAATTTTTACAAAATTAATTAGGACCTTTGTATGTTTTTCTGCATGAGAATACCACAATAATGTTTTTTTAATAATTATAAATAAATATGCATAATTCACAACTAAATTCTCCAAGAAATAAATGAATACATGTTATATAGTATAAATATAGTCAAATGTCTTATTTTTCCTTCTCATTTTTGGGGTGAAAACTGATTCAAAAATATTTATGACAGGTTTTTAGTGATTCATCAAGGCAGTTAAGAATTGCTTCATAATGCACTCCGTTATCTTCATAATGCACAACACTGGCATGGTAGACATTACGAATATGTTCTTCTCTCTTCTGCTTTATCATGAATACCTAAGGGTAATGGGGCAAACCATGGCCAAACAGGCATCTACATCGCACCAGCGAGAACTTCCATGAGAGTTTCTCACTATTTCCACTCTAAAAGCTCTTATGTATTTTCCTCAGCAGGAACATCTGAAAATAACGTGTTAAATTATTCAAATGTTTGCAGTGATTCTGTCACATGTATTTCCTCTTAATCGCTGACATTAAACGGCAGAATAAATGCTCCAGGTTCGGATTTGATCGCAGTTAAGGTCTTTTTTTGAGCCTGGCGCTCTAATCAGAGGCGGTGTGGGCTAGCGGAGAGTGAATGGGGTTACGGTGATGAAGGAAATGCCCTTTAATGAGAGGAAGACAGGAAGCACTCCAATCAGCCCTTAGTGAGGAGAACATGAAAGCACAAAGAAAAAGGCGAGAGGAAAACAAAGGAAGGAGCGCAACGGAAGGAGAAAAAGAGGAGAGAGAATTCTCCAGCCCTGGGTCTGAGTGAAACGGGGGATGGTGGGGGTGACGGGGGTTTGGACGCTTTCTTTTCCATCAGAAAAGATCAGAGAAGCCCTTCCTCAATTTTCTCTGATAAGTGGTGAATTACCACAGGCGCCGCTGCTTGTGTGTATGTGTGTGTAAAAGTGGGAAGGGGGCTGACACAGTGTCGAATATCACATGCAGACAATCAGGAGACGTTCTGGGTCTCTCTTTTTCACACATGCTCACACATGCGTGCGCACACACACACACACAGTCTAATTCATCATGTGAATCTGTGCAGAATAAAGAAACAGTACAGCACAGTTGAAGAACACGCATCCGGATCAGCTTTTCTTTCTAATAATAGACCAGAATTTTCAATATTCATACATTCAGAAAAAGCCAAGTCCATTTCTTGACCAAAAATATTTCTTTGGCCAGATAAGGACTGTAGAGTAGCAAAATTCTTATTATAATTACTTAGTGCTGTCAAATCAATTAATCACGATTAATCGCACTCAAAATAAAAGTAAAAATAAAAGTACGTAATGTGTGTGCACTTTGTATGTTTATATGTATATTTATATTGATGCATCGCGATGCAGACTTGGACGATTCTGCGTTTGATGATCGCACAGACCGTAATCGATTATAACCCATGATGTCATATTCATACTCACTTGTCTCTAAATCTAATCTTGGCTTTTTCCCCCGCATATGACGTGTGTGCTAGAGACAAACGTGACAGAATAAGCGCTGTGAGACGCGCGTGTGTTGCTTGACTTCCACTCGCTGTTATTTTAGTCTTTTACTTCTATGCTTTCATTTCTGTTTGTAATGCAGTATGTATTAGATGTACGAAGCTCATGTACTGACAGACTTTCATGTGCGCTTTGTCTTTGTTTGCCCTACAGCTCACAGAACCGTTGAATACACTTGCATATACTTTTATGATATGAATTTGATGTAAACAGTCAGTTATGTTTTCAGAACCGGACTAAATATCTGATATGTGGAAATAGATCTGTATATTACTGTGAAAGCAGTTCATTAAAACTGACAGCGTCTATGAGCTCATCAGTAATAATCAAATGGCAATAATGCTGACAAAAAAAAAAGAAAAGAAAAATCCATAACTATGATTGTCTGTGAACTTTCGATACTTAGCACTCTCAGATACTGAAGGCGCTTTTTCTTTGTCGCTTCTAATTTTCTTATATGAAAAATATTACACACACATAATTATGTAAATATATCAAATATTCACGTGTTTATTTCTATATTCAAAGTAAATACGGCATGTAAACAAACATTTATTTTGGACAATGATTAATCTATTTGACCAGCACTATTATTATTATTATTACTACTACTTAGTGCATTCTAATGATAATTTTAGTGGAAAATTTGCTAATTCTCATTAGAATGCAGTAAGTAATAATAATAACAACAATAATAATAGTAATAATACAAGCTTTAAATTAGGCTTCATTTTTAGACAAAATATATGATCATGCTAAAAAAAAAATTACAAAAAAATTTAATTGTATTTTCAAATAAAACTTGGACAAGATGGCAAAGGAAAGGCCGCAAACAAGTGCCCATGTAGGTACTTCCATTGTCTCAGTAATATAAACGTACTGAATGGTGCTTGCAACTCCAAAGTCATGGGTTCTGTTGCCAGGGAATCAATGGAAGGATCAAATGAAAATAATAAAAAGATAAATAATCCACTTAGCATAAAAGAGTAAAAGAGTACGGCAAATGCATAAATAAAACAAAAAATAAAAATAAAGGCAAACAGCTACTATGGAGCTGTTTTTTGGGGTTAAAAATGTCTTTAAACTTGTACTTTCATTCTGTGTATGTGTGCTTTCTTCTCTGTTTGGCGTCTTTGGGGACTCAGGTGCAAACCACACTGTTTGTCCGTCGGACTCCTCAGAACATTCTATCCAAATAAAAGCCTAGGACCATCAATGTCAAACAGCACACTCCCTGAAGTCTTACCTCTTTATCTGTGAGTGTGTAGATGTATTGATGGTCAGGGCTGAACAGCATGTCCCTCAAAATTTGGTTCCCTTCGCTCACCACCACGTTCTCATACAGCAGTGCAGGCTGGGTAATGGAGTTCACCAAGATCTGAAAGAAACAGAGAAGACAGACATTTAATACACCTCAAGCATTGTCCAGATTGGCTGTGATCTGATTGGCTGATCGCTTTGTGCAGCATTCTGCCTTCTAGTAGGTAGAAAAATAGGTTTATAATGGAAACTGTCATAAGGTTTTTTTGGTTTGGTGTCTCTTTAAGCTACATAATACAGTCATTTAACTCTGCAGGTTTCACATTGATGCTTAAAAGGGGAGTAACTCTGGTCTCGACCGATGCTAAAATAGATCTTGGTCAATAATAACCACACAGCTTCTTTTTTTTTCTGCATCCTTCCTCTATTTGGCCCACCCGAGCATCACCCAGAGTCATACCCTCCTCCCTGGCCTTATTGATGCAGGGTCAGGGGAGCGTGACCCCCGCATCCCGTGGTGTTTCAGGGCCTAATGATGTGCTCAGCTCCGGTGCCGTGTCCCGCTGATTAATGACCATCCCCTTCGCAAGCGCCGTGGGAGCGCATTACCTGGGCCCTCTGACACCACCCCATCGCTAATGAAGAGAGTGCCTGAAGCACCTGAGTACACCAGAGCACCGGACGACCCACTTACAAAAACACAGAAGCCGCTAAAGCACTTCATAAAGGTTCACATCACATAGCCAAAGAGTTGCAGGAAGTTTTTAGCAGCCCACACCTGGGAGTCGACAGGCCTATTTGTGGTCAAACCCTGCAGCCGGATCATGAGGACTAAAATTACACCTACAAACATCTGAAAATAGAGACAACTTAATCAGCACTTCTTGTCTTTAACTAAAACCTAAAGTTGCCCGACATAACCTCATGTAAACTGCTATATTTATAGAATAATAGTTCTATGGAGAAAGTCACGATTGGCATGGACAGAATTGGACAGAGTTTTCCACATTTTTTGTGGTGATTTTGAAGAAAAGATCTTTAGAATCGCATTTAAAAAACTCATGTATTTATTTATTGTTAGATAAATATTTAGCATAATTAGTAAGACAAAATATTGAATCCACCAATGCAAAGAGAGAACAATATTCAGTAGTGCATGAGTTAGCCTTAATAATAATAATAATTACTGCAACTATTAATATTGCTGTTGTTATTATTATTCATTTTCAGATATTTCATATACCGGGACAGTTTTACATTTCTGTCATGAACCAATTTTTATTTATTTGTTAATTTAAATCATATTTAAACTGCTATATTGTTGGTTTTAGAATACAGTGAAGGTTTTAAATAAAATGGTACAAAAAAAAAATGTTTAGTAGTAAATAAATAAGTCTACTCTTAGCAACTATTAGAATTTTAAACATTTTTATGTTATTAAGAAACATATTTAAAGATATTTTTCTATTATATTTTTGTTATCATTTTAATTCAGTGTGTTGCATGATTATAAGAACCCTTTATATTGTTGCTCAGTGTATGATGGAGGCTCAAAAGACAGCAAAGCAGTCTGGGAGTTGGAGTCTGTTGTCCGACTCCCCCCCCCATCACTTCATTGAGCATTACTCCCACGGGATACGGTTCATTATGAAGTAGTGGCAGATAACAGCTCAAGGACAGCACATCCTCTCCCTCAGCCAATGCTTCTGGAACTCTTGCCAAGTAACGCTGAAGTTCCTGCAGTGGGACGAGAGATGGAAGACAGAGAGAAAGGATGTTCCCCTGTGTCCATGCAGGAGAACGCACTTCAGGAGGGAGATGCTTTAGCCGCATGGAGCAAGAATACTAATCTAAAAATATTGCCCACTGCTATGCTTTGGTTTACTGCAATCCTCTGCCTAATATGTGGAGTAGCAGGACAGTACAACTGGCAAGTCCCTTGCACGTTTCTCTGCCATATGAAAATGATTAAATGGGATAAACATATATAATTGTTCTTCAAGGGTGAGCAAGAGTTGCCATCTGCATTTCTCCGCCCTTTTTCAGAGTCGTGCAGATTGACGTAATTGTGCAATGACTCTTCAAATTGCAGATTTTTGGCAGATGGCCCATCTTTCGCTTAACAGGAAGCAGCAGCAAGAGCTAGAGAACTCTCTGTCTCACGCTGCCTTAAAAAAGGTGTCTGGAGAAATAAAAGTTGGAAGGTGAAAAAACAAAAACAAATCCAATTCTCCACTGACTGCAGCTGAATCCCAATACACCATAGTCTGGAGGGTTACTGCTACTATCTCTGCTTTACATGCAACGTTCAATCACTTCCTAGGAAACAATAAATAACAAGTAACTTGCAGTGTCATGTTTCAACCACGGGGGTCAACAGAGAGTCTAGTATTTTGTAGAATGCAAAAAAATTGACACTTCACCTTTAAAACAAAAATGACCAAACGTCCTTGGGGACGACTTCTCTATGTGCCGCACTCAAATAATTCAGACCTAAACAAATATTGAATTCACACCGTCTTATTAGATGAATATGTTTCATGATTGCTACTTACATTATCTTCTGATGTTTATGGTCCCATTACAGTAAGTCATGACAGAATCATTTCAGGACAGAAGCAACCGTGTCTAGCCTCCTCCTGCAGACTGCACATAATGAGCGCATTGGGTAATAACCTAAAATAGGAACCTATAAATTAAGAAACAGAGCCCTGCAGTCTTCCTTAATGCTGGTCTATGGACGAACCATAATTAAGGTGGACTAGGGTTCATTGAAGGGTCACTACTGACGGCTTTAGAGCAAATTGAAACAGGTCTGGCCTTTTCAATCTCGTCAACGTCTCCGCTAAAGCACATCTGAATTTGTATGTGACCCTACGACATTGATGAGGTCAACAGTGGGTGCAATGATAAACTGTCCTAGACATTAAAGAGCTAGTGGCTGTCTCTTATGTAACCCTTCACATGGGAAAAAGGAAAGAAAAAGAAAGTTGTCCCTCACGGGCAGCTGAAAATTTCTGTGTACACTGAAATACATTGAGAGCTTTGGTGGAGTGAATGATTGACAGGAATTTTGTCACGAAACCCAGGCGTTTCTTTGCCGGAGACTGCGGTGACCCATCAGCTCTCCGTTGTTGAAAATCATTTTACTCCAGCTTGGATGGGGAGCAGAGACATTTGGCTAATTAAATCAAACAGGAGGGCACTTTCCAGATGAGCCTGAATCCAATTTCATTAGTGCCCTCTCAGCCACGGATAATGTGCGGACCATGAGGTCGCTCTCGGACGTTTCGTGTCTTGACATCAACGCGCTGGAGTATGATCAATAAAGGATGCTGAGCTGAATTGCAGGACTGAAAGCATGCTGGCTATTCCATGGACACTTTTTGCTGCTGCTGGAGTTTGACCTCAGTATTTGCACATCATCCTCAACTGGGTGTTCAGAGGAAATGAAGCTATAATATTGCAAAGGAAAAATCATTAGAGCTCTTTTAAAAAAAACGTAGGACAACAAAAAAAATAAAAACAGTTTTGGAACACATTTTGATGCATTTTGGAAGTGTCCATAGCCAGTTTGCCGATTCAATTTAGCGTGCCTTATGTCCACATTGCCCTCTATATACCAGCATTTGTGCACCACTCAGATTTAAATTGAAAATGCATTTTAATATCCAGTTAAATACTAAATTTGAATTTGGGTACATGAAATATAGAACTGTAGCTCAAATTTCGATGGAAGTAAGCAAAATTATTTCTAGACTACTCTCTTCACTCAAAAAGTTTGGAATAAATAGCCTTGCATGGAATATTTTGTGATCCTGTCACACTGATCCATTCCTTTCCATCTCCTCCTTGACATCTGATGCAGTGGGTCTCCGCTCTCTTACAATTGTGATCAAATTTAGATTATGGTCTTTTTTAAGCTTTCCAGACAGGATTTCTTCCAACTCATGGCACTGAAACAGCCCTTTTTATGTGGTTAATGACATTCTTCTGTCCATAGATTCAGGATCAATGAACATCTTTATTCTTCTCCATCTCAGTTCTGCATTTGACACAGTTTGCCATGATTTACCATGACAAATCTGTCACTTTACAAGGGTATAAATCTACCACTGCTCCACTGACACAGGGTTCCTCAAGGTTTAGTTCTTGGCACTCTACTGTTCATCAAACTTAACAGGTAGTTTCCTATTAAATAATAAGCAGCAAATCAGGAGTTTGAGAAAAAGTTGTAGATATATATCTGTATCTTAAAAGCCCACTTATCCAATTTTGATCTTTGAGCACTATACATTTCTATATACATACCTTAAAAGCCCACTTATAAAAAAGTCAATTACACAATATTGAATTTTGCTCAACTCTGCTACTTCCAATACAATATTGCCGTAATTTCTAAAGGCCTTGAGAATAACGGTTTTGCAGGAAGAGTCGCTTAGTGCGAGCATCTCCAGCCTCTTTGACCCTTTTCTGGAGGGCATCCAAGACTTCCCATGGCACCTGCTGACTTCACAGTCTGCATCTTGCCGGCAAGAACAGAACCTGGTACACACAAACTCACTGGGCTTGATCAGCGTGACAGATTACTCTGTGAAATTAATCATCTTTCTCTGCCATGCTGCTGCTCTCGTTATAGGACGCCGGCCAAAAAGCAGCCGTGGACAGACAGTCCCAGTGGGCACGATGATGGCACACCACTGCGCGGCTCCCGGAGACCCAATGCCCACTCCCCGGTGAGTTTCATCATTAATAAGACAAGGAAACAGGAGCAGGGTTGGATCTTTGCATGCTTGAATGGCTTGAATAAACCAGGGGTATAATCCAGCTGGAGACGCTGAAGATCAATGTCGCATCTGTTCGGTCTTTGTGTTGTCGTGTGCGGCATCGCGGTGACTAAATGATAAGGGGGAAAGACGGAGCGAGCAAGAGAAGAGGGGGAAATAATAAAGGAAGAAGGGGAGTCGATGCTCGGTCCCCGGAGAGCAGCAGGCATGTCTCAGCCTCCACCCTTTTTAATCTTTCAGGCTCTCCATGGGTACAGCATCTCCTCCGCCACTCACCCCCGCCGCTGCTACAAGCTCCACTCGCATGCTCTTGACATAACTAGGTCTCCCTGTGAATAATAAACCAGCCGCCAGATTCCTGCCTTTGATATGCAGCCCTTGAAGTAAAGATCTGCATCTGATTGAGCACAATCACTGGCTAATTAATGAGACGGAAGGCCCACGCTGGGCCTGCACTGGTCCGACACGCTGCCACCACTGTCCGTCCTGGCTTGTTCCCCTGAGAAGAACCCAGGCGAGCCTGGAGGAAGAGACTCAGGGAGCTCCCCTGGGACATGCAGACGAGGCTTACGCAACAACGGTGGTGAACAGATTCAGCACTGCAGATAACAAGATGAAAAAATACATTTTTCAGCTATAGGTAAGACTCGAAATGGAAAGAGATGTATTTGCCAACACTGCTGCTAATGATTTTGTAGGTTATATTTGTCTTATTTGGCCAAGGATGCTCAATATATTGGCACCATGCCATTATTGATTGATATCAGATGTATGCTGCTTTAGTTGATACTTAATTACACATGGTAATATCCAATTGTATTACTGTCATGAACAACAGAACGATAGAATGATAGAATGACAGAATGATGGAGTGACAGATAAAACCTCAGAACGATAGAAAGATAAGAAAGATAAATAGATACATAAGAACCATAGATAGAAAAAACTGGATGGATGGATGGATAAATGGATAGATAGATCTGTCCAATGGCCTTTAGTTCAGTATCTTCATAGCTTGTGTACTAACTAAACCATTTTTACCCACCAGATGCTTCAACAGAGGAGGACTTAGACATGCTAATTAAACACAGCTCAACTGTCAAGCTATGCTAATTCTCATCCTGAAGATGCAAAAACAACTTGTGTACTGGAGGAAGCAGGTCAAAACCCTGAAAGCCACGGAGAGACTCACAGTCCTCACCGAGGGACAACTCTGTTATGCGGCACAGACAAAATATACTCATCGGCCCAGATGGGTTTTACGGGGAAAACAAGTGCACCTCGTGGGCATTGGGAACTAGGCAGGCTCAGAAAGCGGGGCGAAGGGAGAACGGGCTAATCATAGAGGTCTCTAGACGGTGGCCTCAAAGCTCCTATTTTCTAACCCCAGCCGTAAACGTTTCATTATGACAGTTTGTGCAACAGATAGCAGCTCAAGCTCATTCAAGCTCGTTCCACTTCCCTTGCAATATCTGATTTGGCCCCGGGTTCGAAGGCTCCTCGGAGCATTGCGAGGAATTTCATTTCTATTTTCCTACTTGTCGTCTTTCCGCCATCCGCTCTCTCTTGCGCTCTATCTTTCTTTCTCAGACTCCCCCCCTCCCCCCTTCAGGTCCTCTTGACACAACAGACGCACACCGGCAGTCAAGCAAGACAGACTGCGCGCTTAAAACTAGGTGGAAAAAATGGGAGTTTGCCCTGCAGTGAGTATGAAAGCAACTCCTAAGTCATCTCCATTTGTCACAAGCTGCACGCTGGAACTGCCAGGCCACTTCTCATACACTCAAACCTCTGACAAGAGCGAGCTACGGACAAAAATATTGAATAAATGGGATGCTATGGAGCTCAGCATAACACTGCAATACCAATAGTCATTAGGGAAGCCTCCGGCGACGATTTCTTTAACTACACATCACGTCTGCCTATACATCATCTCTGAATGCTAAATGGGGATTCAAACAGCTCGTTTGTGAACACAAATGCCACAACTTCATCAACTCATGACTTGGGTTATCGCTTGCACAAAAAATTTGTTCTCTCAAGGCATCTTCCTCAACATTTAGGTCTAAAATAAATGGGAAAATCAGGAATTGTTTTTCGGATTTCAACCTACATGGCTCCTACGAGCACAACTCCATATCGGATGCACTTAAATATTGTTGAAAGTCACAATAAATTTTTTTTTTTTTTTTTTTTTAAACAGTCTCAGCTGTCAAATTTTGTCAGTTTAATTGTAAACTTCAATATATTAGTATAAGTAACTAACTTTGCAACTAGATGTCAACTACCAGTCAGAGTATTAGTACATTGTCTGCTAACACTTTATTTTGATCGGTTCACAACCTATATACCCCCCTACACACAAACACACAATGTAAAGCACATTGAATGTCTAGAAAAATTATATAGAAATGTAAGGAACCCTAACAGCAAGTAGTCATGTAGTTGCAAATTAATGAGAATTATGTGGTTGCAAACCTACTTATAGTTACTAGAATGTCTAATGTGGACTATCAAAATATACTGTAATATATTATGTGTTAGCCAAATTTTACCATATAGAAAAGTTTAAAACAGCATAACAATGGAGCAGGTGACACATCCGGCTAAAGTTATTTTCCACAAACAGATGCTTGACTAAATGTTAACACACTCCCACGATTGCAAGCTCAACAAATTCCTTAAAGCCAAAATATGGGACAGCATCGGAATCAGAGCATAGCAAGCTACATTTTTAGCATACTTATGGTGCAATCAGGTTCTCAAAATATTTGCCCAAACCTTGCGTCACTTTTAAGGGTCACACTCCACGCGACAAGCTATGCTGTTTGACACGGGTCTGTAATCCTCAATGGCGGTTCTCAGCAAGTGTCACCGAAATGCCATCTGCAACAATGGAGTGAGGGAATAATACTGACAAAGCCAAACAAAAACTCTCCCATAAGGATGTGAACGTACTTGACACATCAAAGCTAAGAGAGAGAGAACGCGGCATTTTCACAATCTCACCCCTGCAAGACAATCTGACATACCTGAGCACACAAAAAAACACAGCATTTGAGCTCAGAGGAAGAGGATCACTTGAGGATGGGCTCCGCAGGGACAAACTACCTGGCGGTGCTTGAAAACTAGAGAGAGAGAGATGCAAGATACAATCTGCAGAGGGTAAGCAGGTCAAAATAATCCCAGTGAAGCCTTCTCCTGTAAAGCAAAGCACTGCCGTCAGCCAGAACTAAGACTGATGGAAATGGTAAACATTATTATTATATATTGTACATTGGCTACTTTTTGGGAGTTGGAACTAATCACAAACCTAAAAAGGGAGCATTTCATTGGCTATTTACTTTAGACCAAAGTCATATAAAACAGTTCATGACATCTTATAAAAACCAGTACAAACAGGATCGATATGAGTCTTTAAGGTTTATGAAAGGGTAAAAGCGCTTTATTTGAAAGCGAACTGGCTGTAAAAAGCAGCACTTGAAAATTTGAAAATAAGCTCCTTCGATTAAAAAGTGTGTCACGGGCAATGGAGATGTCTAAAGATGTAATATGCTTATACATTAACATACATCTCTGCGTAACTAATACCTGCAAGTCATTCTTAGACACGAGTGTTCGTCTATAGATCTGAAGTGGGTTATTCAATGTTCCATTTAGCTCATAAATTTCACAGACGGATTGGAATTAAATTTGAAAATGTTTATGTGCGTACGCTCGCGGAGGTGGCTAAGTGTGTGTTGCCAATTAAGCTGCTCGCCTACTGTAAATGTCAATGCACATCGAGACACTTAACCTTCCATATAGACCCTCGGCGCAAAAGAGCACATTTCAAAGATGCTTATCCGTTTCCACATATTTCTCACAGAAACATCATCAACATCGACATTCCGCAGAGCTGACCAACGCCAAATGGAATCCTGCGGACCCGAGAGAACATTCTATGCAGCGTGAAATGCCAGAGGGGCGCAAACAAGAGTGTTTCACTACAAAGAGCCGTCCCTGAAGAAACGGCTAAACGATGTTAACGTTAGATGCTCTGGATGCATCTCCATTTACACGAGAGAACTGCAGGACAGACTGAACATGAATGAACATGCTTCCTTTCCAATTACCTCTATAGATTAGCTGCGCAGGTAACATGTGTTTTTTTTTCTGTTAGCTGTTCATTACGTGTCCCCTTTTGGGAGTCTAAATCAGAAAGAGCTTGTTGTTTGAAAAACCTCGTCTAGCTAACAATTTGTTCAACCAGCACTCTATGTCTGTGCTCTGGTATAAACATAAGGGACGGTCACAACCTTATGTTGTGTTATGCTAATGCTAATAGTATGCTAGCTTTGTTACAGTAACATTATTGAGAGGAAAGCTAGCTTTCTAGAAGCAGTTATGCTAGCATCATCAAGAGGAAGGCTAACTATGTTCATGTTAGTGTTATGCTACCCCTACAAATAGGAAGGCAAGTTGTTTTGTTTTGTTTTTGCTAAAGAATATTGTGAGAAAAGGTAGCGGGAGAAGCTGTTAGTGATACCCTCAGTGAGCACGTGCTATATTAAATTTGATGCAAATGCAAACACGGCCGAGGCATAAACCAGTTTGGTTTCATACTGCTGTATACTAAAAATTCCATTTACCGTGACTATATAATTATGGTCTAAGAGAGCATTTATGCTGATTGCAATTTGTAGTGAAACTTTAAGCAATTCATTTTCAAAAGGTATGGTTTATACGCAAACAAATAATGCCTCAACCAATCCTCAACTTGAAGGGAAGGTTTGGCCATGAAATCTAATCAATAAGATGAATAAAATAAATAAATAAATTCTCAACCTCAACGAGTAAGTTAACATGCTCAAAACTATTTTCTCAACCACAAATGATAAGTAACTTTACATGAGCTTTTTACATTTCTACTAAATATTTCAATCCTGACATATACGTTACTTGCTTTTTGGATACGTCATACAAAATGTATACATTAAATTGTACTCGTGTTAGCTGCCATTTAATAATAATAATAATGTTTAAACAGTTTTTTTGTTCTGAATGGTTTATTCAGAATACAAAATTTTAAGTATCTGAAATCAGGTGGAATTATGTGCATGTAAAATATCTTCTGAGATTTGATATGAAGTTAGACGAACAGTGTCATTAGGCAGCGATTACCAATATGAATTTCCAATTGCACCAACTCACTGAAAACAGACTAAAAAGAACAAGCTGTCCACACAAGAGCAAAATCTAGCTTAGAATAACTAAAAACTAATAAGTCCCAGACCTAACTGGAAAGCTGTTTTAAAATTCTCAGGTTTTGTGAAGTAGCAATATCTCAAAGGTCATGACCTTTACAGCTCCAACGACTTAGAATCAAATAAATAGCAATTCAAGACATCATTTAAAAAGAAGCACTTACTGCCAACTAAAATGATTCACAAACTCGCTGCTCGCATGCACACTCTTGAAGTATGCACTGTCAGCATCCTCAAAGCACATGCTCACAGACACACATGAACAGATAGCCCTGATACACAGCAGAAACTCATGATCACAGGCATCTATCACTGGCACTCACAAAAAAAAAGGAAAAACACACACAAGATAAAACGAGCGACACACTGTCTCCTATGGGCATCAGCAAACTGTAGCGTGGCATATTGTTACACGACCTAGATTCAAGTTTGTTCACTCATTTTTCTCTCTCTCTTACACACAGACACAGATGAGAGTATGCTAATGAGAATGAAACTCCAGGTTCCCATTCTGCTGGAAAGTGTTGGGTGACACGAGAATATCACCCACTGCACGAAAATTCCTGCCAGCATAAATCATGAATTGTGTATGCATGTCTTGTGTTTTGTATGTGCGTGCACTTTAAGAGAACAGTTGTACAGAGCGAGTCAGAACAATGGGACGTTTTTAGCGGGTGATCTAGGAAGGTCTAGGAAGAGAGCGCTATGTGTCTCAACACCACCTGCAGCAAATGAATGGGAAAAAAAAGACTGTTATATGATATGAGACAAGCGAGAGGCAAACAAGAAAAAAAACTCACCAAGAAAGATGAAAAATAGCGGATTTAATGCAACACTGCAAAGAAATTTACGAATAAATTAACAGCTAATAAAGAAATAAATAGATAAATAAATAAATAAATGGATGTTTCACGACTACTGAAGGTCTAAAAAAGGTTAAACGTTAAACACTAGGCACTAAACTTTTGTTTTAAGTGGGATTATACCAATTTTATTTTAAGCAAATTAATACTTTTATTTATAGCAAGGACACATTCAATTGATCAAAAGTAAGAGTGAACCCATTTATAAGCTTATATTATAATATAAATGTTATATATTAAATAAACTGTAAAAAAACTAAAATGTAAATTTAACAAACAATCCTGGAAAAAAAACATCTAACATTCAACAAATAGTTTTCAATATTTATAATATTATATTAATAATATTATTTAGAAAAAATCTTAACCTTAAACTTTTGAATCAGAGTTTGTATAGAGGATCTAAATGTATATTAAATAAATAAATTTGGGTCTTGATCTGCACTGGCAACAATTCCATTATCTCCACGCAAAAAGCGTTCCTCATGAGAATCACACAAGAGACTGACAACTGATTCCAATGCACTTTCGCATTAGCACATCGCTAGGCTAATGACACGCAATGAGCCCACAGCAGGGATAATTGTAAGTAAGCTCAAAACAGCAGCATTTTACTCAGAGTAGCTCTATTTTTAAGGACCAGGAACATGCGGTGTTGGATGCTTAGATGAGCTGTCGTATTCCCAGTAACCCTCAGTGACTCTCACGCCGCACGGGACACAAAGGGTCACTAATGCAGCGTCACGCTAATCGCTTAGTGTGGAGGCGCAGCAGGTCAGGCCAGGGCATTGATGATTACCTCAACATACTGTATACGTGCCATCCTGCTGACCACACTAACACACACGGCTTTAATGACGAGAACGAGGCCACTATCAGCCTTTAGCATGTAGCTGTTCACTGAACACAGTATAGAGTCTAGTGATAACAGCTAGGCTATAGTTCCGTGTCAAGGGATTTTCTAGCCCATATTTTGCTGAGAGAAACAAAGCTTAAAATAATAAAAAAAGGAGACAGAGATGTATCACAGGACGAATAATGTCTATTTCTGCCAAAGTAACATATTAAATATTTACTGCAATAATACTAAATATTAATATTTCTTAAATATATACATGCATGTGTGTATATATATATACATAATAAATATACACAGCAAGCAAAAACATATTTTGGATGATTAATCGCGATCAATTGTTTGACAGCACTAATAAAAAGATAAATAATAAAATATAACAATAATATTAATAATATTAATACTAATTATTATTAAATTTGTGAAAAATTACAATAATGAATGGACATACCACACAGTTTTTGCAATAAAAGTGATTTTAGAAGAAAAAGTGTATTTATTTTTAGAATTTTCTCTTTTTTAACATTAAAATTTATTTATTAGTATTTACTGTATTTATTTTTTGAAACATGACAAGTGTGATAAAAGTATTATAGCAAAGTATTTGTAAGGGTCGCAAAGCTCAGTTTTTAGTTTAAGACACATTGACTCATGAATAAACATTCAAAAACATTCACAGTATGAAACCCTAGCGCTCAAGATATTTAGGTTACCAACCTTTTAAGGACAGAAAAGGACAACTGTCTAGAACTACACCTTGGTCTATAAGCTATAAGTCGACCTTTCAAGCAGACAATAAAAGCATCTCCAGGACTGTAAAACATCTTATAGCACTAAGCAGCTTTTGAGCCCATTTTTGGGGTGTTTGACTGGGTTTAGCTGCAGCGACACCTCCTGCCAGTAGAGGGAGTGAGAGGAAATGTAGTCCCTGAGCATCTGCGTCTCCCACTCTGTGGTCACAGGCCAGCAAATTAAAACAATCCATCAACATTATGGCTTTTAATCCACACATTCCCCGTAAACACCTATTTCTTTACCCTCTCTTTTTCTCCTATATCCTCTCTCTCTTTCTTTCTTTACTCCAGGCCTTCATTCTGTATTACAATAGACACTAAATCATTAACCTACTGCAGCATGTAAAGGGGCTCCTGCGTGACTGAAGACACCACAAATGAGCAATTTCAGCAGGCAGGGAGAGAAGCACTTTTAAGGGGAAAAAAATAATAGATAGAAGGAATATACAGGGGAGAAAACACTGCATAATGTTACTACGCATCTTATATGCTGACACTGAGGCTGATGAGGTCAGAGATCAAAGTTCAATGATCATAACCTCTGAGTGCCCAGTGAAGAGAGGCATTACTGAACTTCACTATTTAATGTAAAGGTTCTTTGACATTGATGTTAACATGAAGAACCTTTAACATTATAGAATCTTTTCACAGCACAGAAGGTCTTTATAGTGGAAAAAGGTTCTTGACAATAAGAACAAAAATGATTCTTTTCAAAACTGCTCGATGAAAGGTTCTTCGAGGAACCCAAAATGTTTTTTCTATGGCTCTGTTGCAAAAACAGCATTCTTGGAACCCACCTTGAAACCCTTTTTTTTATGGGGTTTTATGGGTGTGCAACTTGGGAAATCGACTTAGGCTTTTGTTTTGGCATATTAATCTACGAAAACATTCCACACTGCAGAATTCCCACCACAATCAACTCAAAACTCCACCATTCAAGTATGCGCTGCTTCACATTTCAACCTATCTGGTCTCCGAAATGTCTAAACCGCAAAATTAACACCCCGGCAGCACTATAAACTGACACTTTGAAGGGCAAAAGTCGTATCTCTAACCCGAGAGCGCGACCATTAACGCTATCGGCCCCAGCGCAGCTGATTCTAACCCCTGTCTTTTTCCACCCCCTCCTCTTCAATAACCTTTGTCATGGCCGGAATGAGCCTGGCTCCGCACGGCCAGCGAGTCGACGTGCGATAAGAGAGGCCTGCCGCATGCATGCACACCGCTGTATTCAGATGTGTAATTACAAAGGAAACGATAAGCCCGCTCCAGAGGGACCGCACCACTAATTACAGAGCCACCAGAGCTTCAAATTGCCATTTAAAGCAGCCATACACAATTACACAATGCCACATTCCTGGTGTCGTCTGCACTTCAATGGCAATGCAGGGCGAGAAAAAGGCCCCGGACCAGCCGAACTCTGAGTTATGGCTGTTTACGACTGCCCTGACAGGCAGAGAGGAGCGTGGGGGAGGAGGGTTTGGCGCAAGACGCCTCGGAGACTGGAACTGGAAAGACATAGCGCTCCCAAACTCAAAGCCTACATCCAAACGAATGTTTAAATACGACAAACAAAATGTTCCCGGAGCGTTGCGACATACATGTGTGACTCCGCCCACGTCCCACCCTCTCTGTCCGAGGGGGGCCAGAATCCCTGGGAAAACATGAGCCACACAAATAGAGAGTGGAAAAAAGAGAGTGGAGCAGGAAAGTTAGTCATTTTGTGGTTGCGAGAGGAATGTCCTAACAGACATGAGCCTGCCAAAAAAAACCAAGCGATTTCCCCCCAACCCCCTTTTCTCGCCTGCAAACACACACCAGCAGCTACACACTACCCGCAAGCACATTTTAATTCATCTAGCGCAAGCATAAAAGGATTTTGGTGCAACTTTTCACCGACTGTCTCATCTTCTCTCATGTATCAAGATCGCAAAAACACCCACCCAGGCCTTCAAAGGCCTAAAATGTATTGTGCAAGTGTAAAGAAAGCAGCCGAGTAACCTGATAGACCACTAATGATGTGTCTCATTCATTCACCGGCCGCTTACAGATGGATTAAATCAAATGCATTATGGGCTTTCTGGTCTTTGGGGGCTTGTCCATGGGGAATGATGAGATCATAATGGTTCTATACAATAAAGTATAAGAGAAAGAGCGAGCCCTTGTGTGTGTGAAACCACAGTGGCTTCTGCTGACTCTCATCTCATCCTCCAATTCATTTAATGTATGCTACACAGTTACAAACGAGCCTGAATCAATCCATCCATCAATTACAGGAAGCTCGGGCATTAATCTAATCTGAGGCTGAACCTGATCCCGGTCTCCGGTAGCGAGGGGAAACCGCAAAACTCAACCTCCCTGCCAAGAGTCTCGTGTCCTCTTCATCTCTCTTGCTCTCCGGCGTGAGGGTTCACCCACAACGAATGTCTTCAGAAGACCACCGCACCAATAAAACAGAGGGATTGATGGTCGTCCGTAAAAGCTGAGTTGTTAAAAATGTGACTGGACTGGAGGAGACGTGCGTGATATAAAGGGATCGTTGAGACAAAAATTAAAACCTGACCTCACGTTGTTTCGAACCTTTTTGCTACATTTTTCAGAATCTGATGTTTAGAAGAGCTGCATTTCATATAATGAAAATGAATAGAAAACAAACGAAAAGTTTCCAAAAATAAAATAACAAAAAACACAACACAAAAAAACAAAAGTGGGAAAATCCAAACTTAAAACGAAAAGCATTTTCATGACGCTACAATAAAAAAAATTATAATAGCTATTAATTAATTTCTTCATTTTATAGATAAATAATAATGTCTCATAACCAATCATAAGCTAATTTAAATAGAAGAATTATATATTCAAATCACACTAATTAAATAACGTGAAGAAATTATTCATTCTGAGTTATCACATGGTTTGAAAAGACTTGAAATATAATGCAAAAGACAATTTTTTATCAAAATTGTATCTTTTTATGGAGCTTGGCTGCTATTGGACCCCATCTACGTTAACTAAAGGTAAAGGAGAAGAATGACCATCCTAGTTATTATCTGCTTTTGTGTGTAATGGAAGAAAACAAGAAATTCATATGGGTTTGGAGCAACAAGCAATTAAACCATTTTCATTTTTGAGTAAACTATCCCTTTAAAACAAGGTGAAGAAAGCAAAACATACAGGCAAAGATTTTCATACAAAATGATTTCACGAGTACAAACAAATGTGTGAGAGCCTTCGTTTGTTTTCTTCGTTCTCCTTGAACGGCTGCCATGTTTGGCATGTCTTCTCAGGATTTCTGTGTATGTGTGTTCCGCTACAATAACTTGCCAGTCGCACATGGCAGTGTATGTGTGTGTGTGTGTGTGTGTGTGCACGTGTCAATCCAGCTTTGCTCCTGTGGTGCCACACGCAGGTTGTAAATGAATATGAATGGCCATGAGAAGCCCTGGGAGGAGGCCGCCCGAGGCTATGCGCAATGGGCTTCTATTAATCTTAGACAAACTGACACATGGGAATAACCTAAAACTGCTCTCAAACAAGCCAACCGGGCCAAAAATGCACCCCGAATCACAGCCAAACCACAGCAGCATGACGTCGAGGAACAACTTTCTAAGAATACGTGCCATTTTATTATTTATTATTTTGGAATGGACTTTGTATATTGCACTTAATGTAGTTGACAAATTGCTTTTGTAACTATATATGTTACCAGTCAAAATAGTGGAATAATTATGTTTTTAATATATATTTGGATCATCTGTTTAACTGACTTTTTTTTTTTTTTTGCAAGAAATCACCTGCAACATTAAAGTATCCCATAACAGATGCGAAAGCACAGGGTTTGACTTCACATGACGACAAGCCGTGCCTTTGCTTCAGTCAATTGAGATACAGCACAGCCCATTAGCCACGCAGTACGGAGGGCTTTTTGTTTGTGGTCATGGTAGACAGACATTGTTCCTCATGTTTGGCATTCCACGTTTCCCTCTTCATCAGCTCCCTCATTCTCTGGGGGACAAATGAAAGGAGGGGAACAAAAAGAGAGGCACTTGATCTTCCCAGTCACAACGCAGACTATCTCTTTTAACGCAATGATTTTGATGTAAGTCACATATCCTCATCAAAAGATCAATGACTGATGTCAAGACAGGTATTTTATGACATTTCGATTTGAGGTGATGTTTATCCTGCATCCAGTGTGACAGATCCAATGATTTAACATTTAGGATACCTGACGAATGACAGAAAATGTGAACTGTTAAGCAGCATTATAATGTGTTGAAGCTGAAATCTAAACGGCTTTGACTTCAAGTTTGTCTGCTACTATTACTATAGGGGGATAGTACACCCAAAAAGGTGAAAATTGTGTTACTATTTACTCACAACCCAACCACACAAACAGTTTAAGATAGCTTTAGAACATGGTAGACTGTTGAACCAAGCTGGCAGAGCAGGACTAGATCCAATCAGCAATAAGGCTTAAACGGATAGTTCACCCAAAAATTACAATTAACCATCACATTGTTCTAATTTTTGAAGAACCAAACAGTCTTTGGTCTCTATTGACCTTCACAGTAGGAAAAGAAATGCTATCGAAGTCAATAGGACCTGTTTGATTTAACTGTTTGATTATGTGTATTCTTCTTATCTTTTGTTCAGCATAAGAAAGATACAGAATTTAAATGACATGAGGATAAATAAATTATGCCGAATTGTCATTTCTGAGTGAACTGTTCCATTGGATAGAGGGACAATCCACATGTCGTTCTAAACCTTTGTGACTATATCATCAACCAAACAGCATAAACAACATGTCTCAAGACATTTCTAAAAATAATCTTTCGTTAATTTTCAACCTTCTTTCGACAAATGACTAACAAGCTCTCATATTCCAAAATATTGAATCTTGAGCATTCAGTAACACTGTGGGAACTTTTGTATGGCTAAACACTCACATTTTCCTTAAAAACAAAGTCAAAAATCGAGCTCTACCTACAACTTAACCTCAAAGTCAACAGAGGTGCCACCATGAATACCAAAGCAGAGAGACTTGAGTTTCAGCTTCTTGAAGCATACCTCAGAATTGCGATGAATTTTTTTATTGTTTGGTATTCAGTAAGGATCTGAGCATCATAGCCCGCAGCTACAGGATAAACTCAGCGGGGTGGGGTTACGCACTACAGCCTCCGAATATTGAAGGAGTCAATGCAACGCTGTGACCCAGCAGACGGGTTTCTTATGCACGAATCGATGATATTCCTCAAATGAGGAGATGAGTATATCTACGTTTGCATATGTCAACAGAGCAAATTCTCCATCCCCATTACCCTGATTTCTTAGGCTTAAGCAAAAACCAACAGGCTTAATCGCACTGAAGGTAATAAATGTGAATGTTTACTTTCTGTCTGCCATAGTATCAGTACAATCCCAGTGTTCCTTTCTACCAAGGGAACACAACAGGTCTTCATTAAAAGAATTAGTGTGGCGGACAGTGACACGCAAACACACATTTTGCCCGGAGCAGGACACAAGCAGTGTTTCCTCCACGTCGGTTGTGCCATATCATACCTCGACGGCTGCGATCGCGCCGTTTGAAGAGTCTGTGACACCAGTGCTGATTTTCCCCACAATCGCTATTCAGGAAGCAGCGCCCGTGTGCTCGCCACAGTCAGACCGGGCCTAATGAGGCCGCAGGAGCTGTGTGACTGACGCGAGCACTTCAGCGTGCTGTCATGTGTTTATTAAAGCATGATGAGGGTCGCAGGGGCTGTCATCTATAAAGGGGCCATACCACGTAAAAAAACTAAAAAACGTTTGTGGACATACACTAACATTCACAGAAAACTCTCTCCTTGGTGTAAACTAATGCCGCTTTCAAGTCCTCTTGGGAAGGTCCTATTTATGAGTTCGGAAGTCGTAATTACGATGATGTGCGTTCGAGTGAATTTGGTTGGATTTAATATTTGTCCTTCTTTTTCCCACTTCTTGACAGACACAGGAAGCTTTTTAGCAGCAGCGCAATGAAAAGAAAGCGAAGGATGTGCATTAGGTGTGTAATTGAGTCTTTATGTTGTCTATCATTCTCGTGCCTGGAATTATGGGTAACGCAGTTTTGTTGCGCAAGACCGTCGCCTCATAAACCAGCTAAATTAGTAGTGTTTATCTTCGTTCTTTGCTGATTCCTCGGAGTGTAATTATAACCAATTAGCCACAAGAATTTGACTGACATGCCTCCATCTCGAAACTCTATCTTTTCTTTTCACTTGTACACTCAAATGGGAGAAAATGGGGGTTTCGCTTTCATAAGTAGCAAAAAAAAATCATCAATGATGTGACATGACAAACATTAACATACAAATACAAGAATGCACAAGTTTACATAATTATGGCTATTCAATATTTTGCCACGTCTACCAGAATGAAATACATTAGTAAACAGATGTTAGCTAGTCATAATGAGATTTACTTTGTAAAATTTGTAAATATTAATGGTTTAGTAAAAAACATTTTAAAAGATCTTTAGTACCTGTGAGATTCACAAGTAATCTTGCATTAATTGTAATTAATCAATGGTATAATGTAAAAGACAATGCTATAAAGCATTTTCTGAACTTTCCAAACATAAGAGCTACTTTATCCAAAAACTTTTTTTTTCCTCTTCTGTTTGCAGTTGACTACATATAACAAATAAACTCTCACTTTTAATAAAACCCCATTGGACCATTATGAAACAAGGAAGAGTAACACTGAGATAGATGGACAGAGAAATGAGTGGGAGTGCTTGAGAAAGAGAGAGAGATAGAGGTAGTTAAATGAGTGACTGGGGTGCCGAAAGACGGTACACAGCCGCAGGGAGGACCAGGAAATGTGTAGTTCACCCAGAGGTTGAACACCTCATAGCTGAATGAGACCAAACATAGCCCAGTGCGAGTAAATACTGCTGGCAGAGACAGTGAGAGGAACATCGATGAACTAATTCTGGAAGACACTCGTGAACAGATGCTACTAATGTTAAAAGACACAAGAATTACAATTATTAGCATCGTTCTGAAGGTGGCCTCTGGCAGTTTGTATCTTCCCGGACAATCCCAATGACAATCCCGGTCCATTTCAAGAGCTAAAATGTGAACTAAATTTCGAGCTGCTGTCCTATCTCTGATGAACGATTCCTTTGAGAGGTCACCCCCCCCCGACTGGACTCGCTTTGAACCTACGCTCTCTCACCTGGGGCTTAAAACTAATCCAAACCTAAGCCCTCTGGATGTCTCGATGGCCTCTACAGAAGAATGCTTTGAGGAGGATTCCATTCAAAGTGCGCTCAGTTCATTCCACACTTCACTCAAGACTCTCAACAGCACGCAGACCTTCACAGTTGGACCGGGAGAGCGGGAGGAGGAGGAGGACGAGGATGAGGAGGTGGGAGTTGTTTGCTAGCACTCTCCTAGCACAAGCCACAATCACTCCAAAAACTCTCAAAGCAGCCCTCGATGGGCAGCCCGAATACAATTCTCCTGCCAGCTAATGCCTGCCAATATGCCTGAGCCTTGAGCCTGTGCCACGGCGGTGAATAGATGGCACCATGCATGCATAAGCTCTCACAGGTACAGGGCGCTGGGCAAGAAATATATGGCACGGCGCAGAAGGTCACCGTCCAGATGGGGAGTTATTTTCGAACATTTAATAAAGAAGGATTTGTGATAGAGGGAAATTAATGAGGGAGTCAGGTGAAAAGCTCATTTTATGCGATGAGCATGACTATTACTATTACTAAAAAGTGAGGACATGTTAGCAACTGCACAGCAATTCCCTAGCAACTACTCTAAACCCATTGTAAGCTAACAGCAATGCACTAACAAACACATTGTGCAATACAAAGTGAAAACAGCCAATCAGACACACTTTTGGACCAATTGGATTTTATTTTGGGTCTGCTTAACTTATTACTCTGCGTTTTTATCAGGTTGTGCCTGGTTAGAACAGTTACACACGTAGCATACTGTAGCACCAAACCCTCAGCTTCCACAGTTCTCATTAGAATCGAAAAATAAACATCCATTCAATTTTATCTCAGTGTTTCCCCTGAGAACCTCTTTCTCTGTGGGTGTTGGAGTTTATAGTGCCTGTTTCAGCAGCCCCGGTCTCAAGACATCGCAGCTTGGCGAGGGAAATATTTGGGGAGCACTATATTGCCTGCAGAGCTCAAGAAATGATGAACTCTCCCCTAAATCCTAATGCTCTCCTAGTGAGAGAGAGGAGAAACAAACCAGAAGAAAGAGGATTACCAAAAGGAAAGACCTCAATTGTTTCCTCTAGACATATTTCCAATGAGATGAAATGGAGAACA
This sequence comes from Puntigrus tetrazona, assembly GCF_018831695.1. NCBI lineage: Eukaryota > Metazoa > Chordata > Actinopteri > Cypriniformes > Cyprinidae > Puntigrus > Puntigrus tetrazona. The sequence continues at coordinate 17,637,237 of NC_056721.1, read as the reverse complement.
AATGGACGCTCTTGCTTATGTATCCAGATTTCCAGACGATCTCTCCTGCGAGAAGAACTTATATACGGCTCGTCTGGAGTTTCTCAAACATCTGTGTTCAGATGCCAAAGTCTACAGTAAAAAATGTGATTTGAAAAGAAACTCAGATTTTTTTATTATTAAACTTTCTGAGTTATGCTGGATAAAGTGATGTTTTAGCTGTTTTTATTTCTACATTTTGTCAATTTCATCACTGATTGATAATAATAATAATAATAATAGTAATCTAGGAGCAAAGATCTTAACTGTTTGCTCAAGAAACCAAAGAAATTAATTGAATCTCCTACTTATGCATCCAAATTCTATTTCTACTGAAAAATAAAAAGATCTCACACGTTACGTTAGAGTTTCAAAGAGATCTCAAACTGTGCTTAGATGCCAAAGTCTACAATCAAAAATCTGATTTCATAAGGAACTCAACCATTTCTCATTAGCTATACTGGATAAATTGATATCATAGCAACGTTTACTCCTCTATTTCTCCTTAAATTAAAACTGAGAAAATTTTCCCTGAACTATGCTGGATAAATTAATGTTACTGCAGGTTGCATTTCTCAATGTCTCTTCAAATATAATTTAAGGGGAAACATCTGAACCCTAATTAAAAAATAAATGAGAAATTTCACCTGTTGATAATTCGCAAACATTAAAGCTACTTTAACCCAATTAAAGTCTCCAATTAACCAATAATGGTTTAAAACTTGTCTGATAGTTAAAAGTTTACCAGAATACATGACTATATGAAAGAGAAGAGATTAGAGGAATACATTAAGCCAAACCACGTCCTGGAGTCAACAGGCCTGTGCCGCGCTGGTATTTCCTGCTGTAGCTCAAAGACGCCAGACAACTGGGACCAGCATGATGAGGAACAGCAGGACTGGGATAAAGAGGATAGGGAATATCACAACATATTCAAACATACACAGTGCGCATGCGGATTGACCTTTAAGGCAACATCTGGGCCGCACTGTTTATTGGCCTGACATTGTTTTTCCCACATGGATTGTAAGCTAATCTGTTTGGTAAACTCCACCGTGATCCGTCAATACTCTCAAAGATCAGAACCCGCTCCTAGTGCCTGACCTGGGATCAGTGCTCCTAATATTAGAGACATCCTGCCTGTGCTCCTCTGTATTAACACAGACTGATCTCTGACCAGTGTAAGTTCCCTCCCTTTTATTGCTTGAACTAATGTGAACTAAACCCCAGAAGTACCGGTATCTGCAAACTTTTCCTTTGCTTTTAAAAACTGCAGACTTGGAAATGTCAAGACTGTTAATACTCTTGCAAACTAATCTGCAAGCCTCGATCCCACTGCATCTAATCATGCTTGTGTCGAAAACACTTCGAATTTTCTGTTTAATCAAGGCAGAATTGCATGTGGCATACCTCTATTAAACTTCATTTATAAAAGAGCTGTTTATAAGCAGTTACTGAGCTGTGGAGTTTAAATGGGAGATATAGGTTCAAATCTGGATGTGAAAAATGGTGAATATAATTGAAAAACAAAATTTTCCCTGCAGTGTCTTACAAACGGGCCCGAATGGAATTGTCTTGATTTTTGATTTAATGTTATTGGGAGAAATTGAATTGTGAAGAATGGATTTGAACGATTGGTTAAATTACAAAATCACTTATTTAATAAAAAAATAACCGATCCAAACTATTCAAAAAAGCAAGCATGAAACATGCAGAACTTTGTGAATGGCAGTTGTGCCTGTTCTGCAGAAATGCACAGATCTCAGAAGCTGCAGATTCCGTGTGGGCTTATCTCTGGGCACTGATGTGCGCTGGACCACTGTTCTGTTAAACATTAAAGAACCCCCTTTACACACATGTACATGCTTACACACATATAAACCCAGAGCCAGAGCGCAGCATACCGCCAGAGTCATCAGAAAAGCGCCTATCAGGAGCGCTCAGCTGCCACAGTTCTCCAGGAGGGGACATTGTGTCCAGGCACATCAGCATTTTTAAATGCTGGAATGATGGGGGACCAATAAAACACATGAAACATGTAAACTGTTTGTCAAGAGAGACGAGTCAGTGTGTGAAAGCACCATCCTACATATAAAATGAAGTGTTGCTTGGGATTTAAATCCAGTCACTAGTTTGATTTAACTAACACTTTACTTTATTCCAGTACCACATTTGTTTTGGTTAGTATGTCACATATATGACCAAGGATTTTAATTTAGGTGAAAAGGAAGAGATTCCGCTTGAGTTCAAACGGGACAAACGGGAAGTGTAACGGATGACATGAACTTAAACTCACCCCTTAAATGACTAAACAAGAACCAGCTGGTCTTAATACTACTAATCTGGATGTAATGCCATTATCTGAGGTAATGAAAAAAACAATAGGGGAAAAAAAAACATTCGTTCATAACCATGAATAATGCAGTAAAGCTCTCAGTGGCTCTCTGGGGTATAAGCACAGTTATAATGGTGTTTGATCTCGCCTGGCAGTACCAGTACGGGGGAGGCTGGGTGGTTAATTAGTGCCAGGCACAGTCATCTTATCCAGGTTAGCGACTCAGACTAATCCGCCAACACGAGCACCGCCATGCCCTGCATTCCAGCGCACGGCCTCCCCTCCGCACGGAGCAGATACCACCCAAAGAGACGTCTAACCCCCCTACTGACATTTCTACTGGAGCCACTGAAGTTTAAGAGCGGCCCACAGATGTCAGCCATTTCATAGAAGAGGGAGTGAAAAGGGGTCACGCACATGGACGATGTTAACCGAACCACAAAGCGCATTAAAATGCCACTTTGGTTTGAAGTGATGAGGCTGGTTTGCCATTCAAAACATGTCGACGAGTTACCCAATAGCTTAATCTATACTGTGTGGAACTCTTGATGTATCTTATCAATCAAAATTGAAAACACGTTACAAATTACGTCTGTCAGTCCATTTCAATTAAATTTTAATTGGTTTAATTATGTTATATGCTGGTTAATAAATCAAATCAATCACATTTAAATCACATACATCAATATAGGTGGGAAAATTATCCTATATTTTATCCTAATTATCTTATATTTTTGTTATTAGTCTGTATTTTTGGTGCAGTGGCTTTATAATGAAAAAAAATATTAATTATATTAATTCGCCACACTAAAATGTATAATAGAAAAACAGTTTTCTTTTAGAAATTGCTCATAACATACATGTGATATTACACACAAAAATAGACATTTTGAAATTTTGTAGTAAAAAGACTAAAATTACTTGAAACTTACTTTCTCTTTTTAAAAGCTGGGGATAAGGTATTTTTCCAAGTAATTTAATCCTCTATGAATAAATTGACAAAAAAACACACACACACACACACAGTAAAAAATGGCAAATCTTACAAAAGATTTCAGTTTCAAAACAAATGCTTTTTTTTTTGTAAATCTTTATGTACATCGGAAATAGATTTAAGTAATTTTTTTATATATTAAAATTGAAAACCATTATTTCAAACTGTAATATCACTATTATATATTTTGTTGAAAAGAATATGAAGCTTATTTTTAAATTTTAAAAAAAAATCTATAAATTAGTACTAGAAAATGCATCCTAAATAAATGTTTTTGCTTACATAATGTGTTTTTATATGTGTTATACATGCAGTGTTGGTGTGTATTATATATATATATATATATATATATATATATATATATATATATATATATATATATATATATACATACAGTATATACACAGTCATCTATATATACACACACACACACACACGCATGTATACATTTCTGAAAATGTTCATATATTAAATATATTTATATATAGTATAAATGATATCAATGTAAATATTTTTACAATATATATATACTGTATGTGTGTGTGTGTGTGTGTGAGTATTTATACATACACAATAATTATACACAGCACACACATAATTAACAAAAGCTTTTTATCTCGAATGCAATTAATCGTGATCAATTGTTTAAATATAAATTAACAATCTTACTATCCCCAAACTTATGAATGATCTTATTTAAACCTTATTATTGTTTAGTGTTAGACTTTAAAATAGTAGGCTTATAAGGTATAAATAATTATTTAAATATGTAAAAATATAATAAAACTAATATTTTATTTAATTAAAAAAAAAAATCAAGCATGACCTATCAGTTTATCACATCCCAGTTTCATTGCTTCTTTGTTCTCTGTAAATAACTTCTAGGAAAAACAAATGAGAAAACATGCCACATCTATAACGTGGGACTATAATTCTGTCATTCTCAGTTATCCCCCCCGAAAGGAAGCTGTCTTTCAGGAAACAGGAAGTTGATTAGTTCGGAGGGTTAAAGGGTGATGTCCGATGGCTTTAGAGGAAGCAGTGCGGAAATGTCAGAGGAATGAATTACATACGGCGTACTAGCACAGACGTTTATGAGCCCTGGACGCTCTCATCATTTTACAAACGCTGGCTCAACCCCAGTCGTCGCCCCCTCAGAGAACAATGCACATCGTCTCCTGTCAGTGTGGCATCTCAGAAATGCTAATGAAATTCTGACAAACAGCAGACAAAAGAGAGAGAGGTGATCCCACTGACAAAGCAATCACATTCAATAAAACCTCCTTTTTAGTCTGTCATTTCTTGCCTGGTTTCTTTATGAATACTCAAACAGAATGAATTGATGTTATGCATACACGGAACGACAAATGCTTGAAGGAAAGGGGGGAAAAAAAAGCAGGAGGAAGATGACGGAAAAAAAAACCTACATCATCTTTCTTCCCTCAACTCTTCAGAGCTTCCACGAGGGGCGGATGAAAAGAGACGCAAAACGATTTAGCCATAGTGTAAAAACAAGCTCCAATTAGCTAATTAAACCTGACAATTAGCCAGCGCGTGATTCGGCTGCCAACAAAACAATGCAGAACGTCTGCGCGAAACACCTGAGGCTGGCACAAACAAAAGACGTTCGGTATCTTCCATTTTGTCACCTTTTTTTATCTATCCTCCTCCACCTTACCCCATTTTGCCATCTTGTTTATCTGTGTTCGTCAACTAACGCAGCTCTCCTTTCATCGCTATTCCACAAGCCTTCAGCGCAAAACAATAGATTTATTTCAGCAAAACAAACAAACAAATGTGTTCTTCCACAGCAAAGCGATGAATGTAAAACGTTTACACAAGTACGGTGGATTTTTCGCATAATATCATAGTAATGTTATTGCTTGGATGCTAATGTTGCCAATTAATATGGGTTTCTGTCAAATATATTGGAGCAGGCATTTTCAAACTGTAGCCTGCAGAAATGTTTAGGAAAACAAAAAAAAGAGTTTAAATGTATACATTTAATAACAGTATTAAATAAAAAATAAGAATTTTATTGTTATTATTATTGTTGTTGTTGTTGTTATATTGTTTAATTAAACTATGGAATTAATTAGATTACTCACATATATTTTATTCTATTGACAAACATACTGGTTTTTTAATATTATATTATTATTATTATTATTATTATTATTATTATTATTATTATTATATGACTACTATTACTATTACTACTACGACAATTTACTTTTTCATTATTATTATTAAGAATATTAATGAACAAATCTTCATTTTTATTCCACTGATAGCCATTGTTTAATCTTTTATTCAGATGTATATTATATTATTGTTGTATAGTACCTAGTATTACTGTTTGTTACTTTTACCAGTTCCATAATATACACAACATATAAATATGGTACAGATATTATTACAAAGCAGCTGTTCATAGCATATTTTGAGTCATAGCTGTTATGCCATGTAGTTTAGCACAGCTGGAATGCAACTAAACAATCAGAATCTAAGGGAATGAATATTCATTTTTTTAACAAAGCGCTATGACATTTCCAAGCAGAGGACGTGAGCGGAGACTTACAGAATCAGCTTTGAACCCGAAGAAATGCAGTGGAACTGTAAATATTCCTTTTTAATAAATTACGATGCCATTTCCAACCGAAGAACGTGAGCAAGTGAGGAATTATGGAACCCTTTGGGTCAAAAATTGCTTTCGCTCACCATCCGATAACATCACTGTATTATGGTGCAACTTTTTACTTCCTAAAAAAGAGAAAACTAAAGCAGCTATCACACAGAAGATCCACATAAAACACAAGTGAGCAGACTCATCCAGATTTGATTTGACACAGGTCACCACGGAAACACAGCATGCTCAGTCATTCGAGCTTCATTTCAAAACATCTAAAGCCGCCAGGACCAAAATCTACCCTGGAAGCCTGGGAGTACCTCATATTCCCATAACTCAACTCCAGTGAGGTCGGGCTCAGGTCTTCCCCCATTAAAAAGACCTAGGAGTCCATTTAAAGAGTGACAGGGTGAATGGAGCGAGTCTCATGACTTTTTCGACGGTGGCCTTAATTTCTTGCATCGGCGTTCTGGAGCTTTCCATTATTCCTGCCTGACGGGGGATAACGGCAGGCACTCCACTCCGTAACAAGCTCCTTGACCTTTCCCTAGCGGGGAAGGAGTATTCCGCCCCACTAACGGCTCCGTACATCCCAATGCTTGCTGAGATCCGATGTAATAATATTTGGCTTAATATGTGGAAAGGTGAGAAGAAAGCTAACATTGGCTTAACAGCATTCCATTTAGTTCATCTAACACCACAAGGCAATAATTAAAGCAATAGTTCACTCTAATTTTAAATCATTTACTCTCCCTCAGATCTTTCAAAACTTTTTTTTGTGGAAAATAAAGCTGATATATTGTCTAAGCAACTCTTTACAATGAAAGTGAATGGTGACCACAGCTGTCAAGAAAGACTTTTATCAAAAATAATTAAATCAGGGCCTCACATAAAGTTATTGCGTGGTTTTAGAAGACTTTAAAACACAGTGCACAAGTCATTTGATTGTTTTATAGTGCTTTTTTGAAGTCTGGTCACCATCTACTCGAACTATATGGAATGGAACAGCACAAACATTTATTGACACAAACAGGAAATACAGATTTGGATTGACAAGTGAATGATTTTCAGTGAACATTTCGGTAAACCATGTCTTAAGCCAGCTGATACAAAAAGAGAGAGTTGAAATATTTATAAAGTATGAAAATAAAATGATTCACACCATTGTTATACTTCCAGAAACAGCTCATGGACCATCTACTTCTGCATTATCAGGGTCCAAAATTAACGCTCCGAATGTGCCAAATTAGAGTAAAATTGGCTTTGGCGAGGACATAAAACAGAGTTATTCGCCAACTGGCTGAAAACTTTATTAGGAGCTGCAACATAATGCTGGATTTAAGTCGAACTGTACGAATGACAGTCTGACCCTCACCGATGTACATGTGTACCATTTAAATCAAATACCAAAGAAAATGTCTGTTGAAGAACACATTTGTGGCAAATCTTCTTTTAATGGCTTTTAACTTTTGGGAAAAAAAAAGCATCAGAAGTTTAACATTTCGTTTTCCAGAACTCCATGTGGTGCCACATATGTGGAATGTTCCTAGCATTAAGCAACCATAATGAAAATATGTGGAACAATATCATGAGATGAAGAGCGGATTAACTGAAAGATAAATACTGGCCATTTGTATAAGATGTCAAAAAAAAACTGTGCCACGTCATTATTAAAACGCAAGGCAAAATAAAAGTTGTTGCTGTTAATTAGATTTTTAGAAGAAGAAGAAGGAAAATTGTTGTTAAATATATTTAAGTATTATTTTTAATGATTTTATTATAGTTTTTAATATTTAATTAATTTTAATAACAAAACATTACATTATTTTCTAAAAATAATTAAGTTTTTTCAGCAAAAATGTTCAGAGAAAAACGTGTTAAAATGTATACATTTAATGATAATTATTTTTATTACAATAATAATAATAATAATAATTGTTGTTCATCAGCATCATCAACATTATTATTATTATAAATATACTTTTGATGTCCTCTTTTTTATATATTCAGTTACTGATCTTTCAACAATGTTATCTTAGGTTTATAATATTATTTATAAAGAAAAACAGCAATGTTAGCATTTATATTCCAATATCAATAAAAATGCAAATGCTTACAGAGGCAGGTATGTAAAACATGGTAAATTATGTTCATCACATAATGAGGGGACATTTGACTTTTGCCAGCGGCAGCCAAGAAAATAAATAAATAAATAAATAAATAAAAGTCACACAGTAGCAGAAGCCTACAGATTTGCAACACTGTAATTAACAGCGAAAGATGGCAAATAATCCAATCAAAGTCTCCCATTGGTTTCCAATAAGCCACTCAGACCTCTTTGTATAAATTGCATGGGAGTGAATGAGTGTCTGGATCATGTCAGACAATCAATCATGTTACCTCTAGCAAAGCCAGATAAGAGAGTTACACAAAAAAAAGAATCTGACACCAGACACAACAACAGCTAATGCAACTTTAAGATTTTGTGTCACCCACACAAATACTTTATCACAAATACATACTTCATACGAGTGATGTTATCATTGCTCACCTTCAACCTGTCTAAATATGCCACTATTTTAAAATAACATCCTGAAGAACCAATACAACAAAGCTTTGCCGTTTTCTCAAGAACAACATGGCTTTAAGCCTAAATGATGCAACAGCTAGCAAAGCATCACTACTGAAGCAGTAGTTAAGGATGGCAAATCTCAATTGCCCAAAGTCTCCAAGGAAAACAAAATGTTATCTTAGCGTATTTAAGACTGGGCCAACAACCACAATTACTCCGCCTCCCCACCTCATGACGCTAACAAAACAGCTGTTCTGAAATACATTACGTACACGCAACAGCACTGTGCAAAGACTATTAAACTAAATATTACTATAAATCACCTGAACCAGTAAATTGTTTCTCTTTGTACCGGTTCTTGTCAAATTGATTTTCTTTTTTAAAGCGACGTGATTAAGTATAAGTTCTCCATTGAGAAGCCTGTTCAGTGAAAGATGCATTACAGTAGCACAAGTAATCAAAAACAACTAAATAAAACCTGCTTGCACAGACGCAAAAGTATCCTTGAAAAAAAAGAAAAAGCATCATTTAACACTGGGAATTGATTATTACATCTATTGATTGACTTCCTGTAGGAGATTGATGAATTCATCAAAGGCCACAGTGATCATCAGCTGCCTCTGACCTTACAGGTGCAGAAAACCACAGGAGGATAAGTCCTGCGCATGAAATGAGTTCAGTTAATATTACCACAAACCCCTTGCATAATTAAAGATACGTTTGTTCACACTCAACTATAAATATGAAAAATATATTCCTGCTGTTGTTGTTAAATGTATTTAATTTTTTGCACTGTTTTTGCTTGATAATCATATTATTAGTAATAGTAGTACTAGTATTCAAAAATATATAAAAGACTAGTGCTTTCAAACGAATAATCGCATACAAAAGAAAAGCTTTTGTTTGCATATGTGTGTGTGTTCTGTGTATTTATTATATACATACGTATTATGTATATAAATGCATATACAAACAGTACATATTTTGAAAATATTAGCATGTAATTACATGCAAGCATTTATATTTATAAAATTAATATCATAAATATATTGAACAAACAATTTTTGTAAAATAATAATTTTTTTGTAAATATACACAGTACACACACATATTATGTGAACAGAAAACTTATTTTGGATCAGATTAACCATGATTAATCATTCGACAGCACTAAAAATACACATTATTAAAATTAAAATAATATTTTAAAAATATACCTGATATGGTAGTAGGAATTAATTTCTTAATTTAGTTTCTAATCCACAAATGTTGACAATGCATTTATCTAAATAACACTTAGATACTAAATCAAAAAGTCCACAACAAGGTTGCCAATGTATTTAGAACAAAAGAAAATTATAAATTAAATCAAATTTAATTCGACCAGTATTTTCTTACTGGAAGTTTAACACTTCTATTTGAAAGACAAGAAAATAGCTGCCTTGGGTGTTGGCTGCTGAGTCACTTGCTTCAAAGAGAAATTTGGTACCAAAATTAACCCATCTAATCCAACAGCCCAAGAATTGCAAAAACGTATTTACATGCACAAAAAAAAAAAAAAAAAGGTTTTGTCTGCAGCTGTTGTGGACACATGCAGAAGTGGCGTCGGGTCATATTGAGACTTCAGCTTGAATGTTTTATGTGCTTGTTGGGGGCCAAAATGACTGTCAGTCCATGTTAAATTTGCGCTGAGGCAGTGATGTATCTTGAGGATATTTTTCTTTGCAGTGTGTGAGAATGTAAACGGACAGTAGGACGACCCTGTTTAAACAATCCTCCCGCAGGCCGTTATACGTCTAGCTCTTTGGCAGCACGAGCGTACGTGTGCGACTGAGTAAAGAATATGAAAGAGAATACATATTAAATGCATTAATGAGTCCGTGCCTGTGCACGACCATGTGTCTCTCTGCAGGCCATCTTGGCTATCCAGGGCTGTGAAAATGACCTCATTAAATATCATTGCATTAAGCCAATTTTATGAATTTAACATAGTCCCTGGACCATTGTTTGCCTGCAAATTAGATTAAAGCAACATTCTCTTTTCTGTTTGGGGTCTTTCAATTATTTTTGGAGGGCATTGCAGGCAGGGAACCTAATGAGCTGAGACAGCTTTCCTCCTTTCTACTGTGTCTACAAAAGGTCTGAGCCAATTAACAAACAGCTCCTCCCCATCAAGACAACACGACTTCCAGGGACAGCGGCTGTTAGCATAGCAGATCTCTCTGGCTAGATTACCACCGGAGGACATTTGGATGGTCTCACACAAACACTATCAAAGAAGATCAACGCAGTTTTTTTTAGTAACAGCTGTGCTGTTAGGGAAGCTACTCTGAAACTTCCCAGGTTATAAGCTACTTCTGACTTCAAGTAGTTAAACAACTGTTAAAGCAAAATATTTACAACGATTCTATTATCATTAACTCACCCTCACATCGACTTTCTATTTTGAAGAACACAGAGTTCCAAAACCGCCATGGACCTCTTACGGAATCAAAACTGACCCCATCTTATTTCTTAATAAATTTTCCAGGTCTTATTCTCACAATATCACTCAATACTTGAAACTTTAACTATGCAGGTTGAGACAGGTTGTGTTTTTTTTGTTTGTTTTGTTTTTTGCAATCTACTTTTTAAAAAAACAAGTCAAATGAAGACAGTGACAATTCATTTACAGCACAACTGTGCAAAGAACCAGATGACTTAAATTAATCACACATGCATTATTGAAACAAACTGATTTACTATGTATATAAAATTTTAGTAACAAATGTATTAAACCTTTTCTATTTGAACAATTTTTTTTAACCACACACACACACTCTGATTTGAAGCATCTAAATAATTTCCAAACGAACTAAAATTAAACTTATATACTTAACACGATTTACTATTAATTGAATCTGAATAATAAAAACTAATTTTATAAAATTAAACTTACTTACTAAACATAACACACAAAATCTGATTTTAACCGTCTGAACGAACATACAAACGAACTGACAAAATAATACAAATTTGAACAATCCAAACAATACGCTTCACTACAATAAATGAATCAGATTTCCAAACACTACATATGAGAGAGTAAAGAGTTTAGTAAAGCGTGTTTAATTATCTCGGCTCACTCTGTGTACCTGTGCAGAATGTGCCAACGTACAAAGTACTCATAGTTAGTTAGTTAATGGCTGATTTTGAGAGAGTACAGGTATTTAAACCAGGTTAGCTTGTAGTTTTAGTGTTTGTTTTTCCACCGTCCTTAAACAGTACATGCGTGTATAACGTGTGCCAATGAATGCATGCATGAAACTACCTGTGTGTGCACATGCATGTATGTGTGACCCCAGGGACTGGGACCGGAATGTCATTTTAATGAATGCAAGGCTTGGGTGAGACTGAGTAAGGCGCCCGCTGAGGCCCTTGAGGCTTCAGGGTGACACAGAGAAACAGTCAGGACGACGGTAAATGCAAAACAGCCAAACTCAAGGGGATAATAAAGAGAAGCAGGCCTGTTACCGTATTTTTACCACATTTTTTTCCATCATCTCCTTTCCTGTGGCCCTGCCTAGTAAACACACATATGTTGCCAATATGTTGGCTGAATGCTATTCCAATGCGCTAACAAGTCAAGTTTGAATAAGCGGGCACGCTAAATATATCTAAAGGTTACATGTCAGTCTTATTTACTGATGCTTAGGTGGTGAGAATACATAGCTAATCAATTCGATCCCTAATAAAGAGGATGTGTATGTAAGGAACGACTACTGATAAATCTAATCACTCTTTTTTAAACAGCTCACTAACACTTTTCATTCTGATGCTTGTGTGTATGTGTGTGTTGGATGCCGGTCTCGAGGGTTGTTGCATAACCTAAAAAAAGGTGCCGGCTGAAATAAAGCCAAGCATCTTGTGTCACTGAAGGCTCTACTGGACTTCATAAATCTGAAAACAAAAAAAAAAAGTAAAAATAACACAACAATAGCCCACAAGCAAGCTGTAGGTCGATCAGCACAAACCCAAAGTCCATCCAAATGGCCCACGCTAAGCATAAACCACACCAGGAGGGATTCATCCAAGAGGAGGATCCACCTAGAGAACCCAGCAAAAAAAACTCCACGTGAGTCAGACGCTGGGCTGAACAGATCCGGAATGAAGGGTTGTAAGTGTGGACACGGGCCCAATGACTGTCCGCCAAACTCCATCTTCACCGAGAAAAGATAAGACCAGGCGAGAAAAGAGGACAAGAGAATAAGAAGAGAAGAGGAACGAATAGACAAGGAATTAAAGCAAAAAGAAAAAAAAAAGAAAAAAAGAAAATGGTCAAGATATGGTCAAAATAGACAAAGAAGAAAAAAAATAAGAGAAATTTTGAGAAAGAAAAGTAGATATAGGGAGATATAAATATATAGTATAAAAGTATAAGTATAAAATATAGAAAAATATATAAGCTATGAAGTCTTCAGATACAAAAAGAAAGTCCATCTGAGATTTTTCTTAATTTTTTTTTTTCAAATAAGCATTTTATTATGCTTCAGTGCTAAGGTTCAGTCATTTCACTTTAATGGCTATTGGTCAGATGGACATGTTTTTGCATCCAAAGTGCTCATATATTAAAAAAAAAAAAAAAAAAAAAGAAAAAAAAAAAAGAAAAAAAAAAAAGAAAAGAAAAGAAAAGAAAAGAAAAGAACAGAAAAGAAAAGAACAAAGTTAGGGTGAAAAGAAGAAAAAAAAAAAGAATGGAAAGAAATGAAAAAGAAAACCAAAGAACAATAGAGATGAGAAATCGGAAAACAGAAAGTGTGAAGAGAAGAGACAAGGAATGTGGAAAAAAGGAAAAGGAAAAGGAAAACGGTACAGAACAGATGAAGAGAAGAGATTAAAGAAGAGGAGAGACAAGATATGAGAACAGAAGAATAGAAAGTAAAAAGAAAATAAAAAAAATGGAAAGTGGAAAACAGCAGAGGAGAGGAAAGACGAGTTCAGTAAAGAAGAAATGTGTTGAGAACAAAACAGGAAAGAAGAGAGCAGACAAAACAGTGTTTAATGACTGATGAACTATTACATGACAGCGTTGAAATCACTGATGGGTGTTGTTCATGAGATTCCTGCAACTAAAGCGGCAGTAAAGTGATGTTATGAAGATCAGATGCCGCGTGACATCAGCGGTGGAGACCATCCAAGACGTTCAGGGCCGGGCACACAATGACATCAGCGCCAAGTGTGGGACATGCACATTATGTCACAAACACAGGCTATACATCAGCTGCAAACAGAGCTCGGGTGTGATCGATCTCCTCCGGGACGTCTGCGAAAGGGATGAAAACTAAACCCACCCATCCATCCCCCACCAAGCCCTGCTCTCCTCAGCACACTGTAGACATAAATATCACTTCCTTTCTCTTCTGTCAAGGTCAATTCTCCCTACCTTTGAAATCAACACCATCCAGGGAGAGAGGAAATACTCAGCGGCCTGTTTAAATCGAACGCCAGATCATGATAACAATATGGACCGAGAGGAGACGCAAGATGGGTTTATGCACCATCAGCAGAAAACAGAACACTTCCGTCCCGGCCGGATCCTTCGTTTGCCCTCCCGCCATGGACTCTCCGCAGAGATTTGAGAATGAGGTTTCATTTTGAAGTTATACTTTAGATTTACACCCGTATTACCAGAATGTTGCATTCTGTTCTACTACAGTAAATGCAAGAAGTCAAAAGATGAAGCTTCTCGTTCTGCTGAACTCAAGTGACTCAATATTTTAACAATGGTTTTTCTAACAAAGCTAGGTTTCATTTTTTAAAGCAGTTCTTCACAACCCACTCTCAATACTTTATAGTGAATCAAAACATACAGTGTGGCCTTTGGTCCGATTCATTCCTTTTTTAGTGAATCACAAACATACAGTATATCCAGTGTAGTCCAATGAAGGAACAATTTGATCCTACGAACTGGTTCTCCACAGTGAATCAAAAACAAGTAACTGGTGTAGGCTGATTCCCCCCCCAAAAAATTTTTGGGGGGGGGGGAATCAGCCTATCAAAAACACACAGTGCCTTTAGTGTAGCCTGAATCATAAAACAAATTATTGTAATTAAATAGCTTGGAAAAATATGAGCTACTGATTTGCATCACCCTTCAAAACCATCCAGCATGGTTTATAGCATTAGCAGATTATTGGAGTATATTTTTGAAGAATATACTATTTCAGTCTTCAGTTTCATACTTTCAATTAATTTGCTGTGTTATCTGATGTCTATCATGAAGTTTTCTGTGAGAACACCATTTCTATAGCAAATACATCCAAACTGACTGCAACTGAATCAAACTGAATCGAAATCAGAATCATGTGAAGAGCTTGTGAATCAGAAAAAACCTCCATATTCAACCCCTCTTGAGATAGCATAAAAATGTATAAAAATGAATCCAATTACTTTGGTTGTAAAAAGTACAAAAACCTGTAAAGAAAGACTTGTTATCGTTAGTGTATATTATAGTGTATGTTTAGAAGTGTAGTCAACAAATCAGTGTAAACGTGGACCAGATCTAAGTAAGGTAGTCGGCCTCCCAACAGAGAACTGCAAGAACCAGCACCATCTTAGAGAACAAAGTGCATCTACAAAGCAACAGTACAGCAGAAACCAATTGGCTGCTAATGTGGTGAGGAGACAATCAAGAGGGTGTAAGCACCATCTGAACTACCTGAGGGGATCGCAAACAAGCTCTCGCAGCCTCTGTGAAATGAACATGTGATCCTTATCAGGTCTACAGAGAGACAGACAGAAACAGAGGGAGACAGACAGAGAGAACTCCTGTATGAGTGCTTGACTGGGTCATGCTAGAGGCCCTTAACAGATGTGGAGAGGACTGAGGTATCTGATTAAAGTAATCTGACAAGACAGGCCTCCCAATCCCCGCCAGCAGCTCATGGGAATAAAACCCTACGGCCTTCTGTTGCACGAGCAAGTGCGTTTGTGTTTACATGCCTGTGTGCGTGTTTCCCACCTTTGCATCAGCCATCGAAGCAACAGTAACGTGCTTGTGACTCAGTCAGACGCCACTGGGATCTTGACCCTTGAGGACTTTCGGCCTTAGCCAGTGTAACAACAGAGTGTATTGTGTTCGTGTGTTTCAGTGGCACAAAATCCAAACAGAATATATTTTGTTCAATCTTACACTCAAGCTAACTTGAACAATACAAATAAATTAGCTTAAAATAATAATAAAATTTTGTCAGACTTAATTTTACGGTTTCACCTATTAGTTGCTTATTAGAATACACATTACTAGAATGTTAGCCATTTATTAAGCACTTATATTAATGCCTTATTCTACAACACTAATCCTACCCAACACCTAAACTTAACAACTACCTTACTAACTATTAAGCAAATTAGGAATTTATTGAGGGAAATGTTGTAGTTAATAGTTAACAAGTATTACCTATTCTAAAGCATTACCTAAAATTTTTGTAAAATAGTAAATGTAGACTGATTAAAATCATTTTAATCATGAGTTATAATAATAACAACAAAACACAAGAACTACCAATAAGAAAGTTGGTAAATCAGAGGCACACACACACCTCATACTGCATAAATTATAAGCAGATGCTTTGTGTTTTATGGAGCTTGGCTAAACAAACAAATCTCCACCTGCGCGACTGTTTTGTGAGATGTCCTATTTTCCTCCAGCCACTATTAAAAATGCCTCGGGGTCCTGCGACTGAACCTGGCAAAGAAGAGAGATGCTCTTTGAGGACAAAGAAAATCGTTATTGTGCTGGTCGATACATCGGTGGAACGGCTCGTGAAGAGAAACTACCTCAGAGAAACCACAGCAGCGTTTCACGGCACCGCTGCTACATTCCCCTCAATAATGGAGGAGAAAGAAAAGGCGGCTAATCAAGCAGGTAAATAAGCTTTTAGTCTGTAAGGCTGTCTGAGCTTAAACTCAACACCCGCTCTGAGCACAAAGCACCAGTGCTGGAGTATCGCTCTCTGAAATCTGCAATTAACAGTTATATATTGCACCGTAATATCTGTTGAGGGCATTAGTAAAAGGATGGGCTGATGGAATAGAAACACGGTTAGATAAAAGATAGATAAATACAATGGTAGAACTTTAAATCTTCGTCGACAGAAAAAAATATAGAATGAACAACAGAAATATAGAACATAGACAGAATGATACAGAATAATAAAAATAACAGCTGATAGAGTAAGACATAGAACAAATGACATAAAATAAAAGCAAAAGATGATAAATACAATCATTAGCAGAACAGATAGAACAATAGATAGACCGAACAATTGCTAGAACAATAAAATGACAGATACAAAAATAAAATGATAGAATGATAGATTGATCAAACATCAGTTTGAACGTTAGATAGGGCAACAGAATGATAGACAGAATGATAAACAGAACCACAGACAGAACCATAGACAGAACAACACAGACAGACAGACAGAATAAAAAAAAACATAAGAAATAAAAGACAGACAAATGACTAAATAAAAAATACAGACGAGTGAATGACAAAAAGGATAGACTGGGTGGCAAACCAAGTGCGCTCTGCATTTGCTGAGTGAGTGATTCAGGCCTAAATCACAGTGGATGAAAACATCTGCTAAATAACTACTTATTAAGATACCTTCCTCTTACAGAAGCACTCTCATGTAAACACACAATACTGTACCGACTCAAAGAAAGCCAGGGACGTTTTAAGCAACTGATACACAGACAAAAAAGACAAAAGGATAAAAGAGACCAAACAAAACCAGCTAAAAGTAAGAATGCCTCTGCTGGTGGCATTCAATCAACACGACATTATGCAAATATGCACAGTCGTAGTGTGCTGCAAATAATTTGGCAGCATTGTAAACAGTAATCACATTTAAGAATGAGTGAAAAATAAAATAACAGTATTTATATCAGAGCGATGCCTAATCCGATAAGCCCTCTTCATTTACTCAGTCAGAGCACTAAACATGTTTTCCAAGGAACACAAAGGAGACGCTAACACACCGCTTCTATTTCCGTGCAGCTAAGATGGAGATAAAGAGACATTTATCACTTTTATTGTGCCTGTCTGCTCGCTATAATTAATAGCAGACGATAATTTGATCTTTTTTCGTCTTTTCATTTCTTCTCCTGACAGCTTTCGGCACTGAGTAAAACTGAGATGAGGAATCTGTACCTTAGAGGCATACCGCAGGGTGTGTACGAAGCGTGTGTGTAAGAGAACAAGTGTGTGTGCTGAACGCACGAGCCAACAAGCACCTCAGTCCAAACTGAACTCCAAGGATTTATGCTGTCAATGCATCTGTCACAGCAAATAATAACAAAGAAAAATGCACTGTACATACAGAATTACAGAGAAGCGGAGAAATTATGGCAGGGCTGGCCGGGAAATTCTTTAATGCTACCTGGGAACAGCGATTAGCGCTAACGCCAACAACCAAAAGCATCCTTTTAATATCCAAGGTTAATTTCCTCTGCAGGTACCTGTCCAATCATTAGTATTCTTTACAATGAAAGCAGTAAGGTGGGGAGGGGTGTTATAAACTAAACTTGGTATTCTTCAATGGCGTTATTAACAAAATTTGTGTAATGCTACATCCATGCCTATAGGAGTAAGGAGATCATTATCATATCAGCAATTTAAGAGAAGAAGTACGATCTAGCAAAACCTAGCCTTCTCGCATACATGTTTACAAAGAACAAACCACAATGAAACTGTTAAAATTATAGTTCACCCAAACATTTTAATTCTCTTATGAATTACTTACCTTCATGTTGTTCCAAACCTTTGCTCACAAGATATTTTTGATTAAATCAGAAAGATTTCTGATCCTGAATAATCAGCAATGTAACTTCCACTTTCAAGGCCCAGAACAGTAGTAAGGACACCATTAAAACAGTACAAGTAACATCAGTGGTTTCAGTGTAATATTTTACGAAGGAATTGTGCAAGAAAATGTTCATTTTGGGTGAACTCTAATTAATTCATTAATTACTTGCACTTATGTTGTTCCAAACCTGCAAGAACTTAAGATGTTAAGATATTCTGAACAAAAACAAAATAACAAATTTGTTCAACAATTCTTCTTTTTCATGTTTATCTCCGCTGTGCATTCACAAGAGTACCACAACGCATGAATAAAGACTTTATTTTGTGTTCCTTGCACACCAAAAAGTAGCTAAGATTGAACCACTAATGTCACATGAACTTTTTTAATGATGTCCTTACGACCTTTCTAGCCCTTGAACGTGGTAGTTGCATTGCTGTCTTTGCAGGGTAAGAAAGCGGATTTCAGCAAAAATATCGCAATTTGTTTTCAGAAGATGAACAAAGGATTTACGGAAACAACATGAGTGTAACTAATTAATGACAATTTTCTTTTTGGGGTGAACAATCCCTTTTATAAGGCTTCTGTATGTGAAAAGTGAAGGATAGAAAGATGAATATAACCAGGAGTGAGAGGCAGGAGTTGACAAGATGGAGTTGGTGATTTGACTGATTGTGGCATCTTCAGAGCGGATGCCAGGCCTAACAGACACAGAGGGGTTTAGTGTCAGACGTGACAATCTACACTGAGTGAGCCTTCTCAAACTGTCAGCCAGGACTTGATCCAATTAAGAGGTTAAACAAAGAGGCCACAAACATGAAGCCTGTGGCTTTCGGAAAAAGAATTAAAGAAAAACGGGTCCCTGCCTGCTGGTTTGTTTCTGTTGAAAAACTTGCAAAGTTGGTCAGCTAATGTAGTTTTTTGATTCAGTTACACCTCACAAAGGTGAGCAATGGTAACTAGAAAGAGTACTCTTTCACTCACTAGAACAGCTGCTTTACAGTGTTTTTGAGGTACCAATGCAGAAAAAAACCTTTATTTCTAACCATGTTCCTCTACTTAGACCATATAAATTCCGACACAGAATTTATTTCAAATGGCCAATATCATTGGTATATGTTTCCATGCTCCCTGCATAGTTAAGATGCACGACTCTTGGCATCCATTTTGGAGATTGTACAGACTTGGCAGGGAAACTAATATAGCCATCAGTATGAACACTGTTAGACACATTTGGGATACGTATCCATCGTGCAGGGCGGAAGGGCTGGTGGAGGAGAGCGAGCCAAGAGACTGCTGGGGTCTCAATTAGGGAGGTGAGGGTTAGGAAGGTGGAAGAGCTATGGGTCCTGGCAGGATCAGCCGCAGCGGGCCAAAAGGTGACGGGCACCTGCTGCTGCGGCAGCCGCTGTCATCCTGTCAGGACGTTTCTGCCTACTCATCCAGAAGCACCCCTTTGCCCCTGTCACTCTGTGTCTAATGCTTTCCTGCTTGTTGGAGGAGATCTACAGAGGTGCTAGCTGGCGGACAGACAAGGAAAGAATAGGGTCACACAGTTAAGACCTGCAAAGGTTAAGGTATGGCAATTAGGTGGAGGGATCTCAGTCCAAGCCTACTCCAAGAGTTGTGGTACCGAGCCCAGCCAGATGGACTTGGGGGGAAAGGAGACCCGGGTTACCTCGCTCATCCATTGCACTGCCTCACTCTCAATTAGACAAGCCAAAAACAAGAGCTATTGACACAGCCCACATCAGTCTTTGTGGTTGCTCCTGGTGCATTTCTTGGCACAGGTTCCCGATTTTATTGTGCGAATGCAAGGCAAACACTGAGGAAAAGAATGGAGTCATATTTCAGTAATCTACAGTCGAGGCCATTTCGTTCTTGTCATCTTTCTCCACCCTCTTCTTCTGAAAGGAGAGGACACAGCGCAGAGGTCAATAGAGCCAAATAAATTAACGGCTTGTAATGAAGTGAGAGGGGGAAAAAAAGAGAGAGGAGGAGGAGGAAAATGAGAAATGACAGGGCTGAGTGTGCAAGAGAAAACAAAACAAGCATACCTGAGCAAGTGAACAAAGTTTGCGGAAAAAAAGGAAGGCTAGATTCAAAAGTGACTTTAAGACCCTATCCCAAATGCTGTCCTAACCCTTTGAAATCCTCAATCGTGTGGATAAATTGCTGAATTAATACATCACAATGTTGGGTTGGAGTCAAAGACATGTCACTTGGATAGTTTTGAATGGGGAAAAATGCAACCCTCAATATGGCCACTCTAATAAAAGTTAATTCATTGCATCACTGCAGCTGATGATTCCTATAAAAACTGTCAGCATTCTGAGATGTGCACTTAGATGTGCATACACACTGACTGGTCTAACCTAAAAAAATTTTAAACCTATTTGAGCAAAAACAAACAACATTTATGAGACAGTTGCCAGATTTCAATGGTGGTTTAAATATGAAATTCAATCATAAGCTTGGTCGTACAGTTTGATGTTTCCCTGTTCAAAGACATAAGAGTTGCATTTGCATGCCCAAGAGGAATTTCAAAGGACAGAGAGTGAAATGTCGCCTTAAAGGGACATTCGCTGGAGTCCTTCTCATCGAGGGGCACATCATGAGTCCTCTGAATCATAAAATGACAAAATGGGACACTATACAGTCTCATCAACTTAACAGATAAGTGCAAGAGAAGGCTACAATATTGTAAGTACACTTAAAATGAACCATTCGGCAATTGGGATAGGGTGGAAATTCCATGTCAGGTCTTTTGGATGGGCAAAGCTTTAACATATCCAGAAAGGTTTATTTGTCAGACTAAGTGGCTTGGATCAGCGAGTCAAATCCAATACTGGCACAATAGGCCTCTGGTCAATAAGTTGAGGGGGGGAAAACAAAGAAAAAAAATGAGCACACAGGATAGAAACTAATTTAACGATTCATCCCAATTGTGCTAACAAATGGAGGGATAAATATGTTATTGGGAAACAATTAACCTCCCAATGTATCTTATAGACTTTAAACGAAGCATTTAATCCCTCTTTTCAAATGTATCAGAGCTCAAACTGTTATCTATTCATTTCCAGTGCGAGGAAATCTGCTTTAATCTGCTGGATTAACCCCTCTGTGCTGTTTTCATCAAAGGAAAACTAATGCTAGACGGCTCCCTGAGTGCACTCTGAACAATCGAGTCTTCAAAGAGGAAGTAGAGGAATGATAAAGAGGAAGCGTCAATGTCAGAGAAACCTCAGAGCTGCCTCTTGATTTTCGATAAAGCAAAACTGTGCAGAGGATGTTTATGATGTACGATATCATCGCATGTACATCGCTTGACTACAAACCTGTGGGGAAAAAAAAAAAAAAAAAAAAAAAAACACACAGCGCAAATACCAGAACAGATCTACAAAACAAGCTACTTTTATAGCTTCTCAAATGAGCATTTTAAAGCTACGCTATCGCAGTAAGTCTCTATCAAGAGCATTTCGGGAACGCTAGTCCCAGGGATAAACTCAATTATCATCAAGGATAGCACAGACAGCCAGGGTCACGACCACCGGGGGTCAAAAAGTCAACACATCAACAAGAGAATCACCCACCTCTTAAGACAATTGAGTACTAACATTACACCGGATGAATCTAAGCGCAGGCCTGAACCTGCTCGGGGGCTAGAAATAAACTAAAGTGATTAACTCAGTGGCATGGGGTTACGTAAAGATGACATTTAATGTAATGAAACTTCATCGCACTCAGTCACGCCCTGCCCTTGTGCACGCCTGCGAGTGTGTGTGTGTGGTGGTCTCTGCATAACTCCTGTCATTTGAGATGTCCGGAGCTCAGCGCTCACAATATTCACTTTGTTGTGATGAATGCTCTGTAATCCGTGTTGGAACTGAGTGAAGGAGTTAAAGATCCAAAAGCTCCCCAAAGATCCAACCCCCCCATCACCACCAACCCTGAGGGCTGATTAATGGAAATACTGCATGACTATGTGTGACTGGAATGAAGATGGAGGGGATATTGTTTATGATCATGTTAGGAAGAAGACTGAGCTGAACCCTGACCGACTACAGAGGGGTCTGTGGACAAAGAAAAAAATAAAAAAATGAGAAAAGGGTGTTCACTGTTTACAGGGAGGGATGTGATCTAAGTGTTGCATATTACAATTTCACATGGTCTCACACATGAACACAAACGCAGTCATCTTTGGCCTGCTTTCGACCTCGCTCGTTTTAGAGCACAAAGGGCCCCTGTGTGATATCAAAGGCAAAACATCTCACGCTCTGCTCAGATGGTCACCAACACAGACTAGAGGCCCTGTATTTTAAAAACGGCTCAATGGCCTTGGCATTAACCTTAACCGACCCCTAACCTTAATTTAAACGCATGTTTGCATATGATCAAATAAAAAGGTCATCTGAGATAGTCATGTAGTGGCTGTTAATGAGAAATAAAATCACAAATGGACCACAAAATCAGTCATAAGTGTACATATTTGGAAACTGAGATCAAATAAGTAATCATTTGTTTGGGTTAAATAAGCTTTCCATTGATGTTAGCATAGGGCAGTATGAAAATCTGGAATCTGAGGGTGCAAAAAAAAAAGAAACCAAATACACAGAAAATAGCATTTAAAGCAATGCACATTACTAATAAAAAATATGTTTTGATATTTACAGTATGAGATACGAAATATCATGCAATATCTTCAAGGAGCATGAGCCTTACGTAGTATCTTTATTATGATTTTTGGCATAACAGAAAAATCTATAACTTTGACCTATACAATGTATTGTTGGCTATTGCTACAAAATATACCAGTGCTACTTATGACTGGTTTTGTGGCCAATGGAAATGCTTACTGTGGCAATATCGGATGGTACTTTGTAACTAAAGTACATATTGTGAAAAATAAACAATGCCATAGTTATTTTTTTAACCAGTGCTTTTCATGTAACAAAGCTCCAAGAAATATGTGAGAAAATGCAGATTCATGACCACTAGTTGGGTAGGTGAATTTATAAGCTATCTATAAAGGCATGTTTGTGGTAGGGAGCAAAAACACAAAATCCACATCATTACTTGTCTGTAGTGGTTTAGTGGTTTAAAAGAGACATGGGATGACATGTGTCTTTCTCCTAGCCAATGAGGATCTCCCAGAAAGAGAGCACTTTCATTTCCTCTATCTATTCCCTTTCACTCCACACATATGCAAGGCCAAACAGGGCCAATGTGGGCCCCAGCCACGCTTCCTCCAGGGCTCGGAGCCAGCGTGCAAGTCATACAAACACCACAGCCTGCCACAGAAGATCAGGGTGGCCCACATGGGAGGGAGGAGAGATGAAGGGGAGAATGGTGCCGGATAACGTTGATGAGCCACACACACACACACTGA
The DNA here is from genome assembly GCF_018831695.1 of Puntigrus tetrazona. Taxonomy (NCBI): domain Eukaryota; kingdom Metazoa; phylum Chordata; class Actinopteri; order Cypriniformes; family Cyprinidae; genus Puntigrus; species Puntigrus tetrazona. The sequence goes on along the minus strand of NC_056721.1, from coordinate 17,613,452 downwards.
AACACAAACACACAGCGCTGAAGCCTGTCAGGAGGCTTGCCAAGTCGGTATACTTTAATTATGGGGACGCCTGACCATGAAAGAGCAGGGCTGCTTGCATGTACGCTCCACACGGAGAGATTACACTGCAGACGCATGGCTCTCCACAGCCGGCATCGTTCCTCAACAATGGGCTGAAAGGGTCGGACAAAGACAGGGGCTTGTGTAGAGGGAGGAGGCTGTCGTCCAAACCATTGAGAGGGACATCCTGATATCATGCGCGGTAATCTTGCACCAATGAAGACGTAATGAATGTTGGCACGGGGAGGGTCCACAGATGGAGCGCTCCCCGATTTTCCCTCTCTTTGTCCTTCCCTCTTGAATCTTTCTGCTGTTTTGCACTCTCTCACAGTTTTTAGAAGGAATTTTAAATCACTCAGCTGAGGAAAAATTCAAATGAAAGACTCGTTCGCTTTACAGATGTGGCCTCAATATCCCCGGGCTTCCTTTTATGACAGACTTACAATTTTGTTGAAACCAAATGTAAGTGTGTGTGCGTGAGTGTGTGTGTCCACTGCCTCTTCACCCCTCTGACTTTGAAACTCAAAATGGAAAGGCTCACTCTTACATGCCGAGAGCTCCTAATTCAAGATTGCGAGTGGCTAGTGAGCATGCATACGAGTCCGGGCAGCAGGTGTGTTGTGCGTGTAAGCGAGTGCATGAGTGTGTGTGGGTTCGTGTCAAAGGGCCTCTCCGTCCTGATTGCAGGGGCCTCTCGAGGGACTTGATGCCTACTTGATAATCACTATGTCTGGAAGTGCTGAGGCCCCCAATAGCCTGTCTGAGGCCGGAATGGTCTCCTCTCCTTTACAGTGCAATGATTAGCATCTCAAGGGCTTCAAGAGAAACCAAGCCATGGAGGTCGCAAGAGACTGAGGTCTTTGATATGATAAACTCAACTCGAAAGCATCTTGCAATTTGAGAGGCTCCGACTTGAAATTCACGGACCCAGCCTGATTTCATGAGAAAAAGTAACTGCTCTACGAGTTGGTGACAGTTCAGATTTGTATAAAAAACATGACTTTTAGGGGAAATAAAAGTCCACACCTAAAATGCTTCAGGCTTCAAACCTCCTTATCACATACATTTGGTGAAGATCGGATTTGATGTCAAACCCTGTGCAATACATTTTGAGGGACTGGTTTGATTTAAGTTTCAGTTTATTTTGTCAATTTTGCAGCTTGTTAGCGAGCATAATTTTCAATGTATGCTTCCAAATTTGCCATTTATTTTATTTAAAATGAAATTATAAAAAAAATAATATGAAAGAAGTTTTTTTAAAACCTATTATTAACCTAAAATAAACCTGTGTTTAGGAATCACAACATTACATTGTCCAAAATTTTCACAAAATTTGTAAAAATGTGACCCTGGACCACAAAACCCGTCATAAGGATTTATTTTCTTTAATTGCGATTCATGTATCACCTGAAAGCTGAATAAATAAGCTTCCCATTAATGTGTGGTTTGTTAGGATAGGACACTATTTGTTTGCGAAAATCTAGAATTTGAGTGTCACAAAACATAAAAATAATTGCCTTCACTATCCGCAAGTTCTTAGCAAAGCATATTACTAATCGAACATTAAGTTCTGATATATTTATGTTGAGAAATTTACAAAATATCTTTATTTTGAAAATAAATAATAAAAGAAAAAACATTAATTTTGACCCATACAATGTTTTGTTGGCTACTGATATAAATATAACCGTGCAATTGGTTTTGTGGTCCAAGGTCACAAATACCTATCAAAATAAGTAAAAGGAGCATGTACATTTGAAAAAAAATAATAAAATAGTAATAATAAAGTAGTATAACAATACTCAAAATATGAAAATCATAGTAGTTTACATTACAGTGAGTAACTGACAGCATTTATTTCCAAAGAGACAGACTTCTACAGGGTGGTTAGCTATTGAATATCCCTTCTCTCCAAATCTCAACCTTAATGAAGCTTCAAAGGACCTAATCTCATACCAGAAGCTGCAGATTAGCCACCGTGGGCCTTGTGACACTATGGTGGCCACTTAAAAGAAGAATAAACCTGCAGAGACAGACTCTCATTCATGGTGCCGCGTCTGACCAGCAGTCATGAGAAAGCTACTATCCGGTGTCTCCTGATTCTGTTGTTTTTCTTGGGCGAACAGATTTCCTCCTGTGGAAACAGCGGGGAATAGAGGCACTATGTTCTTTCATGCCTTCAGGCATACATTGAGGGTCTATATGGTGTTATCTTACAGAAATACGCTAGTGCGGTGCAGTCGCGTGATGAAAGGAGTTCCGTTTGATTCAGCTCGAGTGAAAAAAGCCATCTGCATGCGTATACGTCGTGACATTTCAATCTTTAGGCATTGAACGATGTAAGGAACTCCACTGAGCTTCACAAAAAAGTGGCAGACAAGATCCCTGTTCTTTCCCATAATCACTTGCAGCAAGTCTGTGGAGAAAATAAGGGTCTGGCAGCATTAAGAAGTCATTATCTTTAAAGTTACAAGGAAGAACTTTCCTACCAAGTGTCATCTTCGAGACAGCGCTTGAAAGGAGGTCCCGGAGGGGCCAAACGTATCGCCTCTGATCATGAAACGTAACAAACAGGAGAGCGCATTAGAATTCTGGAGGGCTGGCAGGACACTTGCGTGAGGTGCTTCCATAAACAGAGAGAGAGAGAGACGGAAGAGATGGCAGGCACCCCACATATGCAGATGAGATGCATGACACACTCAGTTTCCACAACAACGGAGCCCAAGGGAGAGCTGCCCTGGTGACAAAGGCTTTGGCAGCATGAACACCAAGACCTCCTCGCAGACAGAGCTTCATCCAGTCATTCTGTGATCTGGGTTTCAAGAACTTGCAGGAATAAGCACACAGACACTGCACTGACCCAGCATCCATTTGCCATTTCCCTGAACAGAAATACAACTTCCAAAAAGATCTCACTTCACTAGAAGCTTATAAACAAGAAGGATTGTATCTGTATTTTAAAAATGTTTATAATGCAACCTTATAATTAACATGTTCTTTTATAGTAGTCTTACCTTACGTGGTTAAAGCTTTAAGAGTATAATCCATTACAAAACAAAAAATGGTTACTTGTTTTATTGATTGGTTGGTTGGTGTTTCAACATCGTTCCAGCTTGGCGCTATTCTCATTACAAAAAAAAAAAATCGAAGATTAACTTATCTAGCTTTTTAGTTTAAGACAAACATCAAGTCCTGATTCCGTTCCCCCTCTCTTTCCCACTTCACGTCTCATTTAATGCCCTTATCCTATCCTAATATAATTGCCAAAATAAAACGTATTAACTATTAATATAATATGACTAATATTTGTTAATTAGTCATTATATATCAAATATAATATTTGATATAAAAATTCTATTTATTTATTTATGTATTAATAAATGTATTAAATCATTCTATTTGCAGTTATTATTGCAGGTTAATGTTAATTTGGAAACATATTGTTCATTGTTAATTCAACTTTGTTCTTAATATACATTTAAAAAAAATACTTACACAACTTGTAAATGCATGATCATATGAAAAACAAAAACCTGCTTTGTAGTAGTTATTGTAATAACTTTGAAAGAAACGCTATAAATTAATAATTATTAATACAATATATATTTTCAGTAGAAAACGTGAGTGGTGTGCAAAAAAAAAGTTACAAATAAAGCTAATAGCAAACACTGCTTATATTTTTGGATTCAAGTAAAGTGTTACCAGTTTTAGAAATTGTTTAATTTGTCCACATACTGTAAGTACAAACCTCATCTTTTCATCGATCACCTGTCCAGAACCAAACATCTTAAACGTTCAGCGTGATTGATGGACCCACTGCAAATGCTCTGCCGGGGACACTGTTGGTGTACGGCCCCTACAAGTGTGGCATGTGCACGAGGGCAGACTGCAGGGATGGAGAGCTCAGTGTTAATACGTGTGACTGACCACAGAGTGTGCCGTGTCTGTTGTGACGAACGGACAGATGGCGCCAATGAGAGGAAGGGAAGCGAGCAGCTGCTTTGGCCCTTCACTGCGGGTGGAGGATAGAGGCGTGTCCGCAGTTGTCAGACAACGGCGATGACGTCAGGGCCAGCCGCAGATGCCGTTGGGCGGGCAGCTGTCCTTCCCTGGCATCAGGTGAGATTGTGCACAGTTGCACTGGACACAGCTGTGGCGAAAACTGGCAAACAGCAACCCAGGAATGTAGCTGGTCACATCCTCCGTTGGCATCTGGTAACTATCAGACACACACACGCATACACACACATTGTCCGCTGCTCTGCTGGAGAGAACAAGCGGCCGGCACACATCAGTGACCCACTGTTCCACTCGACAGTGTCCACTGCTCCGGGATGGAGTCGTGTCTGCATGCTGGATATCCACAGCTGTCAAAGGAACACAGGCCACCTCATCGCAGCATTAAACAAATGAGGCAGAAAATGAGAGAATATCGGGCATTACCGTCATACGGTTTACGAAGACTCAAAGCACATAAACACAAGCTGTTTGGAGAATGTGTAAAGTTTTATGCTAACACAGCGTCCTTTGTTCGTATGATGATAGCTTTATTGGCGTTTGTTTCGTTTCGTAATAGCCAGAACAGGTTTATATACAATCGCCATCCATTACAGGCTAATTTTAGAGCCAGATTTCCCCTCCGGACTTGTAGGTTAAGTGCTACTCAAGGGCACTTCCAAGCAAAGTCAGGACTTTGGAAAAAAAAAAAAAAAAAACCCTGTGAGCACCTGGTTAAAAGTGTGCTTTCCTCACAGATGTCCAATGAGCTTCATAGCCAGGGGCTCTTTCAATCAAACCCATCTGCCAGAGCTTAAAATGGCCACGTAGCACCAGGGTACACATGCCTAGCAAACTCCCTTGATAACTTCTCCCTAGATATGCAGCTACCTTCTTAGGTGGCATGTTAACTGAAATTGAACCTTATAACACTTTATATAACTCCATGTGTGACACAAATAGTACTTAAAGGGCACTGGAGATTCGACTTTGTTACAGTGTAACCTTAGCACATTGCTAAGCTAATGACAAAATACCTAGCATACATAATACCTAGCATACATAAATGAGTGAAAATTGTCCACTTTTCAGTACTGAAACCCCTGATTTTACACTGACGGCCTCATGAAACAAATGTGTGCGTGTGTAATTGTTAACAGTATATAATCAAAGGTGAATGAAAATATCAATTTTAAATATATATTTAATATATACATTTTAAATATAAAAAATCTTGATTTTACACTATGAGAAATTTTATAGGATTCAGACTGAGGCATAAACAGTATCGAAATGATCAAGAGGATCTTTTACTTGTGCCTGAACAAGAACAGTGAATTGATACAGATTGAGAGAAACATGGGAACAGTGCCCGCTATAAGAGAGAAGCTGGATGTGACATTTATTATTTCTGTGTGTGTGAGAGAAAAAGAGAACAGCAATTCTGTACTGGCACAGATACAGCTTTACTTTAACAATGAGAGCGTTAGATGCTAAGAAAGTCCCCACAGAAGAAACACACACAATTATGACACGCTACAGTCCTCTGATTTGTCCCTCACAGGCATGACGCTTCATAATCCCACCTGCAGCGACTGACCATGCAACAAACTTCTGAGGACGTTGTTTGCAGCTCGCTCCCTAATCACGGCTTCCGACGTTCCCGCCGAGGACTACAAGATGTTGTCAATCATTAATCGCTCTCAATCAGGCGAGATTTCCACAAGGAGAAATCACTTCCTGCCGCGACAACGCAACCCCCACCCACCCCACAAGCCTTCCTTCTTGCTCATTGCTTCCAAATGTTATCAGTAATTACCATTCGCTCTGCAAATTAGCTCAAATCAGATCATGCTTCTTAATTAAAGTGACATTTCGGAAGTGGAGGGGGTACACGTGTGGCTGCACTAACATGCTAATTAGCCACGCTAACGTGCTAAATGATAAGTGACCTGTAGCCACCAGCATTTAATGTCTCCAAGAGAGATCTTCCCTCGAATCGGACCTGCAGAGGCAGGTAGATGGACATTACATGAACGCGACTGACTGGTTATCCACAAGCACCTTAATTGGCAAGTCACCGGAAGAGTCGCAAGATCACAACCAAAAAGGCATTAGAAATTGACTGCATGTCAGTTAGCATGCTAGCTCTGTCAATGCATGCAGCTCAGATTCGAATTGTTACAACATGCAAACAAATGGTCTAATCCAGAGCATTTTCAGTCTTTATTAGCTGCTGTTTTCAACTGAGAGCCCATCAAGCGGAGGCTTGAGGTTTGGAGATACAGACAATGCCAAAAAGGCCGGCATATTTATGAACAGAGGATTTTTGTTAATGGAGATTTCCACTCCCACGAACCCCAATAGTGGATTCTATCAAATCAGTGACTTTGACCTCCTGTGAATCAGACCCACAGGAGCCACATTTTTTGGCAGGGTAACATAATACATCTCATAAATACATGCAAACATGTATAAATTTCACTGCCTTTGGAAACTTACTTATAATAAATAATAAACCTCTCTGACACATAATTAACAAGAACTCAAGAACAGTTTATTACTTTTGACCAATTTAATGCATCCTATGTGAACAAAAAGTATCTATTTAAAAAACATGACAAAAAATGTCTTTGTTTCTAAAGTGACACAGACAGAACAATAAAAAGAATGAATAACAGAACAAAATACAGAATGAACAAACAAAAAGTAGATTGAATCAATGACAAACGAATAATTAAAGAATTAAAAATAATTACAGTATAGGTAGATAGTATAGGTCTAACAAGTGAGTATAGGTAACAAACAACAGAAAAAAGACAACAAACAATAAAACAAAAATGATAGATAGATCGATAGATAGAAAACCTCACTTCAACTAGAACCAAACAATCTTTAATGTCACAGTCTCACAGCAAGTCATGGGTCTTCACTTCACAAACATTAACACGTACACACATACTTGTACAGCTGTCTGCAGCCACTAAGATTTAGGCCCCTGATTATATATTCATACAGATGAATCAATAAGGCCTCGCAGCAACTGGAAGACTAGAGGAATTACAATGAGCCCACGTCAATAGACTACAGCTTTACATTTCATTAGGGCCAGACCCACACTTTAGCACTAAATGAATAGCAATAAAACAGCACCGCCGGCACCAACACACAACCATGATCCAAAGCTGGCCTGTCTCATACAGCTCGCCCCTTGCAAGCTTTGACATAAAACAGTGAAAAAACAGTAAAAGACACTGGAACTAAAAGTTGGTGACAGATATGCACATGATTGGTACTCAATTAACCGATGCATGCCATTAACATATGTACTCACACTTTCTAGCTTTCACCTTATTAGGAACCTGGACACACACACTGTATTTGCACACGGGCCATTGATTTCTGTCTAATGACACAGGCAGTGCTGTCCAGCTCGGGGGCCACTACAGGAAGAGCAAGACGGAGGAGAAATGCGATTCCAATGATGGGATATCACTCGACATCCGCTGATCTCCCCTCACCACCCCCGTGTACAGCCTATATCCAGCCAGCGGTTTAGACATCACGCCGGGGTCATATACAAGGACTGAGACAGGATTACTGCATACTTCAGCACAAGCACGTTTGTGTAGAAGTGTGTGTGCATTTGGCTCGTTTTCAATTTTTTTAAAGCGAATGTGTTTGACTATCAGTATACTAATACAAACACTACTATAAAAGTAAAAAAAGAAACCATCTCAAAACGTTTACAATTTTCCACATCCAATTTTAAATAAACACAGCTATATGATCGCGTTACCACAACCAATAATGAAGTATGAGACTCACCTTCTTCATCCTGCCACTACGGGTGCCGGTGAAGGCTACGGTGTGGCCTCGATAATCGTACGCCGCCACGGACGTCATCCCATCGTCTTTGTCCAGGAATAAAGGAATCCCTTCAATCGTAGTGGTGCCCCCTAGAGGCTGGTTGAAGTCCTGGCCACAAAAGTTGTCATCTATCTGGAGAGGCTGCGGAGAGAGATAAAAAAGGCAGAGTTATTCGAGTAGTGACTGAGTGGGAGTTGAGGCAATGGTGTGGCATTTTCACTCGTTTTAATCTTCTGCAATACCAATCCATTGCTCGATATTCCTTTGGGTCATTAAAGGCCATATACTGTATTTTCTGTGCTAATGAATCAGCCAGAGGCCCACACTCGTACAGATATATCGCACGATGAGTCCCTGCGCTTGTGCCACTCGAAGAACGGTCAGAAAATATAGAGGACCTGAGGGAAAATCATTCTCGGCTCTTTACTCCTTTGTACGGAAAAAACTGCTAACACGGGCATGGCCAACACCAAATGTCGCACACAATGCCTCGCAATTCAATGCTTAACACACACAAGATCCCTAATCGTCCCACACAAAGACGACCGCACAATGAACAAAGTGTCCCGGGAGACGTCCTCCCCACTCTGGTCGACAGACTGGGCTCATTAGCAGAGACAAAAGTGGCCATGACCCCCACTGCCCTGCATTGCTGCCCAACGGTGCCCCTCATTCTTCACCCAGCGAGGGGTGCCACTGCTGCCAAGGATGACCCGTTCCAGGCAGCGCAAAGGATATTCAGGCTCGCAAACACTGTAGCGGACCAGCGCTGTGCCCTACAACACAAGAGAGCATGTCCTTTCCTAAACCCCTGAGGGATGTCGGGATTTGCTCTGGAAATAGAACGAACAGAAGGGGATTGGACAAACAGACCAAGTGCATCCCTAAGGTTAGCGACCGTCTGGGTTATACCGACCCACCATGCGCCTACTGTAATTACAGTCGGCCTGCACTCAGGTGCGAGCAGGACTAATCTCCAGAGAGAAAGCGTTTGTTGCTCACTGTTCGCAGTTATTGCCGCTAGGTGTTATTCTCCGTTAGATGAGGAAACATTATGTTGGCAGAGTTAATGACGCTGGTAATGGCGGTTAATGCAAGCCAACCAATGATGCTGGAAATACCACTTGCGTTAGCAAAGCTCGAAAAGTGCTAGCAAAGACAAGGTCGTGGGGACAAACTACGCCTAATGGCGTATACCGAGTGGATGAATCCAGCCTGGATAACGCCAATGCCCCCGGTGAGTCATGGTTGCACAAAATACAGAATTAAAGAACTGAAATGTCACAGGAATTTGAACTGAAATGACAGGAAGGGGAATTTACTGAACTGAAATTTTAAAAGTAAAAGGGTTCCATCTTTCTTTCCATCTGTGAATCTTTTCATCCATCTATTCATCTAATCATCCATCTATCCATCTGTGCATCCATTTATACATCAAACCACCCTTCTATTCTAACCATCTAACATCCATCTGTCCATCTATCTATCATCTCTGTCCATCTGTCCACCTATCTATCCATCTCTCGTTTATCTATCCATTCATCTCTCAACCTGTTTGCTACCTTCATAAAAGAGGAAATGCTACATCCATCCATTCATTCATCCATCCATCATCTCTCATTCTATTTGCTACTTTTATTATGGAGGAATGAGCTACATATATCTATCTGTCCATCCATCCATCTGTCATTCCATCTTTCCACTTATCTATCCATCCGTCTACAAATCCATGATTCACCTTGTTTGCCATTGTACCTTCATACAGGAGGAAATCCTATATATGCATCTAGCCATCCGTTCATCCACTTATCTATCCTTTAATTTACCTTTCCATCCCTGACTTTGTTTGATTCCTAGACTCACAAGTAAATGTTACATCCACCTGTCTATCTATTCACCTATCTATCGACCATTCCTCCCATGCGTCAATCTGTGTGTTCATCCCTCAACCTGTTGGTTCACAAGGAAATGCTAGATACTGTAGGTATACAGGTGTATCACTAAACGGGCCTATTTAAACCCAGTCACCTTAGATATCACATACACTGCTGAAATATATACCTTCTATTCAGCATCCCATTTGAGAACTGCAAAAACAAAAAGGCAGCCACCCATAGCCAGTGACCGTGACTGGAAATGATGCGTATCTATCAGAGGTTCTACAGTATGCCTCATGCAGATTTCTTCTTTTTCCCCTCTTTAACTCAAATTACAGCTTCAATTTGGGACAAAAGGAGAGGAAAAGATGACTAAACAAGGCTGAAAGGTGGCCTGGGTACAAGTGGGAGGAATGTGTCCGGTGCAAATTTTTTTCAGTGGGGGTGGAAGGGAGGAGACAGATGTCCTGACCCAAGAAGAAATCTCATCTCTCCCATAAATCTCTAGTTTCAGAGCAGGGCGTTAAGAGACACGGACATGTTAACAACTTAAAGACGGACACCATGCGACCGCAGTTTCTTGGGCTGGATTGAGACTGTCATCTTCAATATCTGTGGAACGTGAGGGGGATGACAGCTGAGATGGAAGGGGGCCGAAATGCCTCTGACAGGCTGGACAGGAAGGAGATGCCTCAGAATCCAGTCAGAGAGTATGAACCTCAAAAACTTAAATGAACCCATCTGTGCTGCTGCCACTGAAGATCAAACAGACCCTACGTGATAAATAACAACATATTTGCACATTTTCCTCCTACAATTATTCGCAAGCTAACAACCAATCTAACATGACTCAAATCACCATTTTGTACAAATTTTGGATTGTAAGGGAATCAAAACTGAAAAGCTGATCGTAAAGAGATAGTTCACACAAAAATGGAAATGCTATCACGATTTACTTACAATCATGCTGTTCCAAACCTGCATGACTTTGTTTTCCTTTTGAAAAACAAAACATGATTTTTGTCTGAGCAATATCTTTGCCTCTATGAATGAGAACTGGTGCTGTCAAACCTCATAAATACTATAAAGGTATTATTAAAGTGATTCATTCAACTTGTGCATTATTCCAAGTCGGCTGAAGTTACACAATAGTTTTTATGAGGAACAGGCAGAAATTATTACTAGATAAAACTACCCTCCGGTGAGAGGTTGACTGCTACAACTGAGTCAGTGGATTGAACTCGATAACTGGAAAAAAAGCACCCAACTGGGTTGGTTTTGTGAACTATAGCCACTGATTAACTTTAAAGATCTCATTCTTAAAACGTTTAATTACAAATCAGACATCATTAATTCCTTTTATAAAAAGGCTAAGGAGAGCTAAAGTACATAGCTATAGTAAAAAACTTATAATTCAGCCTTAATATATTATAACTTATAGTGTTATATGGTATCTTTTTGTCATTTTGTAGCCTAACAGCATCATACCCCATTTACTTTATATACATGGAGAAGGCCCAGAATATTCACCAAAAAAAAAAAAAAATTACCACACAGGTTTGGAACAACATGAGGATGAGTAAATAACAACAGAATGTTCAGTTTTGGCCGAACTAAGTTGCGGTAAATCTGTCTAGAGTCTAAAAATACCACTTAACAGCATGAAAGGTTTAAGACAAGGAGGCTGTTGTGTAAATGTATTATCTAATAAAAATTCTTACGTGAAGCAGAGATACTACCACAATTCTGAGTAATGCTTGTTTCATTTCGGCTTTGCTGATGACTAAGCACAAACCTTAAAATGTCCTGATTTTAAGTTAGTGACCCAATGCAGACCAATGAGAAACAGAAACGTGATGCTAACTCACCTCTGTTATCACACACACACACACTCATACACCTTAGAAAGCAGCTGTAATCTTTATGTCTTATCGTTACACCATCTGATCGATCTCACAGCAGACACGATCCAGCTCTGTCCTCTATCAGTCCATCTCTTTCTTTTCCTGCTCTTTCTCCATCCATCCAATCATAGCCTTAGGGATCGATGAGGGAGGCAGGGTTTGACAAAGGGGGATGTGATAGACAGACAAGTCTCAAAGGGTTAATCTGGCATGTTTTAGAGACGCTGCAGGCCTGATCCAGAGAGACTGACACCTGATAGACTTGGTATTTTGGGAGAACATACACAGGAGAGATACAAAGTTCTCAGTCCTGTTTTTAAGAGCTAAACACAGTTATTTTTACTGTGAGGACTGCATTTTTTTTCAGGACTAATTTTAACTCAGGACTAACTATAGTTGCAAAAAAGGATTTAGATAATTAATTCTTATTCATCCATTCATCATTCTGTAATTCATGAATATATATAGCCCACATAATTACATGAATATATACAGAATTTAAATCTTATAAGTTGTGATGTAAATTTGTTTACATATACACAAGTATATAATTGTGTATGCAACTAATTAGTATTGACAAAAATATTTATAAAAATTTAAATATTAACATTTAAATATTTTTAAACGTATTGTGTTAGTATATATCATAGTTTTATAATTAAGTTGCAATAATTTAAAGCCTAATTTTAATGTTATATTTTTATTTTTAATATACATTTTAATTTTTTTTAGAACTAAATATATCCGTTCAATAATATATAATTCATAAGTTATGATATTTATACATATATAACAGATTTAAAATAATAAATAATGCATTTATAATATTAACATTGTAATATTCAGTTGAATTTTTAAAACAAATATACATTTATTAGTGCTGTCAAACAAGTAATCGCATCCAAAACAAACATTTGTTTACATAATATGTATGTGTACTGTATGTATATATAAAAACAAAACAGTATATACACAGTACATACATTTTATTATATATTGTTTAATATACTCATGTATATATATATATATATATATATATATATATATATATATATATATATATATATATATATTATTATATATATATATATATATATATATATATATATATATATATATATATATATATATATATATATATATAATGTAAAAATCTTTTATTTTGGATGCAATTAATCGTTTGACAGCCTCAATGTTTATTAATTATATATGATTACACACATATAGAAATATAAAATTATAATATTTATTTTAATTACATCGATCAATTATTATATTATACTAGTATCACAAAGAAAGTATATACCAAAATCAGCATAGAAAATGCACAAAAACACTGCTGACTGTCTATAGAGCCACTCATTTGTGTTTAACATGAATTTATTTGTGTACACTCAGATGTAGGTGTTTGTTTTATGCGTGTGCATGCACGCGATTGTCCTTAAATGTGTTTGTGTTGATGCGTGTGTATGTGTGGCTTGTCCTTAAACGTGTTTGTAGATGGCGGAACACATAAATGAAGATAAAGAGAGGCTGCCAAAATTTCTGGACGCATGGCCTAAGAGAAAGAGAGAGAGCGAGAGATGAGTGGAGGGATGGCAGGCTGCCAGCCTCCTGTTTTGATTGGTGACGGTGGAAATGCAGCGGCTCAGCCGTTTGCCCTTTGTTTCCTCCAAACAGCCAATGGAGGCTCTCTAATTGGGTCTTAATGGTGCTCGCGCTAAAGCGAGCCAGAATTCAGGCACTCTCTCAGCCGCTCTCGCTCTCTCTGGCATTAACAGCATTAGACAGGAGAACATCACAGATTCCCAAAGCATCTGAGGCTTATCTAAAAATACACGTCATATTAGCATGGCCATCATGAGCTGTCGTTCAGCTTTATATAATGGTGTTATTTATAAAGCTGCTTCCACTGTGCAATCCTATTGACCCTCAATCTAAAGTCCTTTAGGAGGACCTAACGTCTTTATGTAGGCCGTCTATCCTGTCAATTGATTAAGGAAAATATGACATGACGTTCCAGTAGCTCAAACTGGCAGGGAAAAGACAGAGGTCATGTTCATTTTCATTCTATGGAAAATTAATGTCAATGCACCTGTTATATATATATATATATATATATATATATATATATATATATATATATATATATATATATATTTATTTTATTTTATTTTTTTTTTTAATCTTTTTATCTTTTTGTCTTTTTGTCTTTACTAGTATGGTATCAAAACGTATTATTATTAGTAGTATTAGTAGTAGTAGTAGTAGTAGAAGAAGCAGCAGTAGCAGTAGTAGTAGCAGTAGCAGTATTTTTGCATAAATTCCTCCAGGTAATATGAAGTCATAAAAAGGGCATATATAAAGGTATTTAAAAGTCTGGGGTAAGAAAGATTTTTTTATAGTCCAAGGCTGCATTTATTTCATCCAAAATACTGTAAAAACACTTGCATTGTGATATATTATTACAATAAAAAAAAATGTAATAAAAAGCTTTTATTTTAAAATGTGATGCAAAGCTGAATTTTCACCATCATTCTTCCAGATTTCAGATCCTTCAGAAATCATTCTAATATGCTAATTAGCAATTAGTAATATTGAAAACAGTTGTACTGCCTTTTTTGAAAAACTGTTTTTTTGTTAGCATTCCTGATTAACAGAAACGTTTTGAGACATTATAACATATATTCAATTTAAAGCATCTTTGCTGAATAAGTATTAATTTCTTCAACAAAAGCACAAAAAAACACTTGACCTCATACTAGATTCTATACTCTGTATGACCGTTTTCAGTTTATGTGTCCTGATGCATCTTCCTGCAGTAATTCCTTTAAATATTACTATTATAATACATACTGTACCTGCTAAATGGTTTATACAGAAATATACAGTCAAGAGAGAGATTCACAGCCCTGATGAACACTCACTTTCACCTACACTGTCTAGTACATGCTGTGGTCCCGTTGTTTAGGGCTTGTACCCCATGGCACGGCTGTAAGGCAGAGCAATATATCAGTCTCCGCTTTCACCTTTAATCACCTCTGGACTCTCTCGCTCAGTCTCCATTTCTCTTTCACTCCATCCCTTCGTCTGGCACTAAAAACTGCACTCGTGATCTTTATTGTTTGGCTTTATAACGCCTGCACGAGACAATCATGGAGCGAGAGCAGGTGTTCACTGCATGGAGGCATGGAAAGTGGATGAGATGTGTGCATTGCTGATCAGAGCTGATTCGGAATTGAGGGTGTAGGTTAAAATAAAATTGTGAAGAACAGGAAAAATATATTCAGCTTCAGTCTAGTGTAGTCTAACTTAGTCAAACTGCACTGTAACTAAACTCGCATGACAAACACTTGGGGAAAAAAAACAAAAAACTAAACACTAGATATGCTCTAGGATTTCATTTACTTGCTACGTATTTCAAAGATCTGATAAACTCCAGCAACTAGATCCTTCTTCATATAGCTCCTTGCATCAAAGCTTCTAAGCAAGTTTGTTTCAAACTTCTACAGACCACAATCTCAGAAAATTTGCATAGTAGTGAGCAAATAGGATTGAAACTGGTGATTTCAGCCATTTTTTCACTCCATCATGCAATCCTAGCATGCTGCTTACTGCTTACTCTGCAGTATATATTTGATTATAATTTTTAAAAAGAAGGTTAAATGGTTTAAGTTGTATATAACCAAATATTGTAAATGGCATCCACTGTAAAAAAATAAATAACAATAATTTTACCTATTCTGATTAGAAAATAATATTGAAAGATTAATTATTCAAGTAAATTTATAATACGTAAAAATAGCAATATTAATAATACTTTTAATACATTAATAATACACATTACATGCTATTATTATAGTAATTAGAGTCGATTATGCACATACTGTATTGCATGCAACTAACCCTAAACCAATCCCTAATCCTAACCCCTTAGTAAGAAAATTTATATTATTGAGTATTTACCTTTAGAATTACACTGAAACTAGGACACCTTAAAAAGTGTGACAACGTGTGCATTTAATTATTCACACTTGCGGATTGCACACAAAATCAGTGCAAAAACACAAACAGATGCAAATTCGACACAATCTGGGCAATGGGATTGCCGTAAACCCACAATATACACCTCAATCGCAACTTCCACCCGAGTTTAAAAATGTCAACTTGATCAGAAAATTCCCTTGACACTCTGACTTGCAAGCCAATCAGCGAAGAGCTTACTGACATTGTGTCAGAAAATGGAGGAGGGCATTATACGCGATGCTTTTATATGCGCAAGTGAGAGATAATTCATATGTGGATACCAAAAGTGAATCGAATTATTTGCGTGAGAAAATTAGAAGACGCAAATTCAACAACACATCTTATTGTGGTAAAAAATGGCTTTTATTGTCGTAATGTTTTTATTTGCACAAGAGATGCCGAAAGCAAATACTCACTTCACTTTTGGAGTGCGCATACCATGTCCCTAAATATATGCAGTAGATTAAATCGAGTGCATTGCATTGTGGGATACAGTACCTTCTTCGGTACTTTCTTGCATACTCCATTTATGCAGAACATGCAGTATGCACAGGATGCATACGTGCGAAATACAGCATGATATAAGCCGTTCTGATCTTTGTAGGCGAAATGAATTAAAGCAGCAGTGAACGTTTCTTGGGCACATGCCTTCTGAAGCAGATACCGCGCTGTGTATAATGACAAAGAGCTGACTGAAAGAGGCAAGTGCAAATCTGAGCCGCTCACATGTGCTAATGTGGAACGTGTGTACGCTTGTGTCATTTAACTAGCAGCATGCAGAAGCTGTGGGACAGATGTTCATAAACCCTCTCCACTGACCTGACACCACACACGCACCCCAGACACAGCCTGTTCACACTCGCACATACAGATTCTTCAGACCAGCACCACACAACGCAAACACGTTTCCAAGCAGTGCACAGAGGCCTGATTATGAGACTGCCCATGACCTGCGCTCGGCCCCATGGCATCTGGCACAGACAGAACACATATGCACAACACTCGTTCTCTCTCTCGCTCTCTGTTTCTCCTTCTTTCTCTCTAATGTGGAGGTTAAGTGATTATGCATTTCGCTGATCTATAAATCAGCATAAACTTCCAAAAAGTGAATGGAAGAGCAAAGGTAGAAAATTGCTTCCAGATGCAAGCAAATTGAAACCGCTTTTTTTTTTTTTCTAGTTAGTTGGGTGAATCTCATAAAATCTGTCAAGAACTTTCCCAGGTCATATTTCAAATAAAAAAATATATATGTATTTGTTTTAATTTTTTTAAATGTTGCATATTTTTTTACATAAAATTTTTTATATATATATATATATATATATATATATATATATATATATATATATATATATATATATATATATATATATATATATATATATATATATACATACACAATTTATTTTTAACTACCTTTATTTTTTAATAAAAACAAATAAAATGGCTTTTCCACTGAGAAAGAAATGGTCATAAATGGCATGAAAATAAATAATTCTTGTGATTTTGTGTTGAAATATGACCTGCACATATTTTTTCCTGCAATTTACCCACTTTGTCTTTATATAATCCCTATTTATCACTGAGCGCAGTTGATCTACTGTCCTCATAAGGTTCAGATTAGGATAACAGAACAAATAGTTTGGCACGGTCCCCCTAAATCTGCAGTGCTTCTCATGAGAAACAACCTGTAGGAGGTTGAATGATTTGCATCCTTGTATGGCAGATCACACGTATGTTTGGCACGATCAGACGTCAGGCCTTTCAGAGCTTCCATTGAAAGCAGCTGGCCTTGCTCTTAATGTGCTGGCCAGGAAATGCAATTTAGGCTAATTTCTCAACATTACTGACCCACTTCCTGCCTGATCGCTTCCCTTTAAGATTCCAGTGAACCTAAACGTGTGCTGAAACAATATATTTAACAGTGGAATTGTTTTTTTCAACCACAGTATTTTTCTAAATCTATATATCTATATCTATATAAATATCTATGTAATTAGTATGATATATAAGTTTTCAGCTTTTTTAATTATTTTTATTCTGCATTCTTCTGCTATAGATAGATAAAATGCAGAATGAAATAATTGTAAAACTAGACAACTTATAACACATACTAATTAAACAAATATAATAATAATATTACTAAAAATATGAATGAGAAAAAATAAATACACTTTTAAAAATGTAAACGAAAGAAGCTACCTAGTTTTTTTCTTTTATACTAGACTTCAGTATAATCAGTTTATTGATTTAAAATCCCCATAACTAGTGCTTAGATTTATGTTCTGGCTGAAGGTGCACTTAAACAGTAAAATGGCTACATCATTTAATATTCATAATGCATAACAATGTCAAAATGTAACCGATTTCTCCCACAGTGTTATTTAACTGCAGCTAAACTCATATACATAAAACTCTTACCTCATGAATTCTTATTCAAAATTCATAACCTGAAGTCCTACAAACAGGATTTATTCATTTTCAAACCCACAAATAACAAAGAGATATTTTACATATAATTTCCTATAACTCCTTCACATCTTTTTGCATTTATGCATGCTTTTGATTGTTTCATGCATTTTCTTTACACATGCAACTATTATATTTAGTCTAAATAAGCTCTTGACTGTTAACCATATGCTGTGAGTCATGCACGCAAGCAAGCCTGCGTATGTGTGTGTGCGTTTCATCATCTCTAAGCTCATAAAGCTGATCTGAGGCTTTTAACATTGTTGTCCCAGCAAAAGCATCAGATTATAATCTACATAATCTAAAATTAAGCATCCCATAAACACTAATCCAATTACAGCTCAGACACAGACTTTCTCCCAAGAGCGTGCTGCATTTCCGTCTGAAAAGAGAGCTCCGCCGAACTACGTTCACATACAGCTCAGAAGTAATGAGATCCGAGATACATCTCTGTTGAGCGCAAGTACATGAGAAGGCAATGAGAGATTTCATTAGTTTCCATTCAGCGGCTTCATGGTAGCCATTGGAGGCCCCGCTGGGTGCGTTCTCCTCCACAACAAGGCCATAACAGGAACATAACATTCAGAGAATATGGGTCTGCTGTTTGACGCCCGTTCAAGAAGCAAGGCTTGAAACGGCACTTCAAGACTCAGCATGAGGCATCTGTGAGCTTTCAACAGCACTATGCTAAAGACCCTGATCAAGCTAGCATAATGTTTAGCATGCTGTTAAAATGCCTGATGCCAATGTATATGCATTGTAAGTCCACACAAAACATAAAAAAGGTCCCTGGTGACCCTCGAAAGATTGGCAGCAAACAGCATTTAAACACTTATGGCATTAATTGTCACTGAATTACAAATCAAGAGGCATATGCAAACAAATGATGCTCAAAAAAAATCTTTTTTTTTTTTCATTTTGCAATTACTTCTTAACCAAATAGTCCATTAACAGAGTAAGCACAGGGGGAGATCCTATTTTGAACACAAAAAACAAGTAACGTTTTTAAATTAATTATATATATATATATATAGTCCAAAATGTGACTTTTTTTTTCTAACCTAAATTTAGGTTTCCAAAATCTCACATTTAAATTTCTGTTACTAAAGAGAGACGGGCTGACAAATAAAAGTGTAAACCCTGGCTTAAGTGTACAAATATGCTTTGACTGCTGCAGTTATGGGTCAGACCTAGCTGCTAAACTCTCTTTAGTGGCCAAATTGAAATAATAAACAAGCTGTTGGGTAGAAAATATCAATGCAATAATCAAATTGCATCTACAGGCTCATTTGCTAAATGTACTGTATCATGGTTATCAGCGAATGTCTCCCAGGAGCGATATCAGGGCTTTAAATGTCCGAAATCAGATGAAGGTACTTGACTTACAAACATTGTCTATTGAAACACACAATCAACAAAGCCTTTAGAACACACCATAATAAAACAAACCGTGTCTCTCTCACTTCACATGAACAAAGAGCACAGTAATTTTGGCATTTTATGCTGTAACTGTTGGTTCCCATTAGCGAAGAGCATTTTTTTCTGTCTAGCTACATTGGACCCACCCCCTAATAACACAAGTTGCATGGTAGTGACAGCATCCATAAGGGACATCCGATCTTTTTTATGCACCCAAAACATTTCATGTTTTCCTGGAACCTCTGACCTCAGCGTCCAGCAATGCTCCATCATCTAATCATACACCCCCTCATTACATTTGGATGCAAAATGCCTGCTAGAAACATCTCAGACAACAGCTAGCTTCAAGATAGGGGGAAAAACATAATAACAAAGTTCTAAAAGCCACCGTGACCTCTTCGGCGTGTCACAAAACTCCCTCTACAGCTCTCCAGCTTGGGTCGAGGTGCCAGGAATAAGGAATGGCTTTGTCCTTTCAAAAGTGGTTCGCCATCTCTCTTTCCAGGTCATGCTAGTTATGCTCTGAAATTTGCTTACCAAAAGTGGCTGGCCATAAGTCATAATGATTTAGCAAGTATTCATCTGTAGAAATCACGAGATTATAGCTAAGCATTATTTACTGCATAATATCAAGATGAATTGTCGTTCTCCGGCCCAGCTGAAAAGACCTGTGAATATATTTCTGCCAAGTACTGCATGTGATGTTCTTAGAACAGCATTCTCGTCAAATAGTCTCAAATCTTAGCCTACCCCAAAACTTTTTGAGCAATGCTAAATTAATAAAAATTCTGTTTAAGCTTAAATACAAACTCATTAGTTGGTAGGAATGTTTTTTCACAAGCAACAAGAAGGCTGATTCAAAAGCATGTCACACGTGTCAACAAAAAACATATTAAATGTCACAATTTTAGTAAAAATTGTATAACTTTAACAAATGTAATAAAAATTAATAAATGACATCAAATACTGAATTAATGTAAAATATATTTAGTAGCACTTTACTTGAATATACAATGCAAAAAACATTTAATGAATTATGTCTTCTAATATACCTTAAAATGCTTGTTTGTTCTGACGAACAACAGCTATAGCATATTTATTTAATAATATCATGCTTTTTTTAATTTTTTTGGTTTGGTTTTGTTCACAACTTTTTATTTAAAAAAATATTTATTTGTATAAAATGTATTATATGTTATATGTTCACCTTTATATTCATTTAAAATAAGGTGTTAAGCTTATGACAAAAAGTATAATTATGATTTAATGATTTCTCACTTACAGTGGGTGTACCAAAAACAAAATCATGCAAATAATTACACTGAACACCAAAAACTAATCTAATTATTTATTTATACAAGTGTAGATTACACACAAAGTCAATCCAAACACATGAATAAACTGAACTGGGCATTGCATTTAGTGCCAATGCGCAATATTCACCTCGAAACTCGAGTGGAACATTCGAATGGCGCATCGTTGCGCAAGCCAATCAATAAAGAGCTTATTGACAGGTTCGGTTTGTATCAGAAACAGTTTTTTATTAATAGCAGTGATGCAATAAACATTTTGAAAGTAATCTTTCAAGTAACGCAATGCAGATATTCGCTTCGCTTTTGGTGTGAACACACCTTTAATCCTCTTATTTTACCAGCACCACTTCCTTGGTCAAACAGCATCAACAGAAAAAGTGACGGCTGACCATCTTAGCAGAACCAAACCAAAACTAACCAGCCTGTAAACGCATGCTGGTTAAATCTAAGCAGGTCTTTTCAGCAGGGAAGGTATAACTGGCTTTTCCCAGCTTGTGTATGCGGTTGTTTTTAAGCCTTTGTGGAATATGAAATAGACTGATGTTCTCTGGATCCATCCCATTGCCCACCACCACAGGAAACAACAAATACAGCTGCACGCGCAGCCTGGCAAATAGCGCCGCACACCCACAAACACACACACTGCGCGCTTGATCACAACCACCTACCATCCCACACACACTCTTTACGTGGCTCCCACACAAACACACATCAATAAATAATTACACCGACAATTAGATGGGGAGCACTCCAAGCCTGACCTGTTAAGAGATTTGCAACCTACACACATAGTCGCCATCTGAAAGGCTGGGGAGGGGGGGGAGTCATTTTTCTTACTACCCAGTTAACTGGCTGACTTATTGATTTAAAATTACCATCACAGAGAGCTCATACAGTTGTCTACACTTTATTTGGCCGCTCTCAAGGCCTCGTTTGATCTGAATAGTTTATGTAAAAGCTACAAAGGAGCAGGAAATGCAAATTTTGCTCCATTACAAGTGCATTCACAATGCTACCATCCGCACAGGGAGGCACTGATACAATACTATAGGACATAATAATGAGATCATGCACTTAAACTCAATAAAACAGTAAATATGTACTTTTTGGTTGCTTCTTCGCCATAGTGTTGAATAAAGATTGAAAAAAATTGTGTATATATTAGAATGAGAATGAGAAAATGTAAATAAATTAGATAAACATAAGTTGTGACTGAATAATTGGATGGTTTTAAACAAACAGACAAATCATTTGAACGATAATTGAAACAAATTCCCTTGACCCAAACTATCTTCACCGAAATAGTACTTCACAATCTTAAAACCGGGCCTGTATCGTATCAGCAAATACTAGAGATGATCAGTATTCCTTCTTAGTCTCTGAAAATGAAAAATGGGAGAGTAGCACTCATATGGAAGCAACACATATTTACAGTCAATTTTCCTTCTTCGTTTCCCCTTTAAGGAAGAAAAATCTGCAGAGGATTCCCTTAATCTCAAACCTGTGTTCCAGAGCACAATAGATAAATAAGACTATGGAAAAACGATTAGCCCCAAGGCTATTGAGGTGGATATAGTTTCATCTATATGATTTTTCAATATCCAGTCATCTCTGATCAATACCCTACAGGGAAGGAGGCACAGATGGGAAGCCATTAAAGTGTAATCCAGTACAATATCTTTTTTGCCTGTCCGTGAAGAACTCCCGCATGGACTTGTTCTCTCATTTCCTTGAGCAGTTCCTCTGAGAGTCAAAAAGAACTCAAGTGAACACCAACAGCAAGCAAATGATATTCAATGTCATGATTAAATCCCAAAGTCTTTCACTGGGGAAGTTTTCAATAGCATCTGAGATTAACAGACAAGACCGAAAATCTTTGAGCCTTCAGTCTGAGAGAAAAACAGAACCAACACAAGAAGGATAACTGCTAGCAATCAAAATCACCAGGCAAGTGATCAACTGAGATAAGTGATAATGTAATTATGCAAAGGAGTGAAGGGTGAGGAGTCGGTCCTGGTGTATTTTCCTTCATCAGCTGAACAGCAATTTGTTTCAATGCCACACACAAAATCAGCAAAAAGTCGTTCAATAATGACACCATGTTTTCCCGGGAAAGTGATTCGTATTCTGTTTTCTCAAGTATGGAAGTGACAAGTGTGTATTGTTGTTTTTTGTTATTGTGTGCAGTTGTTGTGCTCATTAATATCACCTGTGGACAGACTGAAAAACTAATTAGCAATGCTAATATGTTTTTGTTCTGGTCCCCCCCCTCCTTTCTTTTTTTTTCTTTTTTTTTTTAACAGGCGCAATTCAGATGGTTGGAAACCAGCTTGCATCTGGCACAGAAGGTGACCTGGAACTTTTAAAAGTTCCTGTGTTGTTATAGCCACTATAAATTCGAAATATTTGGAGGAGAGTCTGGCGCGAATGCCGCATGGAAACAGACGGAGAGACGCCACCATACAGCAGAATAATCTCTATATCCTGTAGATCAATAGGTTTGAAAATTTAAGAAAGACTCACATCAGCATCTGAATAGGGCACTTTGGCAACAAAGTACAAGTTCAGCCTTCAGCTTTAAAATGCATGGTGCCTCAAAATGCTGCATCATAATGCTGTATTGAATCATATTAGAATCCCTTGCTGTGTACGAACAAAAGTGTCCATTATAGATGTCAGTTATTTCATATAAAAAAAAAGGCCAGTGAAATGAATTACAGTGAAAAAGTACTACTTCCAGCCTGCATAAGAAGCATAATAGAGAAGTCTGTGTGTGATTATTATTTGACTCTGCTGACGTGTCTTTGATGGATTGCAACACAGTGTCGCAGATGGTAATCAAGCACCATCATGTACGGTTTCTCATTTACATATATGCATAGCTTTACCATGAGCAGGACAGGTGGGCAGAAGAAAGACGTCAAAATCGCTTACTGTCTGTCTGTCGGATCGTGCACATATCTCGTCGCTTTTCCCGCTCCAGTCGACTATCTGTCTGTCTGCACGGGTGTCTCCCCCAAAGCCTTCTGAATTATGAAAGTGTGCTTTGTGATTGGAAAATGACAACATTAATTGCTTGTAAGCAGAGCGCGGAGGCAGAGGGATTTTTGATCATGCGCTGATTGTGATGGGCTATAAATGAATAACACAAGGTGAGTGAGGGTGAATTATTCATAAGCTGGAAGCTCCTTGCCGGTGGAGGACCCTCAGAGCGTTATCTTTTCATCCAATTCAGCCAGCCGTGCCGCCATCATTACCAAGGCAGATTGCTCCAGGCCCGTTATTATAATGGCAGCAGTTATTATCGTTAATGCCACTGTCAGTTATTCGCCGATGGAGTCTACCACTGTAGCCACCACCATCAAAATCTGCATCAGAGCATATGGTTTACACTACCCACAATGCACTATAAAGACAACAGTTAAGATTCTTAAAAAGGCTAAGTAACGCTCAAAACATTTTACACAAACACAAATGTCATTTCCAAAAAGTGCCAGAAGCCAGTTTGTAATGCAACAAGTATGTGTTGCATTTTCTGAAAAACTAGATTAGTAGTCTTGTAGACTATTTTGTGGCAAATGTATTGTCATTAAGTTTCAAACATGTATGCATTACTTTTCTACAAAAGATGTCTATACATAGTCAATGAACTCAAATGTTGCTATTCTTCAAAATATATTTCCATGTTCTATAAAAGAAAGAAATATGCGTTGGTCTCTCTATTTTCTTTGTGGTTTTTGTAAAGAGAATGGATGGAAAATTACCAATGTTAATGAATAAAATTACTTGGTATATGATGAGTCATTTGAAAAAAAGATAACATAAGGTCTCAATCAAACCTGCTTTTGAAAGAAAGTCTATGACAGCTGAATAACAGCAGGTCTCTCTAACTGTGATATGTAGTCTGATAGGTGATTACAATTCAGCATATGATGGATGGTAAAATGAATTTCTGTCTAGTTTGAATTTTATAGCTTTGATGTATGTGCCATTAAACGTTTGATCAGATCACATATTGCCGTTATAAACTGAAGCGAATATTACGTTTTCTCATTTGAGGCATTTAATAAAAGTTGTCAGAGAAATGTAATAATTCATAACGCACTAGTGTTATGACAAAATACTGAAGATGAGGTGTCACACCATAAGAATTGTGAAACAATAACTACATCACTGAAACTGCATCATAATACATCATGATACTACATGAGAAGCAAAGACGGCACACTTTCTCGATCCTTATCTGCCCCCCCTTCCCTTCATCTTCCTTTCTTTCATAATCACCAGCTCCATCCTTCTAAATTTTATTACTCTCACAAGTCTCTGACTCGCTCCATCAGCCAAAATGTGTTTCCTCTTGTATGTCTGAGTACAGTCGAATCACCCAGGAACTTGCTGCACATATAATAGAAAGGAGGATTTGGGCTGTTCTCTGGGAATAATCCCCTCATTCTGTGCTAGAGCATTGTGTTTGGTGTAGAACTGCCGGCCTGGCTATTTCCTATGATGGCCTATGTAGAGGCCAATAGCTAAGAGCGCTGTCGATTAGCAAGTAAGCTATGCACGCTATCCTCTCTGTGGCTGTCCACATTGTTCTGACACCAGAATGAAGGTCCCAAGAGGACTGGAGCAACAAAGACAGGACAACTTTGAGAATTTAAATCAATTATCACTTGAGGAAATGGACACATGAGGAAAAAGAGTGACAGGTCGCTAATCCCATGGTCTGAGCTAATTATGTGGCTACACTAGTTAATCTGACTAGAGAATGGAGGTTTCCTTGTTAAACAACACTGAGAATCTCAGGGCCTGCATCCATGCACACGGACAAGATATTCCCAACTGCTTTATCGCACCATTGATCTGGAAATAACATGCGTTTTATAATGAATTGATTGAATCAACACTGGAACTGAGCTGAGGGGCTAAAGGTACTTTCTTTTATTTGCAAACAAGTCAGAACTAAAATCAACAATGCATCTGGAATCTTGCTTGTTAATATTACAATATAGTTAGTGAGTGTGACTTACCGAGTTGATGCAGTTCAGTTCCTTGTTGAGCAGCCAGGGCAGGGATAGTTTTCCTTCACCCCGGTAGCAGGATTGGATCCGCTCCTTAATCTTTTCCTTGATTTTTCTCAGTGTGAACAGGCACAGGGCTGATTCTTTCGGTGGCTTGGCCCGGTTCTTTTGGCCCTGAGCAAAAACGGTAAACAGTACCTCTTCCTGTTCAGAGATACCCAATGATCGTGCCAGCTTGGTACCGGGCCGACTGAGGTAGGCGTCTTGAACCAATCGGTATTCCACACCATCCTTGGTACAGCCGATAGGGAACTCCACGTAGGAGTAGAACTTGGGGTCATCCACACAGAGACGGACAATCTTGGAGGTGAAGAACTGCTCACCACTGGCATCCGGCGAAGTGAGTTGGGTGTCCAGCTGAAGAGTTAGGTAGTAGATGAACTGCTCGCTGCTGAAGCCATAGACGTAGTAGATGTCAAAAGCAGGGAACTTGGAAAGGGTGTCAGATGGAATCTTGAGTTGTGAGGAGACAAACTCATCCTGGTAGACAAAGCTGAACATTTCAGCATTCTCCTCATTAGCCATCAGCTTACGACTTGAGAGAGTTGGGAAGTACTCAGATTTTCCTTCGATGGGTGTACCTACAAACAATTTGCCGCTGTCTTCACCTTGGGTTCCACTAATAACCACTCCTGACATAGTGCCTGCCTCGGACACACTTGAAAGGTAGTGCTCCTTGCGATGATGCGGCTCTCCAAGTTTGAAGAGGTCATCCAGTCGGAGGAACTGGCATATACCCTGTGAGGTGCTTCCACACGCAATGAGCCTGTTCTGTCCTGAATCCAGAAGCAACAGCTTGTTGACATTGCTAGTCTGTGACAGCTCATGAGGGCAAGACTGAACACCAGGTGGTGGGTAACATTTCTCATTATCCACCACAGGACCGGTAACATGGCTTCGGAGCTTGGTCAGATTGCTGGAGAGCTTGTAGATCCAATTGACAGCACCGACATAGACTTCACCCGTTTTGTTATGGACAACCAAATGCGTAAGCCCTCCCTCTGGTGGGGTAAAGGTCCGGAAGGAAGAGAGGTTAACCTCGAGCCCCCCAAGTTGAGGGAGAAATGAGAGGAAGAAAAGGAGGAGGAATGCCTCACGAAGAGAGGCGGGAAGGGGCCTCCTCCCATACGGCAGCATTTTGAATATCTTTCTGAGAGGAAGCGGTAGGCCAGGTGATCCGTTCACCTTTGTGATCCTGGGCCCGGAAAAAACCTGGACAGCGTCTGTCAGTCTACAGTGAGGAGAGCGACTTATTAACCCAGTGTCCTCTCTGCTCTCTCTCTCTCTCTCTCTCTCTCTCGGCACGGTGCTGTCGTCTACACCATCATCTGCAGCGCCATGGCCGCTAGCCCTGCAAGAGTAGGAAAACACATCATGAGTGCTGGGAGAAAAACAGAATAGAACATTGTCTATTGATTTGACTGGAGTTTAAAAGTTCTGACTGCCCAAGAGAAAAAGAGCTCATAATACATAAACATAAATATCTTACAGTGGGGCCCTGGGTGGAATCCTATACAACATTTAATGAGTGTGTCAAGCTTGCAGACAGCAGTGCACTCCACAAACTCCACACTGAGAACTCGTCTGATAGACCTGCTGTGCCCCTAAATATTTCACACAGTCTGTGCCAACTCAGCTGGCACAAAAAGGAAAGAGAATAGAGCAGGAGAGAGCAGATGAGAAGAGGCATGAGGAAAAAGTGAGCTACGCCATAACCGTAGACTAGTTTACCAATTCACCTTGAAGAACGTCATAAGCTCAGAAGCGTCAGCAATAAACGTTCTCATTTCCTCACGCTTGCTCAGAGAAGCTATTCAAGTTGACCTCGCATAAAACAAAAGCACTTTCCTTGAACCGCAGGTTTTAAAATATCACAGTACAGACAACATGCCCCCAACCACAGGGCTGCGGAAAGATAGACTATCCATCAAATTTGTTCTAACTGAAAGTCTAATGACATTCATGTGATCATAGGCGATGAAGAGGAGCTCTGGGTGTCCAGCTACATCCTCAGAGTGCAGAGCCACTTAAACAAGGGCAATCTCAGGCCTCTCATCTAGCCAGCAGCGGGGACTGTCTGCTGCTGTGACCTTCTCCAGTGTTCAAAACAGAAGCATCATTGTATCTCAGATGACATTTATCTCACTTCACAAGACTATTGAGCGAGGAGACTGCCTCTGGGTCTCATTCACCGCTCGGTGCTGTGAGCCATACTGTGAGCTGGCTGTCATGCGCAAACTACAAAACAACTGTGTGAGAGAGCAGATACATATACGTCAACACGTCATATATTGTACCAGATAGCCCTACATGATACACATCATCTGGGCAGGGGGAAAATTTATTCCAAATTTTACTTTTGTTTTGTTGAACAGTAATTTTTTTTTGTCTCATAATTAATAGTTTGTTTATTAATAAAAACTACTGTCATGAGACATCAACATCCAAAGTGACACACTGAATTCATGACCTACTGTTTCAGCTACAAGAATGCATAGGGCTTTTTATTTGGAATATTTTGGGGGGAAAAAAGACATTCAGATCAAGTTTAAAGTATCAATGCATTTCACAAACATGCAATATTGAAAGAAAAAAATGACCCAGACCTAATACACTGACACAAATGCAAAAAAAAAAAAAAAACGAAATAATTGGAGGCACTCAAAAAGAACGGCTACTAAACGAGTCCGATTTTCTGCTATTCTGAGCTTTATACTGTTTCTCCGTATTTGCTGTCTAATGTAGTGTGCTGACAGAGGTCCAAAATTCTCTCCTCTGTATTGATCATCACAGCTGAGCTCTTCTCAGCTCAACTGACTCCGAGTCAGCAATCCGAGGTGCTTTTTGGCTCTGTGATACAGGGACACTGTCAAAGCAAATTCCCAGCAGTAAAAAACATGGAAAAATTGCCTATAAATAATCAAGTAACTAACTAAATAACTCCACAACACACTTAAAATTGAATTTAGCAGTGCTGCACCTGACCCATTACACACTATAAAAACAAAGCTGTCAGAGTTTTGACTTATCTGGGACAAAGATATGCTAATGAGGCAGCTGAAGCTGCTTAAATGCTGATCCAAGTGTCCACTTTATCTCTGAAAATGAAACAAACCAAAAAAGAAAAGAGAAATTATAATGTACTGAGAGTGCTGCACCAAAACGAATACACGCAATTTATAACACTGTACTGCTATTTGCAATGCTGTTTGCGTGGGATACAGCAATTAGGACATCCCACCCACTTGCTCCAAACAGGCCCACATCAAGGATAAAGGTGAAATTGGATGAATCAATTAGAGGAGGTATGGGAGCTGCATGGCACCTTCAGGATAGCAAAACCTGCCCGGTTCAGAAAATGGCTGGCGGGACCAAGGTATCCGTGATGATTTATTGCTTGTGGCATATAAATTACAGCACAAGCCATGAAAACGGCACCTCATACTTAAGCAAATTTATACAGAGCGCCTCTTTAACATGGAGGTCACATCGCTGAGCATTGTGGGCTAGGAGGCAGGCAGGACTCAGTGATGGCCACAACTAAACCACCCAGAGAGGCTCTGCATAGCGGGATCTGCTTTCTATTACAAGCACGCAGACACACTCACATACATCAATACATAGAGGCCTTAATCCACGAACACACACACAGGCTGGGCTTTTTTTTTATTTATTGTTCTGCTTTTTTCTTTATTTCTCGCCGTCTTAAAATCTTCATTCTTTCTGTCTGCCATTCATTTATTTTGCCTGTGTCTATTTTGCAGATGCGTTCCCTTCTTTTTCTTGACGCTTTATGTCCTTCCTTTCTCTCTTTCACTCCTTCCACTCCTACCTACAATTAAAAACCGGCACCATTATCAACATGAAAACAGATTCTGGACCGCATAATAAACGTAAATCCATAATAATGAATCCAATTTATGTAATCAAATTAAGACATCAGATTAGTGTAATAAAATTAGCGCGCAAAACAAAAATGTGTGCCGGACAAATATATAAAGATTATTACTGCGAAGCCAGGCATTCACCACCAAACCACTGGAAGATATTGATAGGCAGCAGGAAAAACATTTGCATAGGTAAAAAGAAAAAAAAGTTATTCACAAAATGCTACATATTTGCAATGATATTAGACAAACTGTACAACACCAGCACTGGTAGGTTATATTTTGATTTAAGTCGAAATATTAAACCCTCGATTTAGCCCCCAATTTTAAAAAAGCAATAATAGCCTCAATCCAGCGAGACCTCCAATGAAAGTGATATTTTAGCAGAGCTACACTGTGTCTGTGATCACAGGGGGATGATAGAGGAAACAATGACTTGTTGACAGCGGGAAATGATTTGCAAAACAGAGCCTTGGAACGACATCTCATCTCATTCGGCTAAATAGATGATATAGCAACACAAGTTTGCTTCAGTCTAGGTAGCCAATCTTCGATGCTAAATCACAGATTGCGAGTGTTATGAGGATGGCGGTTTAGAGGGCCGTTAGTGTGCGACTGACCGAGGGAATGACTCCTTCATGCCAGAGAGGAGAAATAAAGAGCTGACAGCAACAATGGTGGTTAAATGCGCCAAGGACTGCAATTTCTGCAGTTCCTTAGTTTAGCCTAATGTACACATATTTTTAAAAAGCAAAAACAGCCAAATAGTAACTGTTCCAGTGAGAGCTGATGACAAGAAACTGCATCTGCAGCACATTTAACAAGTGAGGCAGAATATTCAGAAGGAAATAAATGTAGGATAGAGGCTGAATTAGCTTTTTTTTCTTTTCAAAAATTGCTCATAGTAACATTTTTAGAATTCACAGTAACTTAAGAAATGTCTCAACATCCTAAAGGCTCTCTGTGCGGAAGAAAAACAGCACATGCTGGTAAGGTATGTTTTAAAGCAGGGATGCTGGTTTAAGCTGGTCCTTTGCTGGTTTATGCTGATCCTAAGCATTTTTTTTTTTTTTGTATTTGTTACTAGTGTGTTTTAAAATGAAAGCAATCCCCGTCTAGACTGCCTTTTTTTGGGTTTGTTTTTTTAACAGCCTTTCAGAAACAAATCTAAATCTACACTAAACAACTGAAAATGCAATTCATGCTTTACAAAAACAGCAGAATATAGGCTACATAATAAAGCTACAAATTTTAATAATGCATTAGTAAATGTTGCAATTAACATGAACCAAAATTAATAAATGAATTAATAAACTATTTTTAATTCTTAGTTCGTTAACTATAGTAGTAAGTTAACTAATGAACCATATTGTGAAGTGTTTACCATTATTAATGTAAATTCTGTCAAGTTTTGTTACATTTTTTTACTGAAAGCGTGGTTATTTCATGTTTTTTTTTTCATTAAAATTGTGTTCAAATTAAGAAGTCTTACAAAACTACTTAATGAAACACTAACTAATCATTAACAAAGCATTTTTGGTTTTGGTTTTTGGCCAATTACATCCAGAATTTTTGGTTTCTGCCCATAAATTTTATTTCGGTTCATCCCTAAACAAGGCTATGAGAGGTAGACTTACCGTCTTCACAATGCCAGGCACTGTGAAGGTTTTAAATCATGTAATTCTCACAATTTATACCTTTTTCTGGTTTTCTCATCTACTAAAAGGTTTTTCATAAAATGTGCTGAACAGTCAGTACGTTGTTTAAAAAAAAAAAATATCCATCGAACACACTGCATTTCTAACTCATTTTTATTCCTGTCAAACACTCTGGCAACCACCTAAAACATATTTTTAACAATATATTTTTAATTTAATAATATTTCTAACCTTAATCGTTTAAACAATTTTATTATTTCAATTAAACATTAATAATTAGTTAATCATGACAAATAAGAATTTGAAAAAAATGTAAATTATAATCAAAGTACAAAACAGTTCATTTCAATGCAATATTTATAACACATGTAACTCGTATTCTAAATTAATCAAACACCAGTGTGGGATGGCTTGCACGCCAAACAAAACATTTGCTCTGCTTCTCACTGATTGCTAATTGCTAATCTAATACTGCCAGGCGAGACCTGCCCCGTTTAAATGACCACCGCAAGTCACTCTCCGCCTCCATTCAGGTCGTTTAACTCTACAGCACGCTCTCTCGTGCTGAGGGTGGGTATTGTTTGGGTTTGACTAATGGCCGTGCAGCAGGGAGGGCCCGGTGTCTGCAGGAGTAGAGGACACTGAGGAGGTGATTGTGCGCCAGGCCTGTTGCACTGTGGATGTGCCAAAATCAGAGAACACTATCCCCCTTTTATAGCGTCACTCCTTAGCGTGTGACCCACTGACACCATGACAGCTGCCCCCTCCCTCGCCCCCCAAAACCACCAACCACTTCACACAGCGGGTTCAACAGCACCCCAATAAGCAGGTGCATTTTGGGTAGAAAAAAAAAAAAACTGTTGCATTGCAAATCAAGCAGCGGTTCACAACTGGTTTGGGGTTTTTCTTCTTTACACAAATGACATCCAATGCTGTAACAAGTTTTTCATCAAAATAAATTTTAAAATGTTTTTATTCAGTCAAACACTGGAATTATTATTACAATGAAACTTAAACATGACAGTCAAAAAAAAAAAAAAAAAAAAAAAAGTAAGTCGTTTTACGTTTTTGCAAGCCAATTATTTGTTCATATTTGGTTGTGCATGCTGGGATACATTTGTTTTGTTCGTAGTTTTAGCATGGGCATCTCTCAAACACACATTCATTCTGCCATCTGTCTAATTTGACCACTAAAAAAACAATTCAATTTGTGCCAAAAAACTTTAGATTTTGATTGGACACATGGCCTGTGAGGTCATCAGTAAAAAGAAGTGGGAATTGTCACCTTTTTTATAATCTAACTCAAGATGCCACACTGTTATAAATCATATCTGTAGCATAAATATAAATGTGGGATGACTTATGTGCCCAAGTTTAAAACATAGGTTTAAGAGGAAGTATGAGAAATAATAATGGCTTTAGCAAGCTATACCAACTATGTGGATACATAATGCGCCATGATGTGGAACTAAACTTACATGATTCCTAAAATCCGTTCCAAGATCTGATGTGTTGTTATGTGGACTGAATTCTACAACACTGCAGACTAATCTTAAATCAGAGAAGAAATCCAGGCTCATAAGGTCACAGTGGGCATAAATTGTGAGCTATGGGAAAAGACAAGACACTCCAAGGGAAAAGCCATCAAGTCTAATCACTGGCTCTTGTCTGTTGCAGTAAATGTTGCTACCGCAGCAGTTTAGATGGATGCGCTTATGTTAACCCTGCCCCAGATGACACAACTGTCACCAACCTTATGCAAACTCACACTACAAGACACCTATTTATAGCAGATTAACACATGCAGCAACGATACTAATATTAATGTAAGAAAACATATGGTTAGTATGACTGCAAAGAAATCATCCATATTTAGTATATACACGAACATGCGTGATAAAAACCTTGCAAGGTTCCTGCAGTTTGGTAACAAATCAATAGTAAAAAAATTAAATAAAAAGTACAAAATTGGCTATGTAATCTAGGCTCATAAGGTCCAGGCTCATAAGGTCACATATGAAGTAACACACACACACACACACACACACACATACACACACATACATACATACATACATACATATATATATATATAAAATAAAGTCAAATAATTTAAGCAAAAATAAGTAAATATGTAGGAAAAAAAAAAAAAAATAAAACAGTAAAATACTAAATATAAAATTAAAATACATCTGATAAAATAAATGTAATAAAATAATAAATAATTTTATTTTTATTTTATTTTGCAAGGGAACAATAAAGAAACAAGTTTTTAAAAAGGAATGTAAAAATAAAATAAAATAAAACATGACCCTGGCCCTGTTGGCACCATTCTCTACTGTTTTCAGCTACAGGCAGGTGTAATCAATAGCTATATTAACAAATATCATGCATTAACAATGACAGCATAGTAGTTTATACTTTGGTAGACTATCAAAAACCATATATTGTGACCACCTAAGCATATTTTCATGGAGGGATTGCACACACGTGCACAAACATGAGCAAAGTCATGAAATAACTGAAATAAAAACTGAAATGAATATAAAAAAATAAATAAATAAAAATTAAAAAAAAAAATCACAGTGTTTCCAACTGCAACACCCACAAACAACAAACGCAGACCAAACAGACACATCCCGTTCCTTCTCTGGTTGTGTTAATAGATCCACGTCCATTACCACACCTCAGTGTCTGGGCTACAGCTCCCACAGAGCCAATAAAAGCACGCAAACACTGCTGACTCAAAGTTCAGCCATCAATAAAAAGCTTTCTCCCTCCTGGGAAGCGTTCGGTTATTTCCTTCAGCCCGTCGCAGAAGTACGCCCGTCGCATCTTATCCTCTTTCATTAGCTCGCTCTCATCTGTTGTGCAATCGACTTTATTATGATAAACACGCCTGCAAATCAAAGTGTGTTTTTTTTTCTTTCCGTAAATTCTACAATTACGATTTACGATGTCGTATCCAAGCCAGCAACAATTATCCCCAGCAAATGCCAAGCTAATGCTCGTGCCAGGATCAGAATGTGAAACGCTCCACAGATCCCGGCTGTGCAAGGCTTTAAACTACAGGGGAAAAGGGGGCATAAAGACTTCAAATCCCATAACGGTAGCTCCCCGAGCTCATGGTGTTTCATGTTCCTCGGGCCTCGATAGCGCACATTCCATCAGGATCGCATCATTGGGCAACGGCCGTTCTCTGGCCCGCTTCCCTCGGCGCGCTGCGAGCATTCGTGTGCTGAGCATTACGCTTTTGCTAACTTCACTCATTGTTTTGCACCCATCTTCTCCTGCAAGCGTACTAACAAACAAACATCTGTGGCGGTGCTTTCATTGTAAAAGACTTATCAAGAGATGAAGTCATGAAGTCAAGCATGAGACGTGTGTGTGCACCTTCACCGTGTCATCTGCGTGACCTTTCTAGTCAGATGTGCGTTCCCGGCGAATGCGTTTGTGCTAACACAATTACACTCAGCTAATGAACAGAGCGGTGAGATAAAGCCATCTGAATGCTAGCTTCATCCCAGCATCTCAATCTCCTTTAAAGGCTACATTTGCATCTTTAATAGAAATGAAATTCCTCATTAAACGTGCAAGCTGCTGGTGAAACACGCTTGTGGAAAAAGAAGGAGAGCGAAAGAGCAAAGAATAGATGTAAATCAAAGTATTTACACACACACACACACACTCGCCCGTAGTCTTATAGGGGTGGTCTGATGCTAATAGGTAAAAATGGCAATTTAACGATTCAGGTTCCAATTCGACTTAACGATTCTGGGTTTGTTAATTCCATTAGCTTTTTTTGAAGGCGATGAATAGGCCAGCTAATCCTATTTACATAATTAAATAAACTAAACAAAACTAAACCAGCATAATTTTTTTTATTACCCTATCACTACAATAAATTCAGTTAAATGACCAATTAGACCAATCAAAAGAGCAATGTGTACAAAACAAACACAATACCTCTTAAATATTACAAAATGCCTTTAAACTGCATTAGTTTTATCAGGTTAAACGATCAGATTGACTAAGTAAATTAATTTAAAAAAATGTTAAATATAAAAAAAATGTAATATAAAATGTAATATTATAGAAAAAATATTATAGAAAAATGAATTCAATATTCTTAATAGAATTGGTATGATATGATTAGTACACAAACGCAGGGCATTAATACATAAGATTAGTTAGTTTTTTTTTTTTTCACGTAGCCAAGTAGAAAACATTTTTTTACTCAAAATTGCTAATAAATATCACAAATGTTTACAAAGAAATGTCAGATTTCAGATTCTTTTATCGTCATTGTAAATACATCCAATTAAATAATAGATTTGCCAACGTATCCAGCTACAGAATTATATAAAGACCATATTGCACATAAGGAAAAATAATAATAATAAAAAAAACATTTAACCGTGCTGAGTGAAATGCAGCGCTCGATGCCCTAAATGTATTTTCAGTTCAGTATGGCTAAAGGTTTAGTATAAGAAGTGTTCATGAATCTTGTGGTACGTGTTTTGATAACCCTGTAACGTTTCCCAGATGGAAAAAGTTCAAATAAGCGATGTGCAGGGTGACACACGAATCCTTGAGTCAAATATCAAGCTTAATTAGAGAATGCATGCTTTCACACCAATTAGAAATCAATTAGCTAAAACTTAAAATAGTTACCACGAGAGTGTGTCGGATACGTTGTCTATTTGTTGACTTTGCATTACTATCATCAAACGCGCGTTCGATTTAGAAAGCTCATAACTCATCTGCAGCAATTTTGTTTGCCACGAAGCTGTAGATTTAGCAGCAGGAAACACTGTCAGAGTATTCAAGTACAATACAAAGACAATTAACGGAGCTGAATGTCACGAAAATCACCCGGTTGCAAAGTCTAAACCGAACGGCCTCAGTTTGCAAACCTTCTAGCGTTACAAAAAAGCACCGCAAAGATTAAGCAAGGTGAAAGATGTCCCTTAGAGCTTAATATGGATCTTCCACATGAGAGAGAGTCTGTGGTTTATAATGCTTATAAATTAGGCCTGAGGAACGAGAAACTTGATCCTAAGTCAGCAATTAGGGCACCTTGTCCCGGGAGTGTCTGAGCCCTACAAAGGAGTTGATCAGTCAGAGTGTGACAATTATGATGAATAGCCTCAGTACGCCAGCTGTCCGGCTGCTTCTTTGGCCATTAATATTACTCGCGGCTCTACTGCAGCAAAAAGCCACCGAAGCTTTCGTTCACCCCTTTTCTAGCTCTTTCAATTCAGGAATGTGTTGCCATGACAGTGACCGATTGCTCGGCGGCAGACGGGGAGCCCGCTCATCCCAGCCAAGGGTTGAGGTTGGTGTGAGAACGTGTCAGGGCCCCGCGGGCGAAGGATCAGAGACCGATCCACTGGAAAACTGGAAGCGTCTGTAGATGTGGTACTGATTAGCGGCGGGTGCGGGGGAGAGCTGCAGGTATTTCAGCTATGCTCCACGTTCACCGCAGGGGAATCCGGCTAGCGGGACCCACGAGCAAATTTGGGCTGTATGAGAGCGAGGAAATGTGGAGATGTCAAGTGTGTGATTTCTGAAAGCGCGAGACCTTCGCTTCTGGTTTAGCGTGAGCTGTAATTGCAAACACGTTTAGCCCTTGTGGCGCTATGTAACGCGCTTAGACAACGAGGCCTACCAATGGGGCGTCTGTTAGTGGAAAGCGGCCCGTTTCGAGCCTGACAGGCTGACGAGGCCCAAAGCACGTCTCCTTAAGGTACATCTATGATTTAATCAGGAAGTCGCGAGGAAAAACATCGATCACATTGAGGTTTACGGTTCATGACAGCACTAAAACAGCACTGGTAAACCAGATTTCTGGTCGAACAAAAAAACAGCTTGCTTCTGGAACCACTTATGAGGGTTTTACAAATTAAACAAACAGAGCAAACTTTATCCAAGGTTCGCTTACGTCACGTTTCATGTTTACGTCAACCATCAAATTCGCTAACAACTGGTTTAAGCAATTAATTTCAGGATAAATCATTTTGTTCTATCATTCCCCATTTATAAGTCTAAAAAATAAGACAGAAAAGCGTCTGAAAGTAAAAAAAAAAAGTCATATGCTAAATGATTAAATGAAACTGCAATAAAAGGATGAAAAAAGAATAAATGAGTCACTAGACAGTGCAACCATTTACAACC
This sequence comes from Puntigrus tetrazona, assembly GCF_018831695.1. Classification (NCBI taxonomy): domain Eukaryota; kingdom Metazoa; phylum Chordata; class Actinopteri; order Cypriniformes; family Cyprinidae; genus Puntigrus; species Puntigrus tetrazona. The sequence goes on along the minus strand of NC_056721.1, from coordinate 17,575,715 downwards.
ACGAACAAACAAAATATCAGCTACAGCACATCCGTGTACGAGAGCAAATGTTGACATTCATTATGAATGAGTCTCTGCTCTTATCAGTAAAACACTCCCCGTAATGAGTTCATAATATTATTTAATAATAATGAGGGTTTAATGTAAGAAAAGGAAGGTTTAATTACAAAACTCCAACATTATTATTATTATTTTTTTATATATATATATTTGCCTGAAGTACCACAACAAAATGTAATGTCAATCAATTTTGCTAACATTTTAGACACAAAACACTGATTTATGATAATGACTGTTCATCATTTAAAAATTATTATTATTAATATTATTTAAAAAACAACACTACATTTTAGATAATAATAAAACATTTAATTAAAAATGATATAGTTTCAGATTAAATGGCCAAATTTAAATATAAAAATGATCAAATTTAGCTAAACATTTTGCAAACTAAATTTAAACATTAAAAGTAATATTAAATAATTTAATAAATAATAATTTAACAGTACATCATATTGGAAAATATTAATATTAATATGCATAAGACACCAAACACTAAAATAAAAATTACTGTATTGTATTAAATAACAAAATTTTCTATGATTATGTTAAGTTTTCCCATTGTTTCAATTTATGATTACACATTATAAATCCAGTCACGTTCAGTTTAATTCACTCTTGGTTTTTATAATAATAAAAACAATAATCTAACAAACTCCTTGCACTTTCTACACAAACAGTCAGCTGTTTAAAAAAAAAAAAAAAAAGGATCCTCTTAACTAGATTTAGAGCCCACAGGGCGTTGACACTGTCATTTTGTTGGAGTGTTTATTAGCGAGGTCTAGTGTATTTTCCCCTGAGGAGAGTTTGGACACTACCCCAGTCTGGTGGCCTATATAGCAGCACAGAGGCCAGGCCATTGTTTCATCCTGTTTGCATTTCCCCTGCCGCCAGTGCAACCGCCTCATCTGGACATGATTGGGAGTCCAACAGGAAAGAGACAGGCTGGCACTGGAGTCTATAAAACTTTAAGAACTGTCTAAGGATGACCAGTCGGCAAACACACACACACACACACACACACACACACACACACACACACACACACACACACACACGTGCGCCTGGCAAACAAACCTGCAGTCAATCACATGAGTAAACGGGAGTGTGCTATCATTGCGGTAACACACACAATCAGTGGCGCTTGACTGCTGAGCGGCCCTTATGTTAAAACGCTTGCACACAAACCGACACCGGGTTTAATGCCAGCGGCACAGCCGAGGGTCGTCCGCCTCTGCTGATGGTCATTAAGGCACTGCACCGCCATCACTCACGGGGTCACAGGAGCATGAGAATCGAGCTGGAAACAGTCATGTAGCAAGAGGCTAAAACAGACTACTCTTATCTCAGCCAAGAGTGTGAAAGGGACAGTATCGTCGGCCGCTGTAAATACCAAACTCAAGAGGATCACACTCTCAATTATACTGCAACCCGGTGGCAGCCACAAACGCAACCCTTACGAAAACCGCAGCGGGACTCGCTCCGTCACAAGCACAAAAATACATCTGCCAAGGACAAAAAAAATAAATAAAGCTTGCTATTAACCTACCGTTCCATCCTCTTGCCCTTCGAAAAAAAACAACGATGCATAGACACTTTCAGTCCGCTAAAATTCACAGAAAAATACGTTTTGGGATCGCAGGACATTTATAAAGCAAAAAAGTTCAGAAATATCTATATTGCATTGGGCAGCTCGCCAGCTCTTAGCACAACTCATTCTTTTGGCGATCATCTGGAGCCTTTATACCAAACAGCATCTGCTGCATCTCACAAAAGCTCTCATCCACTGAGAGATTTCGAGTTCTAACAGCTGCGGATGTGAGGAGAGATGTGCTTATGTCTCTGTCCTTCTGAATATTAAATTTAGAGGTGTTTCACTTTAGGCCTATGGTAAGGACAAGGGCATTCCTTTGGAGTCAAATACACAGTGCAAGGGTGTGAAAACTTTGGAATAATTAGTAGAGCTTATCAGTTTTATAATTGTTCATACTTTAGATGTTTATATTTTCATACTTTAGTTATTTCTTAAAGTTTAATGTGGCCCAATTTGTGCTACAATTGTTATGAATGATGCCTCAAAAGCTATATGGCATGAGTCAAAATTGGGAATATTTTTTCACTCACACTCTTGTAATTAGTATTTACAAGAAAATACTAAAAATGTTTTTCCTGTTACATTTAATTCCATGTGTTACTTATCATTTGTCTGTAAAATTTATGAGTGAAAATTTTCTACACATTTTTTTTCCAGTTAACTTTTTTCAGACAGGTGCTTCTTTATTATGGTTTACTGTGGCTCAGTATTTAGGGACTTGAAATTGGGAAAGTAAGGGACTGCCTATGAACTACCTACAACACCCTAGCAACCCCACAGTACAATGTTAACAACCAATCAGAACACCTTAGCAACTGCATAGCAAGATCCTGGCAACCTCCCAGAACACACTAGCATCCTGCTGGCAAGTTTTGCACAGGCAAGCAGCACTAAAAATCTAGTTTTCCTTGAAAACAGCAACTGCAGTAAAACTGCTTTTGGGCTTATGTAGTAAGATGTAGTAAGATGTAGTAGAAAAAACTTTTGGGCTTACTTTTTAAATCAGCAAGACAGAGAACATAAGGAAGAGAGAAGGAAAACTAAACAGGGGCCAGATTCAAACCAGCATCTTCTCTTAAGTATCCTACGTCTTTTCATATGGACAGAATGAGAATATTTTGTAGATTCCGTAACTATTTTTTTGATGAAAAACTCTTGGCAGCCAACAGATAACAAGACTCAACTCCTAAGTCAAAAAATAAAAAAACCATCAACAGACGTGTCTGCATACAAAAAACATATGTAAAAATAAAAAAAAGCCATTTTCTTCATTAACATGAAATTTCAGATTCTAAATTTTCAATATCTTGTTCATAAAGAAACAGCAAAGAAAAAAGCCACGTCAACTGCTCATGTAAAAATCAAAAATATAACAAAAGAATCCACTTCTACTAAGCACCATATTGTGCATTCATTGTGCGTTCACGGTCTCAATAAAGACGCTGTTGAGTGCTTTATGCTGCCTAATCAGTCTAGAGACAAGCATTTCTCAGCATAAACAAGCATACTTTTATGAACCTGTTTTCCAGCTAAAATCTGAAATTATTGGCAATACGCTGTCAAATATCTGGAAAAACTCTTTTGGGAGGCAACAAGAGGTGGGGAAGAAAACACCTCAAAAACAGTGAATCGCACACCGCTCTAAACACACGTTAAATGCAGGTTGTCAGGCGAGGTGTAAAGGCGCACAGCCCAACACCCCTGTGGCTGAACACCTCCTAGTCATTCCATCAGAGTGACACTTTCAAATACACACACACGCTCTCGCACATGATGTCATCTTCACCCTCACTCATTCAAACAGACACACACCTTCCATAGGCACCACAGCACATTACCTCTCTCTAAATATAGTCTCAAAGGAGATTAACTGGTGCATCCTGCACACAGACACTCACACTAACCCACTAAGGCATGATGACACGTGTACAGTCCGTCCCCCACGACACCTCCGGGCTCTGCAGTGAAGCATGTCAAGCGAATTCCATCTGGGGAGAGGAATTTGACCTCCGACCTCTGTTTATGACCCATCAAAGGGAAGCCTGCTCATTGGTCTGGCAGAGTAATCATTTCCAGAACGGGCCACTCAAAGAGAGTGTGTTCGAGAGAGGGGAGACAGAGAGAGAGAGACCCAGAGAGAGAGAGAGAGAGAGAGAGAGAGAGAGAGAGAGAGAGAGAGAGAGAGAGAGAGAATAAGACAGAGAGAGGGGAGATTTTCCAGGGAGACAGAATGCCTGCAGCCGGCTATGTTAAAGGAATCAGGCTGATGATGTTCAACAGAGCTCTACAGAGAGGCCCATGTTCAAAATGTAACTTAAACAACCTCTCGGAGAAGAAAGAAAGAAAGAAAGAAAGAAAGAAAGAAAGAAAGAAAGAAAGAAAGAAAGAAAGAAAGAAAGAAAGAAAGAAAGAAATGAAACCATGAAATCAGGTTTTGGAAGAAGAGAAACAAAGACATAATGATAAAGGTGGGCTTACTGTCAGAAATTCGCAAAATAAATTCATTAATTTACATTAGTTAAGAGATTTCACAACAACTAATATAACAACTTGAGCTGAGTTTGAGTTTTATGCAAATGAGCAAGTAATCTATCAATGAGTAACATAAACTCAAATGTATGAAAGCGTACTAGCAGGAATGTTCCCAGCATTAGCTAATCAATGCAAACACGCCTTGAAAGAGTAGAAAAAATTAATATACTATACATATGATACGTCATGATTCCCAACATATTAGACTGAATGTGGGTAAACATTATATGTAGTTTCCGTTCAAACTCATCTCATTTTCCCCTGCATACGTATGGACTTTTTAAAGTTCACTCATTTGCCGCTGTTTTTGGCATAATCACCTTCTTAAAAAGAAGCTGCTCATTCCTTCACTTGCTTGCTGGAAAAACATGATTAGCTGCTAGAACATGATTAATGATTTCTGTTTCCCGAGCTGCTGCTCTGTCAGGAAGCATCATTACTGAATGAGAAGTTTGCTGTGCTCCCAAGAAGCCTGCAGTGACAAGGAGGTCCGACGTCAAAGACCCCCCATGAGGTTAGAGGTCAAGGGGCAGTGTGGATTAGGGCGACACGTCACCTCGCTTTGGGATTTCAATTAACCCTTTCACAGTCCTCTGTTACTTGGGCAACGGATAAGCCTGGCACGACAGATCCAATGCGCTGGTTTCTCTCACCCGGATTAGACCTAATCCTAAAAGAAAACCAACTCACAAAGCGAGCTCCAAATCAAACCCGCTTTCAGCTCAGAACCAGCCAAGCAAAGATCACCAGCAGCCAAAATTACAAAGCAAAGGTCCCGATCTATAATGCCAGAATGAACCACAAGTGAAAACAGTTGAGATTATGAGGTCAACTATCTAAATCCATTCTGGCTGTATTAAAGGTTGAACATTACCGAGAGGGATCAATACACGCCGTCTTTTAATGAGATATTAATTAAGAGGCAACTGAACACTAGGACCTTGACTTAACAAGCTCAACGCTCTTATTAAAACCAATTCAATATAATGATATATTACATCTATCAATCTATCAAGAGAAAGCTTTATCGATTTGCTGAAGCTACTTCACAGAACGCTGTATTATAAACTTCACTATATCTTATGCACACTATACAGTTGCTTACGCATTGAAAATGCACCTATATGGCTACCATTGACCTCTTGAAAGGTCTTTTTGAGCGTCTGTGTTCCTCAGAGATGGACGTTCCCTTGGGCCCCATCACTTTTAGTCTTACTTACAGGGCCAGTCTAGAGATCTTGCATTATTTAACTGGCTTTCAGTACACAAACCACAACTGCCTGAGGAAGTGCTTCAGCAGCAGTATCCAAGGAGAGACGACGGCCAAATGAAATGAACCAGACAGTAAATAGTCTATTATTGAGTTCACACTGCTTATACCATAAGGAGGAATCACAAAAAAGCAAAGCTGAACTAACCACAAAGAACAGAAAGGTAAGAAACCTAGCTATTATTTTGCACATGCAGCCCAAATTAACTTATGCAAACACGTGGCTATTCTTACTACTGATTTCACTTTGCCTAAAGCTAAGCTTCCAGAATCGCTTTTATCAAAAAGGGGTAAATAAACACATGATTTAAACCAGACCTGAAGGGATGCGTTGTAAGAGATGCCTTTGAATACAGCAAAAAGAAATTTGGCTCCGAGATGCTGCCAGTCTGCGACTTCCATTACAAGAGGCCTAAAGCACTTCTCGATACAAAACAGGCGAGCAAAAAGGAAAAACACCACGGCACCAGTTAATAATACCCTTAACAGCTGGTTTGGCATCAGTGAAACCTACCCTATGCTTAACATAATACATTGTGAGTGCCATGACAATGCTATCCAGGATCAGTTGTAGGGGCCATAGAAAACTCCTCAGAGGGTGGTGGTAAAGCTGTAGTCTGCAAGCAGATGGCAGATAGCATTGATCGGATCCAAGCCTCGATAACGCTGAGGGATAGATGCGCCGTCCTGGAAACTAGAAAGGAGAGGTGAGAGGAAAGGTCTCCCCACCCCGTCCCAAAAGAGAAATCCACACCGCTGACTGGTATTGACGTACATTAACGGTCCCAGACGTTGTAATTTAATTCTAACAGCGTGTATCACTAATAATGCTAACTGATGTAATGTTCAATATGCATAAAGGGGTCAGGGGCTGACCCGGAGTTGGTCGAAAGCTGCAAAAGCTCATTCGAGGGCCCTTGACACTTTCATTCACGATGGTATGTGACCTGACAGTGAGGTCGAAGGTCACACTTGGGATTTCAAACACTAGTCGAATAGTTGGGGCAAACTCTGGGAACTGGGTCAAGACACAGCAGGTTGGTTCTTTAGCGAGAAGAGAAAATTGTGTCTGTGATGGAGAGAGCACATCACTTACCTATTCCTAGCATACGGTGCTATGTAATACTGTTCAGCGGTTAAATTATATGCTGCTGACTCACGTTTTCTGAAATGAGATACTCTTGGTCATGGTCAAGCTTCATTGGTCAAGCTTCTAATCTCACTACCGGCCCCATATTCTGACAGCGAAACAAGAAATACAGTAGCTCTATACAAAGGTAGAAGCAGAAATGTTTGTTTGGCTCTTAAATCAGTCGTTAGTTCTTTTATTTTGATGGGCAGTGGAAAGGAAAGACGGCTGGGAAAACACTAGAAGAATGAGAGCTCATCATTGCTTTCCTGACATCATGAGTGGCACTGATCCTACACTGAGGTTCCCAGCTGAGACCTCCAGTCTGTTGAGGGAGCGGGAAAAGCTGTATCTCCTCTGGAAGACGGCCATGACAAACAAAACATGGCCTGACCCTTCAATCTCAAAACCCTGCTCAAGCCAAAGCACTATTTATACGCACTCAATAACTCAGTAAAAGGAAATGGTAATGAATTTGAAGCAACGGCACTCTTTGCACATCGTACCAAGACACTAAAAATATACAACAGAGCAGGCTGCTAATAAGACTGATCAAATATAAAATGGAAGCCTAATCTCTATTCCTGTCATATTCCTATGGCATGAAGTATCTAAATATCACACGCTTTCTCAGAGGGATAACCATCTGCCAGCCTTCAGCGAACACTTATATAAACGTACATACTAGAAGAAAAGTGAAGGGAGAAACAATTTTATTATCTCTTCCTCTGATCTGATACAGTCAGCTTCAAAACACTTCAGGCCTGACTGCCTTTATTGTGTTAGTTTGACGTCTCCGCAGATTTGAGGTGCAGAAAGAGCTGATAATGGATTGGAAGGGTAAATTAAATAACTTGTGTTTTATGTTTTGTGATAAACTCAATCAAAAAGCTATCATTGTCTGTCCTAGGAGTGATATTGAAGGAAACTAAAAAGACAAGTAATGAGAATCTACAAGCCTGCTACTCAAGAAAAGGAAAAATTTAAGCTGTGAACTGGCAGCTAAAGCTGATAAAGCTGATAAATTCGGAGGGGAGATGCTTTCAGGCAAGATTATTAATTAATAATCGTTTAATGTATAGAAGACAAGGGCTAGTTGTCACATGGGAAGTATTACAGCCTGAGTCAAGCAGTCAGTGGGTTTGTATTTTCCTTTAAAACATCTATTTCACAAAATATCTTTAGATTAATAAATAAATATTAATAAACTAGTAATTAAAAAAAATACAATAAAACACTATTGGGGCAAGTTGTCACAAAAGGTAAACTGCCTATTTATATATCTTTAGAAATGTAAGGTGATGTCCAATACAGAAACTGATATTCAAAAATAAGTAATAACTAATATTCCCAAGAATAAAAGGTGTGACAACTACCCCCGGACTCCCCTACTATAAATGTAACTAACTATAAATGCTCGTGACTCTTTTATTGTGACGTACTGTAACGTGTGGGAAAAGGCGCCAAGTGTGTTTTAGCACGCAGTGCCTCATGTAGAGTGGGCACGGAGCTTTAATACAGCCCACAGCCCACTCCACTCCGGCAGAGAGACTCGAGAGGAGGCTGGCACTGACAAGCTCGAAGGTGAGGATGTCAGGGATATTTAAAACATCCGTCAATCAAGGCAAAGGCCGAGTGCGCGGAACATAACGACTCAAAGCGAGATTAATTCTGACATGGCGCACTTCGTTTCCCACAGTGTCACACAGAGGCGAACTGCATTGACATAAAGGTGGACGTTTACGCCTATGAAGTTGAGATTGATGCTATAACATCACTTCATAAGACAAACTCCATCAAACTACCAGGGACTCTTATTGGCAGTATGAAAGAGTGGCACATACACAAACACTCTGTAGATAGTTTGTTCACTGGATTACTTTTGAAAAACATGCGTGTGTGTATGTGTGTGTGTGTGTGTGTGTATATATATATATATTATAGACAACTCTAGATACCACCACATCCAACTTTTACACGATCAGTCAATTTAAAAACATACAAAAACGAGACCACGTAATGCAATTCCACAAAAAACGACTCTCTTGAGCCGATTCCTTTTAGTGAAATATGAACAAAACGAGCGTAACTGTTCAAAGACTTAGTACCCAACTCCTAAACAGTTCTATTCAATGAGCAATTGAAAAATATTAATACATTGTGTTCGCAGCTTCAGCACATTATATAGCTCAGTTCCAATGACTGCCAGAAAACCTGTAGCTAAACAGATTTCACAGTAGTTATTACATTGAAATCTCATTTGTCAACAGCGCTATGGACAGGTGAACGCATGCATTCATTTTTCCATATATGACTTTCTCAGACGTAACTGAAATATTCGACAGCGCGTCCGTGAAGACACGCGAATAGAATCGCAACCAAAACAGCTCGATTCCTTAGCATTCCCATCACTACAAAAACCCAAGTCAGAAACCATACCAGTGCGAGCTACTTCAACAATGCAACTGAAATGAAATGGCATCACTGCGACCCGTTCGTTGTGCTCAAAAGGTACGCTTTTTCTATGTAAACACACAGAAGTGTTTATATAAAGCACGTAACTTTTGGAGAGATGACGCGCACTCGCAGTGTTATGCTTTTATTTAACCACAGTAAACCTTTCGGTCCAGTTACGAGCGATGTAATGCTGACTGGGTATAAGTGTACGTTTAAACAACCCATGTCCGATTATTATTCACCGACCTCTCTCACTCAACACGTTTGCGTTCCTAATACACGTATCCTTTCCGATGTGAGGCTCTTTTCGATCCTACGAAAAACCAAAGCCTGTACTGAACCCTCTGTAGAAGGGCGCCGAGCTGGAATGCTCAAAAACGTAATCTCGAGTTTTCACTTACTGCAAGCAAACATACGAGTCTACTGTACGTCCTAATAAATGCAAAACAACGCGTTGAAATGCACGTTGAAACGACTTTACCGATATCTTGCAGTGAATGAAGCGGAACATCTCGTGCATACGCAACATAAACATACAAACACAGAGCAGCTCCGACTGTCAAACACTTTCCCGTCTCACCGAAGAAAATATATTAGTGTCTGCTAGGTCATTTAACCGCAGTAAAAATTCTGAGATTCAAATATTTACAGTGAAGGCTATGCAGATTTTACATTGCAATTAGAAACTCGTCTAATCTTAGATTTCTGCCTCTCCTGCAGCCCAACAGTTCTAACCTACATCCAATTTTGCCGAATTCCCATATGAATTAGTCTTGGCGAGAATTTACAGACAGCCAACCCACATACTGTCACACTGATACTGACAATCCGAATAACTGAACAACTGAGAGGTGTTGGACAAAGCCTGTTTTTATATAATTAAACACACCGAACCCTCCTCCCTATGCAGTTAAGCGTATCCCTAAAAGTGTGATATGCAGCGGCAAACTGAGCCATCCAACAAACGCGTCGTTTACGTTCCGCATATTCCCAGAGAACGCCCCTGTACCCACATAACCCGCTTGTTACTTTAAACCACAATTAAAGCAATTAAACCGCAGGGGGATCTAACCAAGTTAGTCATTCACTATCGCCGCTCAATGCAGATATCTTCTTGTTTAATGCGTCAGTTAATAGGTGTCAAACCGCGTATAAAATGTTCGCATCGCGCTCCTCGGCTGTTCCGACGCAACCAAGTATCGATACGTTCACAGCGAACGCCGAAGAAAACAGCGCTCGACGGGCATCCGAGCTCAAAAAAAACTGCATTTCCCCCCAAACAAACTGCATTGAAAAGTCACGCCTGTGCGTAAAGAACAGAGGTTACTTACTTGTGCTCTTTACGCCTTGGTTTATTATCCTCGCCATGCGTAAAATCTCAAACTTGTGTACATTTTCTCGGCAGCAGTGTGTAAAGCTCCCCTTGCACTTTCCGAGTGTGAAGAGTCTCAGCACGGCATGAATGAGGAGGAATGCGGTCCGCGCGCCCTCATCGAGACGCAGCCTCGTTTTGAGTCTCGGGGAACGCGCTGCCTGATACATATATTTCGCGTCGCGGCCAGGCGGCGACATTGAGCGCGTTGGAGCTCGTTTGGTGAAATATACAGTTACTCTGTAGTCTTGAATACCGGTCCGTTGCACCACCTGTCGATGTATCTAAGCACATTTATTACAATCACACAGACGACGGGTTTGTTTGTCGTTTGCGCGTGTCAGCCAAGCGTGAAGTAAAAAGCTATGTATAAAATAGCTTTTTGTAATACCACCATTAATCTTAGCAATTAGAAATGAGCCAAAATAGAGAAGTAGTCCGTGTGTGGGGATTTTTAATAAACATATTTAAAATTAAATGCAGGGATTTAAAACTGTTATTTTATTTTGAACAATTGTAAGTTTTAATCGGCCTTTTAAATGTTTGTAATGATAAAAAGAAATGTATTACAAGTGCACGTTTTTCACCTGCCATCAAACAGACCTTGACGAACAGTAGTCACGTTTGCGAGATGTAGTAACCATAGCAACCGTACACCGTCAAAACGCTCTCCATTGTGATCAGTTTCTATCTGTACGTCAATATATAGCTGGGTAATAAGGGGGGCAATAAGGGAACCTTGACATATTGTGCCCTAAACATTACTTTCCATTTCCATTATGTAGCCTAGATGTAGGAAATATTTACTAGTTGTAAAATAGCACTTGTTATGTGGTGGTAGTTTCTAATTTGTTGCAGATAACTATGTAAATATACTATTATATACTGTACATTTATTATAATAAAAGTTACATACTGTTTCTTTGAAAAATATATATATATATATATATATATATATATATATATATATATATATATATATATATATATATATATATATATATATTTTTTTTTTTTTTTTTTTTTTAATTTTATTTTAATTTTTTTAAATCCCAATCTCTCAGTACTGCGTTTTTAGGATATTATAAATGTGGGAATATGCAGAAAATGAATAGAAACAAATATATACTGAAATCAAAAAATTGACAATTGTCATCTGAATATTAAAAATGCAAACTACGTTGCTTTAACCTCACTTACTAATTAAAATAAAATAAAATAAATAATCGGTTAAACAAATGTGTGGCCAGACCAGAACACAGATATATAAAGCACAATAAAAAATATTTAAAAACAACAATTTACCAAAAAAAAAAGATGGTATCCATCCAATATTTACTTGGTATTCTAAATCCTTATATTACATTTAGGTTAGTTTCTTGTTTGACCAGTGATAGACAAAGACCATTTTATGTTAGAATGTATTTGACCACCCGCTGAGCTTTACAATCCCATCATCCTACTGCACACATAACCTTCCCCAGAAAGAAACCAAAGCTTCTCTGATAAACACTGTGGATTCAGGATCAAACTTGCACACCCACTGACAAATCCACTGCTAGACTGAAGACGAAGTCTGAATGCACAAACAAGGCTGTCAGAACAGTCAAAACTTAGACTAAAATAAACTTCAGCTGAAATTCCACTCTAACCTTTATACCACTGGTTTGCATTGTTGTATTTCTGTAGACAATTTTGCAGTGATGTGAGGCTTTTCTGGTACATCGCTGATTGCTTCACTGGACATATGCTTCAAGCTGTTTACAACAAATAACAGTGTCTGCCCTTATTTTGTCCTTCTAAAATGCTGTCTGGCCAAAAAAGTGACAAGTTTACAAAAATACATACAGTATAGTGTGTTGGTGACAATATAATAGGCCAGTGACCATTTCACAAATGAGATTTATAAATGTTTTAGGCAAACACATTTTTCATGTCAGCAAAACAAAGCACATCGGAATCTGGCAGGTTGAGAAAAAAATGACAAAATCTGTGAGCATCAGGGTAAAGTGCTGTGATTCTCAATTGTCCACTGGTTTCCTGATGGTAAAGGAACTTTCGGGACTAAATGTGAATAGGTTTGTTGCAGCTGACTAGTGGAAAACAAAAAGACTGGTGATCTTCAATTTGTAGTGTAAAAAGTAGATAAGGTTTATTTTGTGCTGGAATTCAAATTGTGAAGTTTTAAAGAATTCATATACTTTGACACGGCCTTTTCTAACTATAAAATACTTTAAATGTTGGCTTGGTGAAGTTAAAAGGTGACTTTAAAGACCTTTAACATTTTAAGGTATATAGACCACAAATATAGATAGATTACTACAAATTAATATTGACTACAAAGTCTATACACATTTCCTGCTCATTTCTATGGGATCATCTGTACACCCTTTTATAGATCCAATCTGTTGCATGCTAGTTTATTTGTGAAATAGCATTGATTTTAATTGTGCCTGCCCCTATGCATCACAAATATACCAACTGCTATTGTTAATTTTTAAACAGCTAAGTTGATATTCTTGGCCAGAAAAAGCTACAGCCAGCATCAGACTTTAAACCAAAAGCCAAACTTTTCACTTGTAAGACTAATACCACCACAAAATGTACATCATCAGGCCGTGCCAGTCAAAACTGCCTAGAAATCACTCAAGTAATTCTCAAGAGCACACTGAGAAAACGAACGAAATTGAAGGGCTCATACAGACCATACAGCTCATAGACAGAGTCACAGCGTTCAATAGGCAGTATTAATCTGTACTTGAGGTAGGAGACCAGAGAGATTCTACAGGTGTCGATCAGGTGATTTTAAAGGCAGGTGCAGGATGACTCAGGTCATTCAGTAGATGGCCTTGCATCTTAAAAACAAAGTGCTCTGAATGTAAGTGTGCCGTTCCTCCCTGGGGATGTTTGCAAGGTCACTGGCATTAAGAAAGTCTGACTCAGATTGATTAGGTCTAAAACTTTTCTCTCTAACCTCTGGAGTTTTGGTGAAGCAGGTGGTGATCGCAGGGATATTAGTCATTTTCTCTTTTTCCATAACGTGCATCCTCCTGCAAATGAAGACAAGATTGTTCCCACTTCCCAGCGTATATCTGTAGCCGTATCCATACAGGTCCAGTATGTGGGCTGTAACAGAGCCTCCCCAGACACCTTTTCAAAACCTTTTAGAGAAACATGGATTCGGAGGCCTGCTGTGATGGCTGTTGCTTTTGCAGACACGCAGCTGTAAGTTGCTCCCTGCTCTCTGCTTCCAGTTTCACGTCCCGTGGTTCACGGGCACACATTTCCTCGCAGGACATTGTTCCACCAAGCAAAGTCTTCCATACAATGCTGGACTGCTTGCGGGGCTCATGGCATATCTCTCCTGGCCAGTGCCGCCTTGATGTCAGCCATGCATCTCTTTCACATCCACTGCAACACCCAATCATAATTAAAATCTTGTGTGGAAGCGGGAGCAGGGGAAGCTAATTAGGGACAAACACTTTCTTTTTCTCCAGCACAAATCAAAAAGAAGAGAAAGGACCGGCTGCTTCTGCACCCCTGTGATGTGTGGCTGGGGCAAGTAGGAGGAACCGGCGCAAACCGAGTGAGGTTTTTTCCCTCTATTCTTTAACGCTTTTTTTGATCATGTGGAGCATCACAGACACGCTTTTACTTCTTTGCTCACACTGCAGTTCTGTGTGAATTAGGTCTGTCTAACTCACTAAATAATCGGAGTGAGGACAGTAAGGAGCAGAGAGCAAAGGAGCGTGGGTGTGGGGACACTGTCTGGTGTCTGCATCCAGAAATAAGCTTCGTTTTGTTCCTCCCTGGCTGGATAATTAGACGTTAGACTAAGTGTGTTTTTGTCTAATGGATGTATGTTACATTTGTGATGTACAGAGCATTGATTTCCTTCTTTACACTGAGCATTAAGTCATTATGCAAAAACCAATATGCTATATCAAACTTCATTTATAAAAAGCTAATTTTATATATTAGATTTTTTTTAAACATTTCCTGGTCTTCACACGAAGGTCAATATTATTGATACGGAAGCTAGGAATATAGCATGCAATGCAACTCAAAGACATGCTGATGATGTTACAATAATATTTGATTAACAGTCTCAAATTTAGATGGTCAGCAAATACAACAAATTACCTCGCGTTGCAATATGATCACACACACAAAGTGGCTGTATTTCATACACTCAGAGTTTGAGATTCACAATTTGCACAACGGTGTAACTCTCAAACTGTTCTGTTCATGCAGATTACAGAAGAGCTTCCAGTGCAAATGGAGTTTATGTGAATTGATAAATGAAAAACGCAGTTGTGAGAGATTCACCAAAAACTTTAAATCCTGTCGTAATTGAGTCAACATCAACTGTTTTTGGCTATATTATAAATCTGACAACACAAAACATATTTAGGCTCTGTCTTGTTGCAGAACCTGATTTTACCAAATCTTGACCCTGGAACAACATAGCAAATAACCAATCAGATTTGAACCTGTTTATAGTTTTTGTGAAGTTTATGCTTATAATCAGTGTTTGATACTTATACAACCCTTTAGTAGTCTGAAGCAAAATTTGTGTTAACATATCCATCAGTTGACCTTTCTCTAAACTCCATCTTTTAGTTGCATCAAACACACAGATCTGACTTTTGAAATTCGCTAAAGTTTTGACTGCGAATTGGAGGGTAGCAACAGTTAAAACTGGTCAGTAATTTTTGACTTTCTTCCTTCAGATGAATCTATTTGGAGTTATATTAAAAATTGTCCTGGCACTTCTAAGTTCTATCATTAGAGTGAGCAGGTGTTTCTCTTCATACACCTAGAGTGGCTTGAGGGTAGGTAAAACACAGGCTAATTTTCATTTTTGGGGCGAACTACCCTTTAAAGGCAGGGCTTACTGAAAGGTCATAGACTGCAAGCATTTTAACCCCTACACTAAGATAACCAAGTCAACAACTTCAGATAGTAATTCATGGCTTTTCACATTTGTACAAAACACCATCTATTTCATCATCAAACTTAAAAAGAGAAAAAAAACTACATATGCTTCTGCCAAAACGGTTGTAATTGCATGCCCAGTCCTGCCCTCGTAATTGGGCAGTGCATCACCCGAATGTCACTTTCTTAGTTTTAATTGCCTTTCACTGAATGCGTGCATTGCCTTCCTGACTAAATATTGCACCCTATACTGGCCTGCCTGTTACGTTATGTATAAGACATTGTAGGCTAACATCCCTAGACACCAATTATTTGCCCATATCAGACCGATCATTAGTCCTGACCGAAGTCAAAGACTGAGGCCTGACACAGTGAGAGTAAAGGGAATCTCTCTCGCTCTCTTTGTGTTTCTTTCCCCCTCCTTCCCTCCTCCCAATCACTTTCATGTGCCAGACTCTGATCCTCTATTTGCGATTCATCACCGGACCATGAAGCGTTCCTAGTGTCTGCAGGAGCCGGACATCGTTTCCCATTTCTCTCTGCCATCTATCGGCGTAATGCATTGCTTCTTACTGTCACCAAGGCAGCACTTACCAACACCCGTCCCCTCGGCAACAACCTTGTACTGGTTTCTGACGAACGGAAATGAATTATTGAGTTGTGACAGAGACATTGTTATGCTATAAATAAAGTGAGAAAGAGGGCTGGATGCATGAAGAATAATAACAGTTTAAGATGCACATACTCACCAACACATCATCGATCAAATTCATCATGTCAGCGGCTGTCAAACATTTGGTGAAAGCATCTTAAAAATGCATTTGGGTCTAGTAAATGATAGAACATAGCGTTTTCACATTTTAGGTTAGATCAACTGAGAACAACTGAATCTTCTTTATTGTACTAAATCTCTTTCCCAGCAAGCTGCCAAAACTTTCAACTTTATGGCAGTGCGTACAGACCTGTGACATCCCTTTGCTCCTCGGCAGTTCGGTAACAAAGGACTCCTACTCAAAAGACTACTGTAAGACAAGATAAGAGAAGGTGTCCACGTTATCAATTCCAGCATGCATCAGTGCAGTGGTGTAAATGAGTGAGGAGAAAGAAAGGCTGGCGAAGCCCTCGGGGAGCACACATCCCTGAAAGCAAGAGCGAGAGGAAGAGACAGGAACAGAAAGAAAGGGTAAGAGGAAGAGAGAGAGTCCCATTGCCTGTCAGATCTCATGACTTTCTTCGTCCTTGCAGTAGTACGTTGTTATTTCTGGAACCTTATCTAACGAGAATTTTTGCCATGTGTTTGGAGGAGCGAAAGAGGAGAGTCCCAAACCTGCCCTACCCTCCAGCTGTTGCACTTCAGCCACAGAAATAGAGCGACAGGGAGTGAACATAAAATGCCACGTTTAATGTTGAAGAGATGCTTACTTCATCTTTGGCTGTTATGAATGTAAGTGTGACATGATTTTACCAGATAGACTGGCCATTCATGAGTAAACATTATTCCTTAGCTGTGTTGAAGACCTATGTTTTGTAGTATATTGTTAAAGAAACAAACACAATTGAGAACTAGATTGCTTTTCTAAGATCGAAATATGAATAAATGTAAGGGAAACTGCAAGTAGACCGGTCTACTGAGAAAAGAGACTTTCGTTAACTCAGATCAACAAACGGTCTCTAATTTGCAAAGACAGATCACAGTATGCACGTTTCTCAAAACCTCTTCTCAGATATTTCTCCTGGAACAAAAAACGTAATCAAACACTTGTATAAAGTATCAGAAAAAAATCTTAACAATGCTTCAATCTGGGCGAAACAGACTTCAATATGAAATTAAAGCATTCCCATCATTGCTCTACAGATGTTTCTTCTGAGAACAAAGACCTCAAGTAAACATAGGTTTCATGTGAGTTTCTAAATAAATCTCAGTGATTTCTTAAACACTGCTTAGACATGCCAAGAGAGATTTCTGTACGAAATGAGATGTTCCCTCCTGAAGAAAAAAGACCCCAGCAATCCCACCTGTGCCTCCTCTAGAGTTCCGAGATCTCAACAATGTCTTGAACTGCCCAGATTTGTTAAAATGATTTAATTTTAATTTAAACTCTTCTCATCTTCCAAGTGTGACCTATGCTATTACTTTACCTCTTTATACTTCTACCATCTCAACATTTTTCTAATTTGAATTAGTAGCAACGTCTGACACAATGTTGAAATTTAAATAAAACATAACTAACAATTCTGTTGAGCTCCGAAAAAGCACCTGAATTTTTACAATAAAAACACGCGTGACAGAAGATCTCAAGATGCGTTGCGAATTTCCCGTTTGCACGTGAATGAGTGCATTTTCTGCCTGAACTTGCAGGTTTATCTATATCTTGGATGTGTGTCTAATAGAGAAACTGAAGAGTGGATCTAAATGTTGATTTGATGGAGGGCTTCAGTCAGGTGGAGACAACCCCTCCCTCCTCTCAGCCTCCTACAGCTGAAAAGACTGACATGGATGCGCACGGCCTGATTTACTAGGTGTGCTGGCAGTTATCTAAATGCAAAGTGATGGCGTAATGGCACTCGCAGCTCTATGTAAACGGCCGGAGAGGGCCCCGCTCCACTCTCAGCCCTCACACGAGACCCCGCAGTGAGGCATTAGCCCAACCAAATGTAGTAGAAGTGATATGCTCAGACAAAATATGGGGATTATAGCCTGTCAAGGTTGAGGGAGGGAGAGAGGACGGATAACAGACAGAGTGGGATGATGGGAAAAAATGGATGGCTCATCATGTATCTGCTGATAAGGATAGGGCAGTTGGAAAAGCAAGCAATTGAGGCATTGGGTCATCGAGTACCACGGAGTGGACAAAAACAGTGTGAAATAGAAAGGCTCCAATTTAAAAGATGCTTTTATTCATTATTCGCCAATATTGTACTGTAATGCAGTGTGGGATATCTGAGATCTGCAGGACATTTGGTCTTTTCCGACAGAGACAATTAATTAATGCAGAGCTAGAGCCACACAGCATTGCCAATGTGACAGAGCATAGTGCTCTCCATTCTCTGTGTGTGAAGTCTGGTATGTTGCCTCAGTTTTTTTGAGATTGGATTTGAGCAGTGGAAGAAACAACAGCTTGAGATACTAAAATCAAAAGATCAGTGAGTGTTAGAAGTACTTCAGCCATGAGAGTGCATAGAGGAAAAGAAGACTCATGAAGCTAAAACACTTCACTTAAACCCATTTTACTGCTGTTTTACAGTAATTAAGAATATTAAATAAAAGTGTCTTAATAACTAACTGGATTTTGATTGAGGAAAGTGTTTTCTGCTACTTTTTAAAAATTGGATTTAAAGTATCCTTATTTTCTTTTACTAAATGATTATGATTAAATGTATCATTGATTATTTCAATGCCGTACAAAACATTATCAGAGAAAAATTGTGACCCAATTTTTGGTCAGGACCCACCAGTTGAAAACTATTGTTCTGCAAAGAACAGTAAACAATAAATTATACTTACCTTATTATGTGTGTAATTTAATGTTTCATTGTTTGTCATGTCTTTTTAAGTACCATCTGTATGACTCAGCAGAGATCAGGCAACCTTGCTCTTGTTGTGTTGTCTTTTTCTTTTCTCTTTCTCTCTCTCAGTCTCTCCCTCTCCCTTCTGTTCCCGTGGCCTGTGAAGCATTTCAGTTCGTAGAAAGCCACATAAGGCTTCTTATTAACACCCATCCTCCGCTTCCCGACACATCAGCTCCTAAACGAGCCGAGCCACCGTGCACATTCCTGTAATTCATCTTCCCTTATTCGGCAGACCTTCTCTCTCACATTTTGTCTCTTCTACTCTCCTGTTCAACACATCTTTCTTGCACCTTCCATGAATAGGGTACCAAATAGAGCCTGAAAAATATAAGATATAATTTTTTTTTCTTTTCAACAAGTGGTCATTTTAACCTTTTACAAATGTTGTCTGTCAGCCTTAAGAGGCATAATGCAGATATTATGTGAACAAAGATTTTTTTCAAGCCTGCCACCAATATTTTAAGCCTGATTTTTAGCTATATATATATATATATATATATATATATATATATATATATATATATATATATATATATGGGGATTTTGGGTGTGGGTGTGTCTTAGTGCTGTCAATCGATTAATTTTAACTAATCACATCAAAAATACATGTTTTTGTTGACATTATATGTACTGTGTATATTTAAATACATACGCATGCAGTATATAGTTTGAAAAATGTACATATATTTACATGTATTGGTTACAATTGAAAAAAACTATAACTACATATAGTCGTTCTCATGACAGAACAATAGGTTTAGAACCTTTTTTTTTAAAACGTCAAGTGAACCGTGTTTATAAAAAGTGCCTCTTGTCTTTCCCTTGTCATACTACTTCTCTTTCTGTTCCTCCCCCTTCCGCTCTCTTCTTCTTTTACTGTTAATCCGACATGCACTTTATTTATTATGGGCCGGTCATTAACTGCTTCCTCTCATCTTTTATTTTATTTTATAGTGCACACTCTTCACGCCCACTTTCATTTCACTCTCTCTTTGACTTCCTCCCACTCAACACCTTGCATTTTCTTCTCTTTTCTTTCATTTTACAGGGACAGTGCCGGGGCAAGGTTACAGCGACAAAGGCCGTAAAGGTTTGTGCACTGTGTTCACAATGACTAACGCGCGAGCAGACGCCCACACAGAATCAGTGTGGATGAGAGCGATGTGTCGGTTCGGTAGTGATGGGGGATGCGTCGAGGGGATGCAGCGGTGTCTGTATAGGGTTATGGAGAGTTGTCCTGCCAGAGGGGAAGAGCAGTGGCCTGTGTCTGTTAGCATTTCGCTTCACTTCTTCCCGCGTTAGCCTCACTCGACCTCCTCAAACTGCCTTCACCTCCTCTTGAAGCTATCACTGTGAAAAGTAGAAATACTGAGAAAAAAAAAACATACTTACAACAAAAAACTTTTCCATTCGAAACATGTACGACCAAGAAAACTCAAGCTTCTTTTAAATATCTGCTTTTCATCAGCATTAGACAACGTAAAAGTATGCACATTTAAATTGGCCCATATTATGTATTTTGAACATTATACCCTTCATGCAATGTTTAATACAACATCCTGCAAAGTTTTAAAGTTATAAATGTATTGTCTTTGAAAAGAAAGAGTAGATTCTGAATCATTGAAACGAGTCGTTAAACAAGTCTCATCCGTTTCATGTTGACGTCAAAATGAAACATTAGCATATTGCCCGCCCATTTGTTGGTCTTTTGGCATTGGAATGAATGAACATGCAAATTCACTTTTTGCCACTAAGTGCCGTTTTTGGAGTGTTAAAAGCTCAAAAAGACTGCTTTAAATGAAAATCGACCAATGACTAGAGAGGTTTGGAAAAAATGGAGTCATTAAATAAATAAGGTAAACCTTGCATGCATGTCAATCTGTTGATTTAGAATCCCAAAACCAAAATATGAACCTTCCATAACCCATATTAGGGGCACTTTAAAAGATACAATAAAAAACTGAAAAAAAAGATTTAAAAAAATAAATCTTCCATTATGCCCTATTACTATGAAATTTTGGATTAAATCTCTTTGCTGACTTCTTGTTTTTGAATTAGCACAGTTTTACTAACTGTTCATATGATTTGTTGATCTGAGCTTATATGGATTTCAGCAAAAAGCACAATTTGTGTATAATCTTGGAAATGTTCTGTCAATCAGCTCCAAAATGAATTACAAAACTTGTGTTAACTAGAAAGAAAACTAGTTGATAAATGATAGTTGATAATTGATAATAATATAGCATAATAAGAGATTTACAAGCAATTTTGTGTAGGTTGGTCATTGACTTGGGAACATCAGGTTGGAAAATCCTAAAAGAGTACCAGAACAATAACATTTTGTTAGGAATTTGGTACTTTACTTTATTTTAGTACAATGTAATTTCATTAATTAGTATTTTCTGTGTAAAAAAGAAGAAAATACTCTCATGGAACAGAACATGAGGGTTATAAATGTTATATAGTTTATTGTTTGCTCTGTAAGTTAGTTTCATCCTTGTTGTTATGCTTTTAAAAGGCCGAATCAATCAATCAATGACAAGTATGCAGATTTGAAGAGCAAAAAGTATAGTTTGGTTGAGACAAGGACATTGACATCCATATAAAGCTTCCTGAATGGTGAGTGACAGGGCAATCATATGCATTTCACATCCACAAGCAATGCCTCGCTGGGTATTATTAATTGGAACGCAATTGCTGGAGAGAAAATGAGTCGGAAAGAGAGAACCGCTCCTATCAAGTCCACATCACAGCAATTAAACCCAATCCAGCCAGTGTCTGCGCAAAACTGATACGAACAACAGCTCGGCCCGGAAAGAAAGACTTCACACATACCGAGCATGAATTTGAATGAATGAGCGGAGAGGAGTGATTCATTTGAGCTTTGATTCCACGGCAGCGTTTGGAAATGCCTCAGAGTTCTGAACTGTGCAATCATGAACAGTGATTTCACAATTGTTGGCTCTCGCCGCAACACAGGTTTATGTACTTCCAGAGTTCCCCAAGAGACAGAGATGGAGAGAGATAGAAAGAGCTGAAACAATACAGCCACAGTTCATTAGCAGACACTGTTCTCTGCACAAAATAAGGCTCGAAACTTTTAAATAATGAACTGATTTTTTTTACTTTTTCCGAACAATTGGGCAGCGAAAGGGGGTGCTTTACCTTCAGAAAAAGCTCATTTGTCAAACCCAAGATGTCAAAATAACTATTATATGAGCTGTTTTATGCTTGTAATTGTTGGAGCTCTGTTATAAATTGGAACAGGCCTCAAAAACAGTGATTTCTAGAAAAATAATATATAATATAAAACAAAGTTACACCGTCATAGATAACAATGTTGCGAGTAGCAGGGTTAAGATGGAATTAGGATGAGTAGAGTTAAGCTGGTTTTGGACAGAATGTCATTTTTATGTGACTGACAAATTTATATTTTCTTTACATAAAAGAAAATTCAGTAAACACGACTTGTGTATAAGGAAATTGTTTACTTTTCTATATGTCACGATGTAGAAAAGGTCTAAGTGATTTCATTCGAATGTCACAACTCACAAGATCGAAATATGACACCTTTGACATAAAAATAAGGCAGGTTCATTTAATATTAGATAACAGTATAGTATATAAGTAGTAGATAACAGTATAGTGATAATAGACAACAAAACACTTGACGCACATATTGGTTAAAAAAAACGTAAAAGTTAAAAACATGCAATTAAACATACATTTATTTGACCCTCTGTACAGAGTTTGTTCTGACCAATCGTAATGCTGAATCTGCATTTTTTTATGCGACAAACTAATCAGACAGGAGAGTATGTTAACATTGTTCTAACTTAAAAAAAATAACTGAATGGTTAGAGTAGTAGACTGTTAGGGTAGGTTTAGAGTTAGTAAAACAAGTTGACATATACTTGCAACATTTGTGATAACATGTTAAATGTTGTAGACCTATTAAAATTAAGTGTTAGATGATGTTAAGCAGACAGTCTTCTAACACTTTAATAATTGCTAGATAAAATATAGTTGCAAAATTACTTGCTGTCAAGAGAATGTCTAAAGTGGACTATCAAAAAACTGTGAAAAAAATGTGTTTTCGTGGTTGAAAGATACCTTCTGATGTTCATTTATGTTTATTTTGCACTGTGACTTGTAAGGAGGAAGAGATGATCAATTTACGTGTTGCAACTGAGGTGCTTGTTGGGCATAGCTACAGTAACTAAGAGGGGGCCTTAGGGGTCAATTGAGATATTTATGCACAAAAACACATGCAGTTTTGCAAAACGGACGTCAGCACCAGAAATCCTACTAGCCACCACAGCGATGTCCAAATGTGCCGTCCACTCCGCATCGAGGGTCTTACTGCCGGCCCCACGCAGAGACGCGTCCCCCATCAGAAAGCAAGTCTGCACCCATCACAGCACGGTTCATCTGAGACTCGAAAAATTCCCCAACAATCCACACATGCATAATGCATAGTGACTGCAGCACAATCTCGCAACGACTCAAAGGAGCCTTTTCTGCCATTCAAGCAGGAGGTCAGGTAATTCAGGTTTGCTGCATCTACGGAAACATATTGCTGTTTTCTGTTTGTGAGTCTCCGGAGATGACAGATTTCTTGAATGAAAGTTAGTGTAAGTGGCGTCGGCTTTGATTGCCTCATCTGAGGCCTTTTCACTCTTCTGCGTGTTTGTGCTGCATAAGCCACAATGATTTGAGATTTCACAAGGGCAATACGATTTCACAGATAAACCTATTTACAAACGTACTTATGATGCAAATGCACAAGATTAGTTCAGACAGTTACCGCGGTTCTCCTGAAAGACGAGGCTCGCCACCCTTCTCAGTCAATCCTTATTATACATCTATATTTACAAAGGCATTCAGCCACTGTCAAGTTTTCATTTGCTCAGTCGTTTTATTTGTTCATTCAAATACCGTTACATCTTGTGACGCTTCAAAGGCCTGATTTCATTACAGATAGCATTTCACAACTATACAGTCCTACAAATGGAGGTTATTGCTGCACTTCTGCTTCAGCAAAGAATCTTTTTTAAATCGAGAACCGTTTTCACGTTGGAGTTAGCAGCCTTATAGTCATACGGTAGGAGCGCAGGTTCAAGTCCAGCCCGCAACACGCGTTTAATAGAAATTAGTAGAAATGCAATAAAATAAAATAAAGAACCTTACCAACAACAAACTCTCTCAAAAACATTTTTTTTGACAAATAGAAATATTAGCATTTATTTAAAATAGAAATCCAAATGTCTACACTGTCGCTTTTGATCATGCGTCCTTGCAGAAGGACTTAATTTATTAATATTTTATTAATTTCACCCCCAAACTTTTGAATAGTATAGTACATAAAAACAATATAAAACAGAAGTCGAGTCAGCCCCGAGCAGCAGAGGCCTATACTCTTCAGAACGAGTGGTTGTTCTTTATTAAGAAGAAACATATGTAGTGTCTGGGCACCCATGTGTGAAATTCAATTCTTATCCTGAAATGGTGTTTTTATTAGAGCAGCACTATCACACAGGAATCAGCTCGGCTTTGCTCAGCAGAGAAGCACAGAGCGCTCAGAGAGCCGGTGGACTGTTCCTGTTCCTGCCGGTGCTTTAAACCCTTCTGAGTCAAATCATAGTAATAAGGATGCTCTGCGAGAAATGTTTCAGTTTAGATTTGCAAAGGCACCCATGTTATTCTTGTAAATGCATTTAAGGGTAATTCGGGTGCATCATGAATAATGTGATGAGAATTTACATTACATAATTTTTCTTTTAAAATCCCATCAAGACATTCACAGTAATTCGATAATTAATGTATCATTAACATAGCCTTGACCTATATAAATATAGGCTTTGTCCACATAAAACATTACATATACTGTATGTGTGTGTTATATATATGTGTGTGTGTGTGTGTGTTATTGTAAAGATACATTAAAAACATCCCCTACAGTGTTTATTACTATTTTTTATTTTCTAAGCAACAATAGAGGAAATGTTCAATAGCTTGTTTGTAATCTGGAAACTGTTTGGAAAGTAAAATAGGCAGCTATTTTATTTGTCAGCTCGCTAATCTGATAAAACGTAAGCTTTTATCATCCCAAATACTGCAGACTGACATTGTCATACTGTTCATGTGAGTATGGTCTGTTTCTACTGGCTGGGAGGAAGAAAAGGGGGGGAAACGTCTGTTCTAGACTCCTCTGACAACTCTGCCCTTTTTCCACTGGAGGAGGAAGAGGAGGAGTAGGAGGACAGCAAACAGAAGATGACAGGAATCTGAAAAGCCTGTATTTATTATTTATTATCAGTATCTGCTCATGTGGGTCAAGGCCAGCCAGAGAGAAAAAGAGAAAAAAAACAGAAAGAAAGACAGAGAAAAAATGCTATAGATCCAAGGGATAAGGCGATCAAGTAGGTATTTTTTTATTGTTCAGCATTTACCCCATAGGCTGAGTTTTACGCCTTTGTTTTTATGGGTTAAAAGGTTGCATATGCTGCTTCAAATTTAACAAAATTTTCCCACTTGTCAATAATGGGTCAACTGGCCATTTTTTGTCTACAATACAATATTTTTTACAGATCGTGATCTTGCATATAAAAACACAGTGTTATTTGAGTACTGATATATATGTATATATATGTATATATACATACACACACAGCCACAAACTTTTTAAAGTACTTTTTATTTTTGTACTTTTTATTGTAATCTTTAGTTTTTCTAAGTAATTTAATTAGTAATGAATTCATTATTTTTTATTTGTTGCAATTAGTTATTTTAGTACATCAAGCTAAACTAAATGAAAATAAAAAATGTTGCTTTGATAACTAGCTAAAAAATTGTTTTATTGGTATTTTTATTTTTACTTTATTTTATTATATTTCAAGTAATGAAAATGATTTAGCTAATTCTAATAACACTGATAATGTACTATTAAATGAATAGTAAAACAATTGTAAAAATAAACATACATACACATATTAAAATACACAAAAATTATAATAATTTATTACCAAAAATATTTTATTACATTGTTTTGCTAGCAAAGGCAAACAGGGCAATCACATCATATACTGTATAAACTAGCCTTAATGTGAAATGCTAAGGAGGCATAAGCATGTAAACAGATGTTTAGCTTTATCAAGTTCACCCTGAAATAGGGGGAACAGTAAGTGACCCAGGCTTTAAGGACACCATCTGTGAGGAGCGAGTCTGTCTTTAATATGCTGAAAGTGCTGATGGCGCAGTGCGAGAGGAACAGAGACACTGATCAATAGGACAGATAGAGCCGAGCAGCTAATAAACAGTGAAGCCCAAGAGAATGAGGGCATGTAGAAAAGATCATTTGATTTGGCTGAAGGAAACATTTATTTAAATGAGACCCACCTTCAGCTAGCTATGCTATGTAAGTAAGCTTAAAGGTGCCAAACGGTGCTGGGATAATTGCAATGAAAAACTAAAGTGCTTGAGTAGGACACACAAAAGTGTTGCAGTGTTGGATTATAATGTGTGCTTTATCAGATCAAAATAAAATAAAATGTAATAAAATTTAATAAATTTTATTTAAAATTATTATTCACTCAAAATATGCAGGTAATTCAAGAAGAGGAAAAAAAAGTCCGGCCTGAAAAAATAATGCGGTGTAGGAAATCCCATTTTTTAATTTGATAAATTAAGATGCTGCAGTAAAATATTAGACAACAAATGAACAGACACGACTGGGCATGATAACAACATAACAGTGTTTGGCTACTATAGTATCCTAAAATTCGAGAAAA
Source organism: Puntigrus tetrazona (assembly GCF_018831695.1). Lineage (NCBI taxonomy): Eukaryota > Metazoa > Chordata > Actinopteri > Cypriniformes > Cyprinidae > Puntigrus > Puntigrus tetrazona. Next base: position 17,549,003 of record NC_056721.1, on the reverse strand, counting down.
AAATGTCTGTCCACAGACGTGGCCAGAAGAGCGTTGCTAAAAGCTCTTGCTTTCCAGGGCTTGTCAAACCTTTTCAGAATGACAAAGATGGAAATGCACATCGTGATGGAAAGCCAGCGCCGCACATCAGTCAGCTCCTCCGTGCAGTGTTCCTGCCACAACCTGGTGTGAACTCATTTCAGATGAGCTGGAGGATTAAGGCTGGTGATTTCCCTGCTGGAGGATTGAGGATGCCGTAGCCTCAGCCTGCCTGATTATGTGATTGGATGAGCTGGGGGTTAATCTTAGCTGATTGGTTAAAGCCAGGGATTGGTGTCACAATGGAGGGATGAATCTGAGCCCGGGTGGTGTAGACTCTCAGTGTGTCACCAGAACATGTCAGAGTGACATGAGACCGATAATGATGGATAAGAAACAAAACCGATAATATACAGAAATTGTGAGAAGAAGGGGTTTCTCAAATTGGGCCAGTGAGGGAATCATGCTCACTTTCACTGTATGCTGACCACCATACATCAACAAGGGATAATCATTTTTTTTCAACTATGCCATTTTTTGTCCTAGAAACATCCCTGAACATGCCTTTCTGACTCTGTTGTAATCACTTAGAACACATTATCAACCCAAGTAACCACTTGAATACCCTAGCAATTTCCTAGAAACCCTAGCAACCACTCTAAACACTCTAGTGAGCCCCTAACAACTACTCAAAACACTATAACAAGCACGTCTAATACATTAGTGACCCCCTTGCAATCACACAGAACACCATAATAAGCACCTGAAAAGTGTAGAGACTGCATTTTGTAACCACATAGAACACCTTAGTGTCCCCCTAGCAACCACCTTAAAGAATCAACAAACCACCAAAAACACCAAAGCAACTCCCTATCAACCACATAAAACATAGCAACTACACCAAACATTCTAGCAACTCTTCAGCAACTTACCTGTCAATTCATTAGCACCACAAACCATCTTAGCAAACACCCAAAACACAGGAGTGATCACCTAGCAACCAACCATAAGCCTAGTGTCCTACTAACAACCCACCAAAATACCCCAGCAACCAACCCAAACACCCTGGTAACTATTTCAAATACAGTACCTCAGCAACCACCCAGAATACCCTAGCAACAGCCAACCACAATACCCTAGCAATCACCTCAAATACCCTTGCAACTCCATAGTAACCACATAAAACACCCCAGCAAGTACCCCAAATACTCTAGCAACCACTGAACACCCTAGTAACCTGCTAACACCCAACCAAACACCCAGCAACCATTCCAAATATACAATACCCTAGCAACCACTCCGAACACCCTACTAACCACCCAAATACACTAGCAACCACCCAGAAAACCCTAGCAACAGAAAAGAAACACCTCAGCATTTGTTAGCAACTTTTGCACCACCGGCATTTCCGTAATAAACTGTAAACATCTAGTCTAGTCTGTAATTTGTAAAGCAGCTGTTGAACAGCACTTATTGAAGTAATGAGCTGTACCTCTATTTGCTGCTTCATCTGAGAGCAGTTAAAAAATGAACAGGTTCTGTTAACAGCTTGCCAACTGTTTGCGCTTAAACACCAGAGCACACAAATACTCAAATGAACGGAGGAAGTCGGAACGTGGAAAAGAGCGAATCCAGGGACACCAGGCCAATGAAATCATCTCTGTCTGCTGTTCTGTCCTGGCTGTCATGTCAAGCTGTCATAGTGATGATTTAACTCATCTACTCCCCGCGTATGTGCGCAAGTGTGAGTGCGCGCACAAACATCGCCGCAATTCCCCACAGTGGAGCCCGAAAACTCACCGCCTGCCTGTCAAACCGAATCCAATCTCCGCATTCCAGAACGGTAGAGTTGGGCTGGGGAAAAAAAAGCACTTAATCCATTTACTGCAGTGTAACAGCATCTCATCCATCAGCTCTTAGCTGCCAATGGGAAGACCGCACCAATCCCAAGCCAGATTGAGGGAAAAAAAGAAGAGAGAGAAAGAGAGAGATCCATCTTGACTTGTGTAAGAACAGCCTGCAGTTCTCGGGACACACCTGTACACACACTTGTACGTCGATGTGATCGATGGCTGCTGTGGTCCCGGCAAATGTTACCGTTTCATCATACATGGGGGCCACGCAAGCACTAAGGCATTCACGTCGAGTCGCCTTCGAACAATAACGGACACGCTTAATTACCTCATAGAGTCACATCAGAGCGCCTGCATATGTGCTAATTTATGCCCCGCTCCAACGTGCTTGACATCTACAATTCATTAAAGGCTATATTTACGAGGTCACCGATTCATGTAAGTCATCATAAAATATGCACAGTGTCAGAGATGTGGTCTAGTGGGTAGTGCACGTGCTCCCACACGTCACACTTCGCCGATTATTATGCAGTTTCCTGATGATGTTTCCCCATTGTTTCCTGTTCCTTTCCGACCGCAGGAATTAAAGGGATTGGTAAAGAAACGCTTATAAAAAAATTTGTCTTCATTTACTCACCCTCTTGTTGTTTCAACCCCCGAAATGGATTTTTATAACAAATACCTATATCCCAAGCATTCTGAAATCATACATTAACTTTATGTAAAGACAAGTCAACATCACATTACCTATAATTGACCCTGGAGCGCGAAACCAAGGATTAAAGGGTTACTCCATGCCAAAATGATAATTTTGTCATTAATCACTTACCCCCATGTCGTTCCAAACACCCTGAAAGCTTTGTTCGCCCTTGGAACGCAATTAATGATATTAAGGATGAAAACCATTGATGAAAACAATTGCCACTGTCAAGGTGCAAAAAAAGTATGAAAGACATTTTCCGAATCTGCCATCAGTGGTTCAACAGTAATATTACGAAGCTACGATAGTACTTTTTGTACAGAAAGAAAACAAAAATAAGTCATTTATTTAACGATTCTGCAGAGTGAAGTCTCCATAGTGCCATTTTGTAGATCATCCAGTGGACCCTATTCATGTACGCAGTACTTTGTTACACGCAATGGAAAGATACAAATCAAAGCATAAATACACACACAAGATGTTTTATCATTTAGACATTTTAAATGTCAGTTGAGTTTAATGTCACTTTTGCTCAATTTAATTGGTTCATCTTCAATTCCATTATAGTCATTAAGTCATAGTTCACCCAAATACGCAAAATTCTGTCATTAATTACTCTCCCTCGTGTTGTTCCAAACCTGTAAGACCTTTCTTCATCTTTAAAAAACAAATGTAGATATTTTTTGACTCTGCACAGACAGCAATGCAACTTCCAGTGTAATTTATTTTCCATGTCAGTGTGCTTCAATGACAGAAATGCAAACATTATTTTTGATTACTTTGTGCACAAAACTAGCTTCATAAAATTATGGATGAACAACTGATGTCACATGGACTATTTCAACAATGTCCTTATCACGTTTCTGGGCCTTGAACGAGGTAGTTGCATTGCTCTCTATGAAGGGTCAGAAAGCTTCTGAATTTCCATTGCATTTTTAATTATCTTAAAATGTAAATGTTTTCTGAAGATGAACAAAGGTCTTAAAGATTTGGAACTAGTCACACCTTGGTTGTGTGTCAAAGTTTCCACAGAAATACTAAGCACAACAGTGGGTTATAACATGGATAATAATAATGTTTCTTGAGCACCATGGTAGAATGATTTCTAAAGAATCATGTGACACACAAAGACTGGAGTAATGGCTTGTTTTTAAGGATATTCCTAGAGTTTAAAAGCATTAAGTGACAGAATGTTCATTTCTGAATCTCCTTAATAAGCTGGATAGAGTGTACTTTTACTGGGCAGAGTGACTCCTGGAAAACCAAACTCCACCTGTGATAATTCAGCTGGTGAGATTCAGCCATGCCTCTCTGCCAGAGGGGAATGCTAACAATTAGCCCCGGAGCTTGGCGTGGATGTCTGGGGAGTGAGCCAGCAATTAGACCCAGGGAGAGGCATCCCAGCCAGGGGAGAGATCCAGTGATGAGGCCTTGAGTTTGGCAAGCGGGAGAGTGCTACATTACTGCTTGATGTCACACGCTGGCTCAAGCCAGAGGGGCGGAAACTGGCATGTACTTTTATGCGCTCTCACACACACCCAAACAGCACAAATTCCAAACAGAAGAGCTGATTCACAGGCCAGAGCAGGACATCGGGGACGTGAACACGGGGAGGTTAATAGAAACGATGTGAAAGTGGATTTCAAAAAGTTCTTCTGCCCCATGACAAACCTTCCAGCATGAGTGCATACGATCCCATCAGTGTCAACGTACTTGGCCCATCTCTCTCTTCTCTCTCTGGCTGTCCCAGACTCTCTGAAAGCATAAAAAACTGCAGGAAGAGTTACTCAAATTGACGTGTCTGTCATTAATGTAAATTTTTCTCATCAGTGGCCGTAACTAACACAGACCATTGCACAAGGTCAGATTAAAAAGACGGCCCCTCCATTTGGTTGAAATATTACAACAACAGCGAAAGAGACAGTGCAGGGCGCCCGGCATCCATCCCGAACCATTTTCATATTTCAGTCGATTCTCATTACGTGACATTTGTCCCAAAACTTCAGAAGCGTAGAAGCTGCGACGTCCATGCTTCTTGAACATCCCAGCTGGAATGTGAGACAATTTGAGGACCTGGCAATCGGAGCCCGGCTCCGCTTCCCGCATACTTTTAAAGACAGCGTTAAAAACTCATGCGAGGGTATAAATACTGTCGGAATCTATTTCGCCAGAGGAGACATGCGAGTCGAGTATGACTCATCCGTCTCTGTCAGGATGACAACAGAGGACCTGAAAGTATGCAAAATATCCCAAACAGCAGTGCTGGGGAAGATGCTTTGAAAATGTAGCTTGTCAAGCTACAAGCAAGTCATGATTTAAAGTAGTTCAACTACAGTGAAGCTGCTCTTTTGAAAAAGTAGTTCACTACTCTACCAGATACTAACAAAAAGTTAGTGAACACTCAATTGAAACATAATAGAATTATGTTTAGTAAAAATCATTGTAGTTTTTGCATGTTGCTACAAAAAAGTGATGCATATGGAAGATATAATGAATCGATTCACTAAAATGATTCAGATTCCCAGATACTATGCATGAGTGAGATGACATTTAAGGTTAAAAAGCATAAAGATTTCAAAATACAGAAGAAATAAAATAAAATAAAAAAATCCATGATTTGATTTTTTAAGTTAGTTACACCACGGACGTTTTTGTAGTTAAATTAATAAGAATATATATTAATACTACTACTACTAATACTAATACTAATAATAATAATAATTAGAACAAATATTATATTAAACTGTATACAATTTTATATAGTTTTATCTTAATCCCCACAAAAAATACTAAATAGTTTATGTAGTTTATGTTAATCTCGACCAAAATAAATCAATATGAAATTTTAATTAACAAATGTTTAGCTCTCTAAATGTAATTTAAAAAAACTAAATAAAAATAGTTAAAATGTATAAGAGGCATTCTGTGTATGTATTGACTTTTTTATTTATGAACATCTATAATGATAGTCACATCATAGATTTGCACCTTTAGCTGTACACCATCATGTGCAATACTTTTTAACAAAACATAGGAAAGGAAATATAGCAATTTTGCCTCTAATGAAAAAGTAGATTCGTTCATCTCCAAACACATTATCGAAGCCGAACGTAAATTCTCTTTTCCTTCCCCCAGACTGCTGTTCCAAGCGTATCGGTGCTTGGAAGTTGACTTAGTGGAAAAGCAACTGTGAGTTAGTTAATAAGCTTAATGGCTAAGCGTGTCACATCCTGACCAGCTCATGTGCAGAAGAGTGCGAGAGCACAAGCTACTTTATAACTGTAAGCCTTTTAATGCCACTTCACCACAATGGCTTCCTTTAGCGAGCAGGATAAAAGCCAGCACGCTGTGTGAATGAGTAAACAGCTGAATATATCAAGATATGGACAGCCCCACTGTGGCATGTGTCTTTGTGCTGTTAGCAGCAGGGGACACGCGGGATGGATGTTTGGCTAACATGAGCTGAGACAAATGCATAACAAATGGGTGATGGGAAGAGAGAAAGAAAGAAAGAGATGGCAAAAAGTGAATTCTCTTCTTTGTTTTCTTACAGTGCCCATGGGTTTAACGCGAGCTTCACGCTGCGATCTGAGGCTGCTTCACGTCAGGACTTCAGCACACTTTGTTTCAACACAAGCCTCATACACCGCTGTGACCTCCGCACGAAAAGCAGGATGCTAGATAGTGGGAAAGCAGGAAATAGTGTGCTCGGTAAATAATAAAAAACATACAGTTATCATCCGCTGCGCTCAGAGAGGTCAGCAGCAATAGGGTTATTGAAATAGTTGAAATAGTTTGAACCTTGAACGAGACATTATATCACTTGACCTGTTCGCTTAGTACACTGACAAAAAAAATAAATACAAATTTAAAAGCGAATGTAATACATTTTTTCTTCAAATGATATTGACTTGATAAAATACTGGTACTTGTTCTCAGAGAATGTATATTATTATTTTAATAATTGGGATCAGTAACATTTTTAATTCAATAAAAAGACTAATATTGTGAAATATTATCATCTATAGATGTTTTCTATTTTCCTGTGATGCCAAAGCTTCTTAGCAGCCATTAATCCAGTCCTCTGTGTCACATGATCATTTTATTATCAAAAATATTTCTGTTATCACGGTTGAAAACAGTAGTGTGGTTTAATATTTTTGTGGAAACCAAGATATATTTTTACATGACTCTCCGATGAATAGAACGTTTAAAAAAACATTTGAAATTGAAATCTATTGTAAAAAAAAAAATTCTGTCACATATGATCAGTGTATCTTTTCCATTAAAGTTCCAAGTTCCATTAAAAATTCTCACTGACCCCAAACTAGTGAATCTATACTTTCTTTTGACAGAAATCTTTTAATAAAAAATTTATTTTAGCCTCTAACTCTTTCAGTCACTATTATAATTATATTCTTTATAATTATAAAACCTTTATTATTTTCATTTACTAACTTCTTGTTTTCTTATATAAAAATGTAAGCTTCTTTATTATTTTTCTATTCTATCTAACCCTTTTCTTTTTACTTATTATACAATTAACAAAAAACTTTTATTCTATTATTATTATTATTATTATTATTATAATTATTATTATTCTTTTATCTGTTTTCTTTTTATTTATTATATAGTTTAAAAAATGTCCTTGTTATGCGTACTAAATGAGACTTCTTATAGCATTTGTCTATCATTGCTCTTTTACTGATTTTGATTGCTTCCATTTCAATCAAAAAGTCTTAATATGTCATGCAACATTGCTTCTAATGTGAACGTATGTTGTTTTTGCGGTTTATATAGTTTTACTTTTTTTAAAAAAAAAGCTCATTTTTACATTCTTGGGAAACTAAATTGTGTGAAAGGACCTTTATAATGTGTGTGATTGTTTGTGTGAGAATCTGTACAGTGGGGAATGCTAAATCAGAAGAACATGGCCAAAAGACTCCAACACCAATCAGTATGAGGGCGAATAACTCACAGATGCCAGATTCAGAGAGCGGTTCTGCCCTTCTGGTAACCCCACAGCCCTGCCAAGAGCAGCTATAGGTCACCGTGTTCCAGCCAGAGACCTGGACTCAGGGGGAGAGAGACGCCGAGACACTGCAGCCAACCATCCAGTCCCCTGGTCACCCGTTTAACCACCTGCCAACTCCAACACAGCTGCTGCATGACCAAACAAGAACTCGCATTATTAGGTTCTTCAAAGAAAGCATCAGCAGGGCCTGAAGGCAATAACAACACATGCATCACCATTTTGCTTTCGATAAACCTTCCTCCCCGCTGTTCTCCTTCGCGCGTTACCTTTGAGGAGCAAACTCAATGACGTGTGACCGGAGATGATGTGAGGCAGAGCGTTTCTGCAGTCAGCCCTTAGACTTTGTTTTCCCCAGAGGATTAAAACTGTATTGCAATGCAAAAAATCATCTTCTTAATTAGTATTTTTGTCTTGTTTTCCAGTTAAAACATCCTTTTAGAATTTAATAAGACAAGGCATGTTTTTTTTAAAATACTTCTTGAATAGTTTTTTTTTTTTTACCCCATTGTCAGATCATTTTTTCTTGTTTTAAGCATCGTTTTGGAATAATATGCATAAAATATGCATTGCAAAAGATCATTTTCATAATCAGCAATTTTGTTTTGTTTTCCAGTTACAATATCTAAATGTTTTCAAAATCGAATAAGACGTTAAGACTTGCTGTCTAAGAATATAACTTGAATTAAGTTTTCTTTTCTTACCCGATTGACCATTTTTGTTTTTTTCTTCTAAGCATAAATCTAAAAAGTTTGTGCATGAAAAAGAAATAATTAAATTCCCTGAAAACAGGTCTTATTAACACAGGCTTGCTCCTCAATTTAATTTTCTTGTTTCAAGGGGGGATTTACTGGAGTTTAAGACAAAAACACTGATTAAGAGAAAGCCTTTTTTTTCTTTTTCTTTTTTTTTTTTTCTTTTTCAGGAGCTCAAAGGTTGTGCTTTCGTGCTGTAGCTCTGTGGAAGTAAATTAGTTTATTAGTTCACCCCAAAATGAAAAATGACATAATTTACTCTCCCACCAGTTGTTCCAAACCTTTATGAATTTCATTCTTCTGCTAAACACAAAAGAATGTGGGCAACCGAACAGCAACGATTGACTTGAATGTTTCTTTTTTTTCTATACGCTACCAGCAACAATTTGGTTGCTAAAATTCTACAAAATATCTTCTTTTGTGTTCGTCAGAATAAAGAAATTCTTACTGGTTTAGAACAAGGTTTGAAGGTGAGTACATGACAGATTTTTCATCTGTCACCAGGGCGATACCTTTTTAAAAAAGCACCTATTAGGTTCAAATATGTACACTTGAAGTACTAATATGTACCTTTAAGGTACCGAAATAGAACCTTTAGGTACAAGCATGCACCTTTTGAAAAGGTACCGCTCCAGTTATATCCTTTTGTACCTTTATTTCTGAGAGTGTACCATAGGTATCAGCTGTCAAGTGATCAAGGAGTCAAGTGATGATACTATGTGCCCACAAACTGGAATAGAATAGAATAGAATAGAATAGAATAGAATAGAATAGAATAGAATAGAATGCAAACCAAACCGAATTTCACTTTAAGTACATTCCATTGTTCTCAAAGAGCAGATCTAACCTGTCCTCCATGTGAAGATGCATAATGAGGCAAGACCTGAATCATGTGATCACCCCAGCATGTTCAGCATCCCTAGAGCCTTTGATTATAGCGCACAGAGAGACAGACAGGACTAATTGCTGCATTTCCAGCCCCCCGTGCTGTTGTCGTGCTGAGCTGTTCAATGCCACCCTGCAGTAGTGCATTTCGGGATATCATTTTGACTGTCTCCTGCCCCTCCCTAATCCCATGACCGGAGGGCGATTTTAATAATACAACACTGACTGGTCAAAGAGATCAAGAATCTCAACGAGGGTGGACAGATGCCATACCACACATTCAACTACTATATCTCAGAGAGCATCTTCGTTTGCCCCGCCTACTTCAACGCCACCCTGATTGTCATGGAAATGATCCAGATGCGACCCGCACACTCTCGGTCATGGCCATTAGCCGATCGCGGGCCCTCGGAGAAGGAACCCTGGTGATTTGAGAGCCATTAAACTTGAACCAAAGCCATTGAACTTTGACCACCCATCAGCCTGGTCCCATCACGAGTCATTTGTATGTAATTAGCTGCCAAGGATGGTTGTGTTTCTCCAGGCTAACTGTTGGGTTCACCCCAAATTAAAATTATTTACTCATCTTCATGTCATTCCAAACCTCAATTAATGACTTTCTTATATGTTTTGAAGAGCTTACCAGTCGACTGTCAAGCAAATAATAAATGCGGTAACTGGAACTGGTAAAAATGGAGCATAAAAAAATCACAAATTTGGTTCATGCAACTCAAAAAATTCTTTATTCTTTAAAGTATCTTCTGTTGTGTTCTACAGAAAAAGCCACAGACCCAAGACATGAGAGACCTTAGTGCTATAGACTATTTTAGCTGTCTGCTTTTAGCTTATTAACCAATATTGCTGTACCTGATTAGCTGAATGCGATCTGATGGCCTTTGCAAAACCGAAGGCACTTTGCAGTATGTCTCGTGGTGTAATGTTCTCTTCTCTTCACTTCAGATGATTAATGCACTGACTTGTTTAGCCTGGCCGCAGTCTCATGCTGAAAGGAACATCAATAAACATTTCCAGTGATCGATTGGCAGCATTTTCATGCAGATTACACAGTCAAATGTTAATCCATGTGTGTTGTGTATGATTGATCTCTAACTGAGGAAAGACACCCACTTTTCATCTCCGAACGTCTGAAGTGCCCAAGTGAAAGGCTAAAGTGCCCAAATCTTGGGCAGGCAAGCTGGTGGACCTGCTCAGCATGGCAAACCGCGAGCCAGATCTCGATATCTCTCTTTCAGTTTTTTACTCGCTCTTTCCTTCTCGCTCCCCCTCCCTCCTGCTATTCTCCTGTTGAGAGAGGTACTGTGAAGCAGTTGTGCTCGGTCACAGGCGAGTGGCTGCATTGTCTCTCCCTCTATTACCATTCATCTCACTGCAATCCTCTCTGCTCTGCCCAAAACACACAGCTTAGTGCTGTCCCCTCCACCACGGCAGGGGGGCCACGCAAAGTAAGTCTCAGCCTCTTGAGCCTCGTCGAGCTTGAATAAGCATGGATAAGCCGAAGAGGCAGACCGTGGACCACCTGGAGCAGCGCACTACGCATACACTCAGCGATGGAGACCGGTTGGGAGAGGTGGATACGGTTTGTGGCTTACATGACAGCGTCAGACCAAGTTTATGCTCTGCAGCCCGGTGGACATGCAACTCAGAGAGTAACTGGCCCTTCACAATGGCCAGATGGGCACTTTCGTCAGTCAGGCCGGATCGGGTATTTTCAGCACGGATTTTCAAGCACATTCCCGGTCTTCTTGTGAATATGATTCATCAGTGCAATAAATGCATTCATAATATTTTGTGATGTCCGCTTTTCATGATCCAATACATTCCTGATGGATAAAATCAACATTCCTCCTACATTTGCTCACTGCAAAAAAAAATGTTTTTTAGTAAATATTTCTAAAGATCCTAAATACAAGAAAAACCAAGCTAAAAAAAATGTGAATATTAAAATAGATCATTGAAAATGTAAAATGTTTTTGGTTTACCTAATATATTTATTATGTATATAGATTATATTTTATATTATATATAATACATACACATAACACATTTTTTTAAAATATATATATATGCTTGTGCTTGTATTTATTCATGCATATACACATAACAAATACACATAGCATATATATATATATATATATATATATATATATATATATATATATATATATATATATATATATATATATAAGAACATAACCTATATATCAACATTATACAAGTAAATTAATTTGTTATATAGTCTTTATATCCTTGACAATGTAGCTTTCCATATAAAACGATTCTTCTATATGAATAAAATACTGATTGAAAAAAGTCAATTCACGTTTAGTTAATGCTTCCTTTTCGTTCTTTCTTTTTTAGACAATGACAAAAAGAACACCAGACGAATCATTGCAGACCCACAATCCTCTTCCACTGACCTTTGCCCATAGTCTCTCTCCCAAAGCTCCTCATTCTTTAAAAGCCTGCAATTGAGGTTAAACATCATGAAATGGGCACGCACAAGGCAGCCCCGGTCAGTGTGAAAATAGATAAACAGTGTATTCAGATCAGAGACCAGCAGCATCGGTACCCCATAAATCCAGAATGTGTCTTGCTGGGCAAATGCATTGGGAGTGATGAGCTGTATGATTTAGTACCGCCCGCTCTGCTCTCTCTGTCTGTCTGAGCGGCGCACACAGACGCAGAGCTCCTTTCATAAGCCCGACCGGATGACATGATTCATGGCTCTAGTCCCAGCTGTTCCAGGAGCAGCACAGGCCAGCCGCTGCTGGGTTTGCTGGTTTATTCACGCTGCCTGATGTATTAATGACAACCTGCAACTGCAAAACACTTGATCAACATCCTCACCGGCCGAATGGACATTTTAACAGTTTACAGATTGATAGGGTTTTGACTTGCAATTGAGTTAGAACGTATCTGTTCGGAAAGCCCAGCATGACTAATTGCTTGTCGTGAGGCCAGGTTTTAAATGTCACGAATCCACACCTGTGGCATACAAGAAAACTTGATGACGGCTGAGCATATTGTGTAAATGCTACTTTTAGATGCCTCAAATGCGTGATTTCTTTTCTTCATTTATAAAGCCATAATGCTGGGGTCTAAAATGAATATGGATGTTCTGGGAGTTTTTAAGGATGTTCTTCATGGTAACTGGGTGGTTAAATTAAAATGAACTAATCCTACTTGGCTGGTTTGTTTTATGGTCTACGAAACGTCTCACAAATTTTACCATCTTCCAGGTAAGAACGACAAGTCGAAGTGTTAAAAAAAAAAATACACCTTTTCTCAACAAACTGCATAATTTGAGATATTATTCAAGCTTTTAACACAGATGGCTCACAGTACTTAAATTGATTTTAAAGCGTATGTAATAGTAATGAGCAAACAGCACTGAAAATATGCTTTGTTTGAATTACAATAACTAACTTTTGAATACTGTAAGTTATGATATCATGAAATGCTTTAACACTGTAACTCCCTTTCTGTGGATCTACTAGCATAACAGATGAATAATTTCTCTTGAGTGGATCTCTCAGGCACAGAGCTGTGTGAGAACCCTTTGTTAACCTCTGTAAATGGTGTCTTGTCTACATAATTCACCATTCTATCGAGTTTCATCTGTAAGTAGAAAACTGTGTCAACTGTGTCAAGACCGACAAAGCAGGGAGAAGATCATTTTTATGAGTTCCTAACCTCATTTAAAGATCTCCTGAGACATGTGAGTGCGGCCCCTAAAAAATCTCTCAGTGTATGTTCACAGAAAAATAAAGGAATCAAATTTAGGAGCAGTTCATTTGAAAATCATTTACTCACCTTGCGTTGTTCAAGAACTGTTGGATTTTCTCCTGTTCAAGACAAAACAGAGCAGTTTAAAAAATGATGCAGTCAGTTTAGTCTGATTCTCAAATGAATCACTTACTAGTTTGTGAACTTAATGATAACCATGAATTTTCCAAAGATCAGATGGCATTACCAATCCTTAAAAATGTAAAAAGGAAATTAAGAGGAATTGTCAATATTTAAAGTTGAATAACAGCCTAAAATATATGTTATATACATTATAAAGGTTTAGAATTAAGTTGAGTTAATCCATTTTAATAAATTTTTCTACAGTTCACCTGTAGAACAACACGTTTGCGCATTTCTATTATAAATGTTTTATTTATTGTCCAAATTAAGTTTTTTTTTTGAATGAATAAAAAAACTGTTGCAAAGATGTTCGCAGCACAGGCTGTTGTCTCTGGAGAGTTTAAAGACGTTGATTGGTTGCTTGATTTCCATCGCTGCTTTGTTTAATAAAAGGATCACGTCACTTTAGTTCCTAAGAGGTTGAAGTAACACAGAGGTCATAATCAGGGTTGGCGATCTGCAGTAAAGCTCCTCATAAAAATATTCATATTCACAGCTTTATGTTACTCATTAGCTCCTGCCAGCAGTCAAGGGTAACCACTCGCAGCTATATAAAACCCTGTCTCTCCCAATCTTGGCATGACTACAACAAACAAACAATGGGAAAAAGTGACTCCATCCATAAATTAAAACAACAACAATACTGAATGCCTGGTGGAATGCAAAGAAGTGATTGGCACTTATGTTGCACTGGAGATGTCCATTCACATAGCACCAAACAGTTGCATACTAAGTTAATTAATTACAAAGCTGCAATTTTTCCCACGGCACTACAGTAATAACCACCCTGTTTAATAGCTTGGAAATATGTTGGTATTTAGAGTCGGAGCTGGAATAAGACATCTCAAATATATATGACATTCATTTAGCGTGATTAACATTGCTGTATTCCTTAACATTCACAACTGAAAATGTAACTTTGTCTGTCTGTCTGTCTATCTATCTATCTATCTATCTATCTATCTATCTATCTATCTATCTATCTATCTATCTATCTATCTATCTATCTATCTATCATCTTCCCTTCCCTCCATCCATTATTCTTCATTTATTGTATCTATCCTTCTTTTCATTTTCACCCATTTTATCTACCCATTTATCTATCTACTTGTGCTTCCATCCATCCATCCATCCATCCTTCTGTCTGTCCATCCACTCATACAACTATTGTTCTGTACATCTACCCATTCATCAACTTTTTTCCTTTTCTTCTATCCATCCATTAACGAATCTATCCATCTATAAATTCTTCTAGACATCCATTTATCTTACCTGGTCAAATGGCATAAACGTACCATGGTGCACTTTTTAGCGAAACACAAAATCCGCAACAATTAAGAAGTAGATATGACTGCAGTTTTCAAAAGAAATGAAGACTAGAGGCAGTAAAACTCTGACACTTTTATTTCTACTCTGACCCTTTCTACACAAATTTACAGAGCTTTAGGATTGGATTTTGTGTAGGGCATATTTCCAACATGATAGAGCATTAACATTAAGCAACAGGCTATTTTAATTTTGAACCGCCACAATACATGTCTATATCAACATAAAAAAAATAAAATGTGCCAGGGTTCATGTACTGAACCTGTTTTAGCACCACTTAGTGAACATTTCTCTTTTAGACTTCACCGAAACACGCAGTACATAAAAACGGTGTTACCTGAAATTGCACAAAGGTACATATTTTTATGAGATCTCATTTTAAGCATTAATCTATTCTTTCATCTGTCCTTCCCTCCATCCATCTATTTATCCTTCTGTCCATCTTTCTCTCCACCCTCCTATCATCCATCCTTCCATACATCCATCTTTCCTCTATAGAGCCATCCATATATTCATCCATCCTTCCATAAATCCATAAATTCATCCATCTATCTTTTGCTCCATTCTTCTATCCATCCATCCACCCATCCATACTTTATTTATCCTTTCTTTCTTTTATATATTAATTTACAGTATCCTTCTGTCTATTTCTAAATCCATCCATTGGTCCATCCATCCATCCATCCATCCATCCATCCATCATCCATCCATCCATCCATCCAAAACATTTGGCCAATTTTGGCCATTTTGACAACATCAGTGTTTTTCTTCACATAATTTGAAGAGTTTGAGCAAGTGTCTTTAATGTTTCAAAAACATGTAATCCTCTAAGCTCAGTTTAACATATTTTATCTCATCAATAAAATTCCACATCTTTTATTTCAGAATCAATGAATAAGAAAGTCTGCACATTCTGAATGGCCTACTGATGCAGGCACTGTTCATCATGCACCTTAGGTCACGTTTTTCATCCATCAGTCTCCAAAAGGAAGTATGTGTTTTATGCAAATAACATAGTATAAAAGAGAACAAAACATTTGCATTTTCAATGCTATGAAAATACATAGTGTCTTTTATGCTGGAAAAGAATTCTGTGCTCTGAAAAACCCACAGGGACTGCATTTACACAACCCCGCTCTTCAATGCTGTGACCTCTCTCACTATTGTCTGTGAGAACAAACAAAAGGCCTGAAGTCCCCTGCACACACTACCCATAAATCACTGAAACACTGAACTCAGACTGAGACCCAGACAGAGCCAAAGAACTACGGATACAAGACTGCCATCTATTGTTAGAGGGGAGAACATTGGCTGAAACTAGGTATGAAGGTTACTTTTGAGTAGTGAAGATAGAAAATGTGCATGAGTTGGCACTTCTACAGTATTTCGACCTTTATTCTCCAGCTCCACTGAAGCCAGAGAAATTTCTATGAATTTTGTTAGAGCAAAGCACAGCCAAAACTCACAGAAGAACCGGTTACTTTAATTTAATAGAGCAGAGGTTTGTGAAAGTATGAGTGCTGTATTTAACACAGCCACACCTAAACACACACTTACAAACACTAGACTGCCTGTGTGCAGAACTTTGTAAGGTTTTGCTATTTACTTTTGGCCTTTTACCACTTACCACTCACATGGTTGTAGAGAGCTGTAGAACAGTACAACTATATTTTAGAGCATCTGCAAACACTGCAACTTGCTTCAGTCATTTACCCTTCAATGTAAATTACTTTAAAAATTGGAAGATTAAAAACAAAAATAATAAAAAGTAATAATGGGGGAAATTTGCACTGTTTTTAGAACAATTATGCTTGTTTCTCCCCAAAATGATCATTACAGTAATTAATTATTTAATACAATTGGTAGAGGTGTATTCATATAAAATGTTATTAGTGCTGGGCAATGGTTAATTGCGATCCAAAATAAGTTTTTACGTATATATCAGTGTGTACTTTGTATATTTATTATGTATCCATAGATAAACACACATTCATGTATAAATGTAAGAAAAATATGTTATGTTTATATATGAAATATATTTATTTATAATATAAATTATACGAATATAAGTATATACATGTAAATATGAGCAAATATTAAAAAAACTAAATAATATAAAAAATATATATACACACACACACACACACACATATATATATATATATATATATATATATATATATATATATATATATATATATATATATATATAATGTATTAACTTCTTTACATTACATTTGTACAGTTATTCATTGATCACATTACAATCATGAAAACGTTGAGGAGAAAACTGTCTTTTTCCCTGATTTTTTTTTTCTGCTGAAATAAGAAAAAAAAGGTCTTGACAGGTTTCAAAAGTTGATGAACTGTTATATGCAAGCAAACAGGCTACAACTTCTTTCGCCATACTGTACATCAGTTTTCTTGTTAAAAAATGAAAAAGAGAGATAGAGAGAGGAAAAGATACCAAAATAAGGAAGCAGAATAGAGTAAGATACATTGTTGCTCAAATCTAGAAGGGCTGGGCCAAGCTGGCAAGTTGAACAAAGATTATTGTTTTTATGTAAATATTTCCCATTTGTAAGAGAGCTCTAATTCAAGTTGTTCAGAGCATGACATAATAAAACAAAACAAACCATGAATTATTTGTGACTGTGCGCCTGTGTGGGCGAAAAAAAGAAATGATGTAACAAACAATGGAGCTCCTGAAAGCTTTTATTTGGGAGGGATGAATCCCTGTCAGCTGTGACAGTATGGAGGAGTGAATCTGTCATTCACCTCAATGACAGCGTTCCCCAGACAGCGGTTTTCATTTTTTTTTTCCTCGAGCCTACTTCAGGTCTGCGACGCTAAACGAGTAAACAGAGCGGACGGCCCGGGCCATATGGAGCGATCTAGAAAACCAGTTTGCGCGTTTACCTGTTGCGATCCAGTGTAGGTGAGCAAGTGATGGAATCTCTTTAAGCCAATAAACATGGAATTCTGGGTGGAACCGCAAGAGTCTCATTGTACAGAACACCTCCAAGACGTCTTTGATAGGGGCCCGAATCACCACCCGCACCCCCCACTGGCCATACAGGAAACGGCATGATAAAAATAATGAGTCTGGAAGCTGCTAGCAGGGATAATTACGTGGCAAAGAAAGGGAGATGACAATGCAGCCCGCCGCATTAAAGCCGCGATAAGAGGACGGCCTAATCCACAGGACTATGGAGGGATTAAGGTTGTGAGCTCCTCGTCTGGTCTCGAGATGAGAAGGTTAACCGGCCTGTCCTTTCCACAGTTCTCTCTCTTCTCTGTCTCAATGTTCTCCAGATCTGTAATTCCATTAGAAGGAGGGCAATCTCTTTATCCCGGGTAGCAATGGAGACGGGGAATACCGTTTGGCTCCCGAAGAGTATCAACGGACGTCGCTTTTGCTGAGTAATGTGATGAAAGAGGTGATAAAACACATTTGAGCGGCTGGTCGATTTCTCCCAGCGCACACTCACTAATGCATGTCAGCAGTGGCTATCCATGTACGCATAAGTAGATATTCAATCCATTAATTACATATTCAAGAAGACAGAAAACCTGATTGTTGTACACATGATTTAGATGCTTGAAATCGTCAACTTTGGATCGTACGGGAGTTTCAACATCCGACACGGATGACGTACTATGAAACAAACTGGTTACAGACTGCATTGCAGTTGTTCGCTTGTCAACAAATAAATCTCCAAGAAAACCAATCGCAGTGGATAAATGATGCTACGCTACACCAGCATTAGTTTTGTCTCTGCAGACATTTTCTAAACAGTTTCTATCATCTTCTATTTACTTGTATTTACCTTTTTGATAAAATGTTTACTTAAAGATGAACGTTTATCAGTAACTGGTGTTACCATGTCTGCATGGAGTCATACATGTAAATAACTTCATATAATAAAGACATACATCGCAGAATGGCTTAGCAGAGTGTTTAAATGTATCGAAAGCAATGACATTCATTTTAAAATGTAATTTATTCCTGTGATGCACAGCTGAATTTTCAGTATCATTACTCCAAACTTCTGAAAACATTATAATATGCTCATTTTATTTTGTAGGATCTCATTATGTTCAAAAGAAAAGCATTTATTTACATTTTAAATGTTTTACTGCCACTTTTGATCAATTTCATGATTCCTAATAATAAAATAAAATAAAATAAAATAATAAAAATAATCTTATTGTCCCTGACTGCTACAGTTTCTGGGCCTCCCTTGCTCAGCCGTTACGGTTGTCCTCCATGGTAAAAGTTGTGATTCCCCCCTTGGGGGCCTCCTCAATCTCCGGGCCCTAACTTTCCCCACCCTTATGGCATCCCTGTTGTGCATATTATCAGTCTATGTTTACAGCTGTCCTACATGGCTCATCCAAATTGTATCCCTCCAAATCACTTCTGAGACATATTACAGGACATCTTGTTTTAATGATTAGACATAGACAAGCAAACTCAACAACCTTATCCTTCCACTTGAAACACATTCAAAACTGAAATCTATCACACATGAACACTTGCCTCCTATGACTGAAACAGCACTTCATATGAGATCCTCGGTGCAATGTACCTGGCACTGCTAAAAAGACTAAAAATAGTTTTAATAGTCAGATTGATATTTTTGCAAAAATTAGACATTCACAATCAGGAATTTCCCTCTGTTAACGTTTCCATAATTAGGGAATTTTTTAAGATATATTTGGAAAAAAAAATTTTTTGATAATAAAAGACACAAAAATAGCTACATAACTGTAAAAAATATATATATATTTCAGTAAAAAACTTAATTTACTCACCCTTGGGCCAACCAAGATGTAGATGAGTTTGTTTCTTCATTAAAATAGATGTGGAGAAATTTATCAATACATCACTTAGATCACCAATGGATCCTCTGTAGTGAATGGGTGCCATCAGAATAGCAGTTCAAACCACGACTCCAGTCCATGAATTAATGTCTTGTAAAAATCTGCCTGTAAGAAGCAAATCCATCAAAACGATCTCTTTAAATTTAAACCATATGGCCTAAAATATAAATCCTCCATCCAAAATATGTTTTGTCAGATTTCTTGTGAAGTGATGGACTGGAGTTACGTGGATCACTTGTGAATTATTGTTTTGTTTTTCTCACTTGTTTGGACTCTTATTTTGACGGCAGCCATTCACTGCAGAGGATCCATTGGTGAGTGATAAGTTATCTGTTTTGATGAAGAAACATCTTGGATGGCCTTAGGGTGAAACCGGAAAAGCACCATACTATACATGTATTTTTATGATTTTCTGTTTGTTGGTTGGTTTTTGGAGGGGGGAAAAAAACAGTAGCAGAGCAAAAGTCATACAAGTTTGTAATGGTATGGGATGAGCAAACGATGTTGACACGAGTCTGCAATATTCCTTTAGGGTCTCAAATGTATAAGATTGAGGTACTTTATCATGGGCAGCTTTGTGGTTTGGATGACAGCCTTTTAATTTGCACCGCCTGTAATCATAACTGGCTTGAGTTTATCGTAAAGTAATGACCTACATGATGGCCTTGATAGATAATGTGATTCATTCATTCTCTGTTTCCCTCCTCTACTACGGATTAACACAGAGAACGGGCTCCGAGGAGATGAGTATGATGAATAGATGAGATGAGAAAGACAGAATTTGATGGGGTTCTCAGTCCACCGAGAGAAGGTGTGACAAGGCATACGCACAGCCTGGACTCAGGCAGTGGGCCTGACACACACACACACACACACACACGCACACATACACATACACAAATGACAGAGGTACTTCACATGAGAGCCTACTGCTGTTGAAGTACCAGGTGAAGCATGTGTAACTGAGCTGTATGCCAGCACAGTGAAACAGACGAAGAAAAAAAAGAGAAAGAATGGAGGGTATGAAATATCACTGACTGAACAAATCAGTGGATGAGAATATGTATAAACTACAGTAACATTAGGCTGCCTTTTTTTCTGGGAATTTTCTAACATTCTTTTTCTTCTAGACGGATTGTATAACTGGCCTGGAAAATCCAGCTTAAGATATAATATAAGATATAGTTTACATTCATGTATTATACAAACATATTGTAATTTTTATAAAGGCAATTTTATTTAAAGTGCCTCACATTGCGCATTTAAACTATTATGTACTAATTATGTAATAATCAAATGTTTTAAAGTAAAGACATTTACAGTGATACAGAAGAATTCAGTTTCAGATAAATAAGGTTCATTTGAACGTCTGAAATACATCTTTGTTTTCACAGATATATTAAGCGACACTGTTGTTTTTTAACATTGATAATAATAAGAAATGTGAAACAGAAAACTTGAGTTCCGGCTTACATTACATTACAGAGCCTTACATTAATAAATACATTTTTTTCTGTTTAATCTGTACTATTATAATAATGAATAACTTTTTAAAAATTTAATCACAGAAATAAACGTAAAAACGAAAATGTAATATTTCACAATATCATTATTTTACTGCATTTGTCACCAAAAAAGTACCAGGCATTTACTTAAAATTAAGTTATTGCATTAACAAAGTCATCTACATATCTGCAGTTTAAACACATATTTCCTCCATTTGTTAGCATACTATATGTCTGTGTGTGAATATTCCTAAAATCAAATTTCCGAATTATGAGAATTACTTAACCAATCAAATAGCAGCTTTCTGGAAACTGATCTGCACTCACACGTCACTGACCTGCTCACAGCAACAAGCGACCCGTCAGAACGTTACAATTCATTATGCTCCATTTAACCAGAATAGTTGGCCCTGAACTAACAGTTCACAGTCCTTTGATTGTGAGCACAATGTCATTAAGAAATGCACAGGAAATGGAAATCACTGAGCCATACATATCGAATCAATAGGTCAAATGTTGTCACAAGAGAAGTATTTCAGTCTCTTGTGAAACTGCCGTGTTTAGTTCGTTATAAATTCAAAACATAAGACAATGAGGTCAAACTTTTGACATGCATGTGGTCTGACACATTTGTGGGACTCATGTGTAAGTTACAAGATTCAGTCCAGCTTGCAACCTATTCTGTTCTTCAGCTTCAGTGTTAAGAAATGCATCTAGAGCACCAAATCAGCATTAAAATGATCTCTGAGGATCGTGACGCTGAAGACTGGAGTAATGATTCTGAAGCTTTGCATCACAGGAATAAGTTGTAATATACATTTAAAACAGAAAAGAGTTTTCAATTTTAACATTGCAAATGCCACGCTGCTCCAAACTAATTTGGTCTTAAGCGAATTTGGAAGGTCTATCTTCAGGAATAGCATTTCTAGGTAAGCAGATCCTAGGTATCCGAATGCTTATTAGTATCTTCCAAAAGCTCTGATTATCTACCCTAGGGAAGATATTTATTGACTAGAGTCTTCAAAGATATCAAATGAGGGCTGCCAAAGGTTCAACACTTCTGTACGTTCATTACTCAAGCGATCTTTTGAAGGCCTTCGAAGTAAACTACATCTGTGGAACAGTGTGTTGATGCTTGTTGTCTAGATATCTAGCCTCAAGGCCTTTAGAAAAACCCTACAGGCGATTTTCTGTCTCTGCACAGCAAGAAGACTCTGACAGATGTTTTCATTCATGTGAAGAGTTACCAGGAGGAGCCGGATCATTTTCTAGCAACTCTGAGTGCTTGAAGTGAGCTTTACCAGTGTATAGACACATATCTCTAGCTGTTATAATACCAGTGCAAGGAAGGCTGGATTTCCAGTTGTCCTGCAGTGAGTTTCCAGACTTATCCAGACTCACTTGTACTCTTGAGTCTGTGTTGATCAGAACAAACCAAGCTGTGCTAATATCTCTCCCTGAATTTAACAAGTGTGCATTTATTCACCTTCAATCTACCAGAATCCAAAAACAAATTTGTCATTGACAAAAGATAATAACAGTAATAAAAAAAATCAAATAACATCTAAGAACAAGCTTCCACCATGTCTAATTACTAAAGTTTTGATGGTTTCTTTAGAGCTTTGACAGCTTTATTAACACTGTCTGTGTTTCCTCGTTCTCAGTCATTGTGGCAAAACCCTATTTTTTGGTTCTGTGAAACATGTTTCTGAAATGTTTCTTTTGTTATTAAAGAAAAAAAGGATAGGATAGGATAGGATAGGATAGGATAGGATAGGACAGTGATAGTGGGGAAAAATGAGAGAAGGATAGATGTAGTAAATTAAGGATAGATAGATAGATAGATGGATACAATTATCTTTAACTAAATAACTTATTTTAAATATATGAAGTGTTGATTTAAAAAAACAAATAACAAATAAACATGACTTTTGAACAGTTTAAACATCTGTTTTTGCAAATAAACTTGTATCATCATATCATAAAATGACATGCATAGACAACCAGACATAGACAGACATGATGATGGATAGCTAGATAGATGAGAATATGAAACATGTACATCTTTGTATTTTTATATAAAACATTAAAATGATAAATGTATATATATTCCCCTACATTCTCTGCAATACCTCTGAGTGAAAGCATAGCCAAAGCTGCTGGAAACCCTCCCAGGTTTGAGGTGGAAGAAGTGTCCATTAGGTAATATCCATGGACTGGACATTTGGCTACCACCTGACAACAGGCTTCGATATTTGATGTGGTCTGGCTGTGATCGTCACATTGTTTATGCGCTGGGGTTTGTGCCTGACCAAACCAACTAAGGTGGCTTTGTGGGTTGGTATTGAGCTGTAGCCCATCTGTCAGACCATTTTGTGAAGTACTTGTAAGGGCTTCAGCAAAGGTTTGGTAATGGTCTAGCTGGCATCCCTCCCACTCTTTTCATTAAGGATAAGATGTTTGTTTTGTCCGGTTTGATTACAAACTGAGTTTCCAAATCCAGCTGCTTGTTTTGCTCGTGAAATACAGCCTGACAAAGTAAATACATGATGGAAATGCAATCTTTTTCCCCAGCTATCAAGGATTATTTTACTGCATTTGATTCGGAGAAGTGCAACCTGATAACAAGAATTGTTGGTAAACCAGTTCTGGTTTCTGAACGCAATCGGACCACAGCTATAAACCACAAGTCTCTAATTCAAGATTAAACTACACAGAAGCAAAATTAGAAACAATCTGAGAGACCCACCGGGTTGCATTTGCTTACTGTCATCCAAGGTCTTCCATTAAGCCTTCACGGTTCCACTTGAAATTAGTGAAGTAAGGTGGGTGTGGACGGCACAGGAAAGGAGGCCCAGTTTAAACGGGACACAGTCGAGAAGAATGGGCTCTGTCAGCCCACAGCATGCTTTAATTAGGGCCTATTGTCGGCCGTGTTCCCCCCGGTGAGGAGACTCTGGAACGAAACAAGCAGAAAATGGGTTCAGGCAGTTGAAAGAGGCTGAGTAAAAGAGGAGCTGACTGTGTGGTGCTCAAACGCATCTCTCCGACGCGCAAAGACTAAGTACACATTTCAGGCGGAATCAAGCACCTACCTGAGATTTCGCGGGGTTGTTTCCGTCAGGTCGAAACGTGCGTGGCGTACAAGCGTTTGACGTGCGGCCAGAGTTTGCGAGTGCATCAAAGATGTTTTGCAGAGCACTTCAATGCTGGCTCCTGCTAGAAACAAGTGCATCCATTGGGACAAGACAGTCAACATAAGAGTGAAAGATTGCAGTGAACCCTCAAGAGAGCTTCTGGTATAGGTTATATTCCCCCGTATTCTCTCGGAAGAAAAGACTATATTGATTCCTCACAAGCTATGATTATAAATATATGAAATCAGGCATGAAACATGAAAAAATAACCCTCAAAGTGTTGAACCAGGATAAGGAATCAGCTCTGGAGGGAGTATTGATCATTTCCCTGTGACGATGAAAGATAAATACGTTGTATAATTAAAGATTACTGAGAGATTTCTCAGTATTGCACGCTGCCAATCATAGCGCCGCTTCCGAATTCCAAGCGAATGCGTTTTGTCACTGAGGTAAACACGAGAAGTGCATGGAAAGGTGCTAAAGAAGCGGGGTGGGGGCAGGTATTCATTAAATCCACTTCCTGAGACGTCTGAGAAGTGCGACAGCCTGTGGTCGTTTGAGAAGCGCTCTTGTGCTGAATAGCAAATGCCTGTACGACAGCACGCGCTGTAATTGGGTATGACACGGGATCAATGCGGACACGTCAGGATGCAAAGATGTCATTTTCTAACCTGATGCCTTCAAGCTCGTCCCCGCCGTTACTCAGGTGCCAGTTGCTGTGGAAACCCAGTTCTTCTTCTCTCGTTTTTTATATATTTATTAAGATGCAGCAGAGAGCAGTGGAGCTTTCTCCTTCACAGCACAGCAGCAGCGGATTTCCTATTAAAAGATACAAGACGTGCAGTCACGCTAATTGAAACCTGCCTGTCAAACATCCTATTACACCGGGTGCCACAGGATGTCAACGTGGGACTGAATTCATTGCTTTTTATGAAGTTCAGACTTAAAGTTTATAAGTTCTTTGAGGGGAAACTATCTACAAGCTGTACAAACCCTATCCACCTTTTTTTGTAATCTTGCGTTAATGTAGCAAGCTAAGATGAATTGATCCTCCACGCATTCGTTAGGCAGTGGTACATTTATATAGCCTAGGGCCATGTCGAAGAGTCGCTTTTTCATACTTTGCCAAGATTTCTTCTTGATGACGCACTCACGGGATACCGAAAGCTTATTGGTTTTAATATGAGTGTGAAAACCTCCCTGCTATAGGCGCAAGCCTGCATAATAAGCAAAATCAGCATGAGATCCATGAGCTGCTAAGTTTAAACAGAGGCTCTGCGCCACCCCACATTTTCTCTGAAGATGTGAAGATCCATCAAAATAAAGTGTTAGGCGATATTAAGAAGACAGTCTACTAATACTACACTAACTGCTAGTTGACATATAGTTGCAAAGTCACTTCCTGTTAGCAGATTGTCTAAAGTGGACAATTGAAATTAATTGATAGCAAATTTGTAGAGCATGAAAATATCTTGAGCTTGTGTAAATCACTACCATTGTTCTCAAAACCGCATTTTATCTAGGAAGTACTACATTTGGTTTGAAACATACTTTATGAAGTTCTTTATATTTACTATATATTATATTTAGGGTTTTAGAACTCATTTCTGTGGCACACCATTCTGAGTGGAAGAAACTGTGTTACATTTAGCATTGAGAAGAAAGAATTAAAATTGCCTTAATTGTTTTTTTTTTACTCAAATATTCAGTTTCCCCTCAGGAGTCTCATATTACAGGCATAAATCTGGTTAGGAATGCTATTATGGTTGACCAAATGTCCTGATAATTTTCCTGGTCATGATGATGATGATAGTAATTATCTTCCAGGTTGAACCCACGACATTTCAGCTGCCAGTGCACCAGGCTCTTCTAAATTTTTACAAGCCGCCACAGTATATGACAATGTATGACTCACCTCAGCTCTACAGCACATGGTGGACAACCCTCTGCACCCGAGCTCTGGAGAACCTTCAGTGGTCACAGCAGTTAATAATCAATTCTGCTGCCATTAAAAGACCATGTGGAAGTTTAGCAGAGCAAATAAAGCCACTGTAGCATGGTGATGAAGGCAATAAGAGAGGCATTAGAAGCAAAAGCCCACTTAACAGGCCAATCTGACGGGACCGCTCTGATATCATTGGAACAGGCAGGCACTGAAACTACCAACCTGTGACTTATTGCTCCGGGAACTAAAATGAGGCTCGTAGAGATGTAATCCAAACATACGAGTATCTGAAATGCTAAGTTAATTTAGAACGAGAGCTGCAGTTGTCAGCGATGTTTTATGGGTTGTTAGTAAATGTGCCGACAACAGTTAATGCCTTTATGGTGAAATAACAACAACTGTTCTTTTTATATAACAGTAAAACACCATCTAAATAATCAGTGTCACGTATCAAGTATTACTCTAGAGCAGTATTTACACTTTGAATAGTAAACCGTGAAAGACTGGACAAAACCTACCTTGTTTGTTTGTTGATCAGCAAAAAAAGTTCTCACACCGACATTACATCAGAAATTAGAAGTGGGTGTTTTGGAGCAGGTTTTATTCTGGATTACATCTTTACAGAAAATTTGGAGATACTTCGTTTAAACTTAGCAGCAAACTATGGACTCATTATGAAGTCTTGTGACTACAGCAGGAAGGTTTTTTCCACTTACATTTGTCACTAAACTCCTGAATAAACATAACAAGGCATGTTACTTATTTGAGAAGTCAGGTATTAAGGTGCAAAAAAAATGACGAAATAAGTATGAAATATGTTATTTCTGACTTTTTCCGCCGAAAACTACAGGCAGTTATCATCAGTGCAAATAAAGTGAGTTCAAAAGTCTGAAAGCACAACTGGAAATGATTTCATTTGTTTATTACCTTTTCTATCATTACATATAGTATCATCATAAGTGAAGTGTGTGTGTGTGTGTTTCTCCAAATTCGAAACGTTTTGTTTAGAATTTAAGAGTTTAATTTTTAGTTAATTTTTGTTAATTAATATATATTTTTTTATATTGTAAGGGTTCCATGATTTCAACTGAGGCATGCCTTTTGATAAATAATAATAATAATAATTAAAAAGAGCACAGAAAAATTACAACAGAAAAAAATGGCCATATGAAAATTATGTATTTAATTTATACAGTTTTCCTGCTTTAAAATAATTTATTTTAAATATGGAATTTATAAAATATAATAGCAATGTCTGTTTATCTATATATACACACGTATACACACACACACACACACACGTATCATGCTTTTTTCCCCCCCAAATCCTAAACATTTCATATTTTTAAATTAGATTTTGAATCCTGTTTTCAATACGGTCTCAGACTTCTGGACCCAGCGGTAAGTTTTACGAGGAAATCCGGCATCAAAAGTCTAAATGTCTCTTGCTAGTTTTAAAAAGAGTCGAGGCAAAAGCGGGGTTGAAAATCTAAAAGCCTAGAGACTGACGGGTTCACAGTGTGAGACGCGTCCCCTCTCTTCCAGTCCCAGCAGTGCTCCTGTGGGGGACATTATGGCATCCGAAGCCACGAGATCTCTCACTCTCGAAGAAAGGAGACGAGTGAAAAGCAATAAAAAGGGACGGAAGAGAGCGGGGGCCGTTCCTCTCTAATTACTCTCATCTTTGCACAGTGAGGGGATCTAATAAAAGAGGAAGAGTGTCATGGTATTTGAAGATAAATGTCAGCTGTGAGCGCGTGTGCGAGCGTGAGAGACAGATGGTGTGTGTATGGTAATGTAATGTCAGATAGGTGTGTTTATATATTTCTCTAAATCAGTGTTGTGCTGCGGTTCCAGTGCAGGGAACCCATGTGCGTCGGTGCTGGTCGGGCCCTGGAGGAGGAAGAGCGGATCGGAGACGGAGCGCACAACATGATGGTAATAACAGCGCACTCCACAACCTCAGCCAGACTCTTGTTTGCCCACCGGGGCCCACCGTTAGCACAATCCAAATGTCAGGGGCACATGCTCGGGAAGGACAGAGATTGAGCTGGCAGGCAGAGGGAGTGGATCAACAGAGATCAGATGGACACTGAGGGGATCTCAGGAGAGAAATGGTAGACTTTCCGCTACGATTGACAAAGGTAGCATGTTCGCTTCTGCGGTTGATTAAACATGCTCGGCGCTCTTGTGTTTTTAATGCAGATTTTTTTTTTCGTGCAATTTCAGAATAATTGAATTCAGAAGGGCAGCAGCAGAGGCTCTCGAAGGCCATTTTCAACGCGCTATTTATATCGTCTCTAACGTATAGGGAAGGTATAAATATACTCGACTAGAATGGATAATAATGACTCGGAAGTTGAATGTAGAGTCTCATTCACGCACAAGACCGATATAATAAAGTAAAGATTAAAAAAAAAAAGAAAGAAAATACTAGCGTTAGAAAATGAACATATTTTCCCTTCGAAATAATAATCGCCGTTATTACTGACAATCAAAAAGGACACAATATACACTACGAGGAAAAATGTAATTGTACAAAGAAAAGGCAAAATAAACTAAAATAATTACTAAACGAACAAAATATGACCTAAAAACTAAAATGCTGATACAGCTGTAGCTTAAATAGACAAGCCAAAAAAGAAAAATAATCACGAAATGCAAGCAAAAATAAAAAAAAATGTGCTAAAAGAACAATGCAAAAATAAAATGGTAGAGCGAATAAAGCAAATGATCAGTGAGAAAAATAACATTTATAAAATCTCATCAGTGATGCTCAAAATAAAACTAATTATTATTATCAGTGATGCCCAATAAAAGTACAGTATGCCCTATAAGCAAAAATAAAATATAAATCGATTACTTTTATTCATGCACAAAAAAATAAAAATTATTGTTAATTTATTCATTTCTTCTTCAAGTTGGTTCTTTTGTGATTAATCATTTTTTGCTTTAATATTAATTGCATGTGAAAATATAATTTTTATTTATTTATTAAGGCAATAGATGAAAATACAGCACGTCCCACAAAATATCATCAATGAAAAGCCCACTGGTGGATGAAAATTCGTAACACATCCACAAAGGAGGATCAAGAAGCATTAAAACATTTTTTAGAGGCAGATCTATTCAATAGTTTTTGGTAGCTCTGATCATTATTTGAGATCAGAAAGCCCGTGTTAGAGGTGCAGAGAGGTAAGCTGTGTACGGCTGAGCTGTCAGACCTCATTGCTGTATGACAGAGGACTTATTATGTTAACCTTTGGCCTTTCCCTCGCTCCTGCTATCGCCTGCCATCTTGTCCTCGGCGCACAGCACAGGGCACTTCTGTGTGACCGCTGTCTGAACAACCTGTGCTAGAGCTTTTCGCACGATCGTATGTTTTAGCGCCCCGTCTTATTACATGCGGTTTCATTTTTCTAAAGCATTAAGGCATGTCAAAGTGTTATTGTTTATCTCGGCGTTAAAGATGAATGGCGGGGCATCGAACCGGCTTTGGGCCAGTTGTCATGAGCAATACATTTAAAGATTTTAAGCAAAAAATAAGGTCCGACAGCCTCGTCTAGCGGTTAAGAAGACAAGTTTGGATTTCGGGTTGATATTTTAGACTATTGCACGGATTTAAACGCGAGTTGTCCCCAAACACTGTATCCTCGTTTGCCCTCCGAGCCAGACAAGGCATCCCGCCTCGGCTCGGCTGTATTCTTAACAAGGTAATTCCCAAGTCAATCCTGCTAGCATGGATTGAGAACCTTATTAGTCTTGACAGAGAGGTGTGTGTATTCTGACATGGAGTGTGCGCGCATCTGAAGCGAGTGTGGAGATGTAGTGTGTGTCAGCTGGATAATTGAGGGTTGTGTGTGTGATGCCATCTCACCATAATTGCTTGAGCTCACATGGGAGACCCGACCATGTCAAAAGCAACAAATTGAGCTAGCCTGTGTGTGTGTGTGTGTGTGTGTGTGTGTGTGTATGACACCGAAACCGTGTCACTACTCACGGATCAATCATGTCTTCATCGCTCTTCCTGCTGTGAGTCATTTTATCCTATTTCAAAAATAGGTTACATTCAATCACACCACAACATATTGCCATCTTTAAATAAAATTTGATTTGATTAAAGGCATAACTCATCCATGAATTAAGTTTTAATCATTTTTTATCATATGTTTTAATGTAAGATTAGCACTTAAAATATTAGTTATGACAGAGTAATAATTGATTAATAATTATGTTAATATTACAAATATGACACATATTACTTAATATTACTTATAATAAATATTAATTATATTACAAACAAGAACTATTATTATTATTATATTTTATTGACTATGCTGCTGTCCTTTCAGTTTTCTTATCTTTGTATTACTGTCACTATTTCCTTAATTAAAAATATAACAGAAAAAAATTATATTAACAACAACAACAGTAATAATATTTATTATTTAGTTTAAATATCATATATAACATTAAACAGTATTAAAAAAATTATAATTGTTGTTACATGTATAGTAATAATTGTGATTATATCATTTAATATATCATTTATATCATTGCGTTAATCACATTATAAATAATAATAATAATATTTTACGAACTATGACTATTGACTTCCCAAGTTCTTTTAAAGCTTTTATGTGTTTGTGTAACTCCCTACTTTCTTGATTAAAAATGCAAAACAACTTTTTCAAGCTTACTTTAAAAACCGTTGTAAAAACAGGACGAGCAAAAGTTACATTACATTACGTAAAAAAGCACATGGTTTATAATCAACATAAGGAGGAGTAAAAATTACAATATGCTATTTTTTTTGCTGATCTATGCTTTTAACTGGCTATTTCATACAGGTGATGTTTAACAAACCATAATTTAATTTACCAACAGACCGATTTAGTTTGAAAAAGGCAAACAAAAGACAAAAGGCAGGACCAGCTTTGGACAGTTATCCATTTATGTAGATATGCTTTTGACAAAATACAATCCATAAATAAAATCCCGACAAATAAAAGTATCAGGATTTCCTGAGTGTACTCTTATAAAAACCAAGCCTTGCATGTCTATGATCCCATTCTCAGCACTGTTACAGATAATGAAATACTCATAGTGGCCTGTAATATGAAGCTTGTTCAGTACACTGGAGTGCGACTCGGAGTCCTGGAATCAGATGTAATTGGATGGAGAGGCTAAAGATGAAGCGGCCCGTGAAACCCAACACACAGATGAGCTGCTCTCTATCCGTGATTCACCAACAGATTCTGTTCAGAAAGAGAGACAATGAAGACATTTAATAGTCTAATGTAAATTAATAGCATTACAACAATGCAATTAATAGTTTATCAATTACAATGCGTTTTTATAAAACTATGCATACATTATGCAATTAATTAAGCTATATATATATATATGTATATATATATATATATATATATATAGCTTGCTTTGTATATATATATTATATATATATATATATATATATATATATATATATATAGCTTAATTAATTGCATAAAGTATATATATATATATATATATATATATATATATATATATATATATATATATATATATATATATATATATATATATATATATATATATATATATATATATATATATATATATATATATATATATATATGATTAATAAAGAGGTCACACAAAATTTATTTTTAGATGTTGTTTGAACACCCAGTGCATGTGTGTATGTGTTTGTGTGTGTGTTTAATATATATATATATATAAAAAGGAGTTTCAGACCAAGCTATTCTCCGATTCTGGACAATGTGACAGTTTTGGCAGGCCTCTCCCAGAATTATACAAAGATGGTGTTTTGTCACAGATCTGCCCTGAGTCATCGGTCCAGCGTTATTTGGATGCCAAAGCAGAAGCAGACAAGAATTACTGAAATTAAGAGATCGAGGTGCCTTGTTGTTGGATGTAGTAATAAACATCGAAATCACCATTTACTCCTGACATCTAAGCCACAGTGGATTATGTTTTACATAAATGCATCTATTTTCACTATTTGTGATCCAGCCTTACCTACAAAAGAAGTTTGTTTTTTAATTATATATTTGGAAATCGCATTTCCTAATAATGTGCTAGTATGCTTTTTTAATGATGAATGTGGCTGAGGTTTAGTGTGTCATGAGAATGAATCATAACACCACGAAAAAAAGGGGCGGGTTTAGCAGTTCATTAGCATTTAAAGCAGCATGCACCAAAATGGATTGCTGTGAACAGATTTGTTAAGGTTTTGATAAGGTAAGGTAAGGATAAGGTAAATAGTTTATTTTTACACTACGAAATTTTTCATCCGAGTATGTTGTTGTACTTTTTATTAAAGAATCGTATCAAGTTGTGGAAAATGGGTGTCTGATGACCCCTCTTAAGGTTTAATTTGACAATTTATTTTATTATCTTTTATTTTGTAATCACAACACAACATTTCTTAATGCATGACATTTAGGAAATAATGGTTATTAAAAATAAATTAATCCTTGTATCCTGAGAGGATGAGCAATGCAATTTATTTTATTGAATTTCCTGAATCAGAACAAAACAGAGCATTCAATGTGCATAAGCATTCAACCTAAATCCAATATAGAATAAAGTCAAAAACCTTCATTTTCTGATTGTCCTACACATTAAATTACAATTTTCAAATTTCAACATTAAAAATAGAGACATTAATGTTAGTCCATGCTAATGTACAAACTTAAAGGTGGACTGTTCTTGCGTCTTGTACAATGTAGGTCAAAAACACAAACAAAGGTCAACGCTGTCACTTCATGTTAAACCCTGCGATACATTTATGTCAGTGAGTCCAGTGGTGATCCTAAATGTTGTAATTCCTGATTGTGAGGACCGACTGTAATATGAGACTGCTCTGCTTGCATGGTGATCTGTAAATCCTCGGTTCCAGTTATCCACCGTATTTATAAGTATTTAATAAATAACTCCATGGTGTATTTAATTCCCATTTAGTGGACTTCTGTGTCCAAAAATGTGCAAAAACATCATTGGACAAGGTTTTCACAATGCAGCTGTCATTGTAAATGACAAAAAGGGTTTTATACGAGGTAGCAACAGTAACTAAGGAGGACTGGGCTTACTGATAGGTCAATTGGCACCCCTAACAGCTTCTACAATTTTTATTTAAATTTTTACTATAGTTTTTAAAGTTGATCTGAGTATCGAAACCTTTCATTAGTAATGAATGACTTCCTATTTCCCTGTGCTATAAATATGATGTGACACAAAGGCCTATTTCTCTTATCCACTCTTTAACATGGGAAAGACAAGAGAACACCCTATTTAGATGTGTCTTAACCTTCAGAATTCATAAGTAAAAAAATGTCTCCAAAGCTCACGTTTACGGATAGGATAAAAGAGTGGCATCTTGGTTTCACAAAGTCTCCGTAACAACCATCAGATGCTATCTACATGCCAACAAGCTGTTTGGGAGGCATGCAAGGAAAAGGCCTTCTCTCACCTACTATCATAGACGCCTAAACGTAGACGTCTGTATTAGGACTTCAACTCGGACCACGTGCTTTGGTCAGATGAGAGTAAGATAGAGCACTCTGGCAACAAACACTCCAAGTGGGTTTTGCAGGAAAAAAAAACAGGTATAAGGAAAAGCACCTCATACCCACTGTGAAGTATGGTGGAGAAGCTGTGATGCTGACGGCCTGTTTCTCTTCCAAATGCCCTGGAACCATGTTGGGGTACCTGGCATCATGAACCTACATACATATATCTTAACTATAAGTCTAAAACCACAATGTAGCCTCCACTGTTTATTTAAAAGCACAAGCACAACTACTAGGTGATGCTCCTGCAGGGATGATACAAAACTTGGCCAAAAACAATATTTTGAGTGTTTACATTTAAAAAAATAAAAAATAAATCAGTAGTCACCGCCATCACTGCCTATGGGGCTGGGGCCCACACGAGCGAGGGGGTGGACTACATTGCATGGGTAATCATCACCCACTAAAGGTCAGGGCCCTTAATTCCAGTCATTCAGAGGTGCTCCATACATTACAGTGGGTGTGTGCCAGGGAGGAGGGCAGGAGGAGATGGAGGGAGGACAGGGCATGAGAAGAGGAGGGAGGTGAAATGGGAAACAAAGAGAATCAGGCGAAAGGGAGGACGTTGCAATGACATCACTCAGATTCAAAGCAACCCACATAACTATTATTTCTGAATGCTGGCCTTGACCTCTGAAGCTCTTCGGCATACATGTAGACAAAGCAAAGATGCTGCAATCGAAGAGAGTGGAAGTTAATTAACGCAACCTGTCAGCAACACCAAGGGCCAGTTTAACCTCAGAGGATTTATGTTTTTCAACCCAGAGGTACAAATCAGCCTGGGTCAGGAAATCTGCAGCATTGATACCAATTACTGTGCATGGTAAAATTGGCTTCCTGGACGGGTTAAGGGTTTTTGGAAAAGAAGAGCTCATGAAAAAGATGTAGCCTACACACATGAATAGAAGTTTCTTCAACTATGGACACCTTTGGCCCTGGACTTGGACTTTTAAAAAATAAACTCACTTTCACCACAATCTCACTAACACAGTCCAACACTAGACATACAGAAGAATGCTTACATTTAAGTTATATAGAATATTAATATATTAAAGTAT
Organism: Puntigrus tetrazona; assembly: GCF_018831695.1. Lineage (NCBI taxonomy): Eukaryota > Metazoa > Chordata > Actinopteri > Cypriniformes > Cyprinidae > Puntigrus > Puntigrus tetrazona. The sequence continues at coordinate 17,514,374 of NC_056721.1, read as the reverse complement.
AATTATTATATATTTTATAAGTATAATTTTTGAAACCAATGAAACCATATTTTAGGACATAAAATGTAGGAGAAACCTATAAGATATGGTGTAACATTGCCGAGGTGTTTTAATGTGACCTTTATGCAACAAAAGAAAAAATAGGGGGAGGAAATCGCTTCAACCCGCCACACATAAAAGCACTCAAATACAGTACATAAGAAATATACTTTTCATTTACTAAAGCACACTCTCTATAAGTAACACAACCTACATAACCGAGTATCACAAAGAAGCTGCACAGCGGTGGCCTTCCCCAGCTTTTGCACAAGGCCACTGTCAGCTGAGCAGGCTTGTATATGTTTCAGTTCCTTATCGATTGAACTGTCTTTCCCTGTGGTCGAACGAAGCCAAAGCCAGTGTTTGTGCAGAGAATCAAATTCTGATAACCCTCCTGAGGACCTCCTGGATCAAAACAGGGAACTAACTGGTGGTGGAGGGAAGGCTGAAATAAGAGTGTGGGATATAGAGATAATTACAATAGGCCCAACATTGAGACCCGAGGAACACCGACCGCACCAACTGTGCCAATGTGCTGTATTGACCTGTGGTTGATGGCTGTGTGGTGAGGAGTGGGTGTCATAAAGGTTGAGAGCTGAGAAACGTATAACACAAATAAGACAGCTGATAGATCAATATCACAGCTGTGACGGACTCCTCACAATGCACAATGCCTGAAGGACGATTGCTGGCAAGAAATAAAGAGTTTAAGTGTAAATGAGTCAAGAGTTACAGAGTGAGATTGATTTTATTCGTGCAAAACAAAAAACTGCAGTATGATGGCACAAAGAAAGACTCAAAGAAAGAACAAATCTATATTAAAATGTGTACACACACATATATATATATATATATATATATATATATATATATATATATATATATATATATATATATACACACATACAGCATAATAACACTATAGTATAATAGCACAATAAGTATATTATAACGATAAAGCATAAAAGCTGTAAATTCTATATTCAACTTAATGCTCAGTAAAGACATTTATCTATATAAAATATATTTAATACAATTCGCTAATAAAACAATTTAAATGAAAGCAAAATAAAATAAAAAAGTATAATATAACCCATCAGATCGATGTGTGAATGCAGCTCCATGGTTAACAAACTAACAAAACCCAAATTTAAAAAGTAGTTGGTTTTTGTTGGGGCATTGGGTACCTTTGATGAACCTAAATAGCAAATTGGATGTCCACCAAAGAAAGTGATGTAACCTACAGAAACAGTCGGGCTGACGTGAGCTGCTGCCAGTGTCTCGTTTTCCTCTCTGAGGTGTTGTCTAAACTCCCCTTTCCATTAAGGGCAGAGAGAGACAGCTGCTGTCGCTGCGATGGCAAACAAGAGAAAGCAGATGAAGAAGAACGATCAAACAAGACAAACAAACAAGGCCGAGAGGGAGCTAGACTCTGAACTCTGCAATGAGCAGAGCACATGAGGGGAAAAAAAGAGAAAGAAATTGCCAGCAGCGACAGTGAGTTCAATCTAGGAGCAAGTTCTGCTGATTTTAACTTTAACTTGGAATGTGCTGCTCTCTGATCTGTCTGCTCCTTTCATTCCGGCGTCAGATAAATCACATAGACACGGGTAATCAAATATGCGAGAGGAAGTACTCCACAACACATCTGGCATAAAGCACGTCCTGAATAAGACATTTAATGAGCCTGATAAGAGCTGATCTACCTCTTTCTCACTTCACCTTTCATTAGGCAGGAAGTTTCATTGAGGTATGTAAATTTTTTTCAACCTGGACAAAATACTTTAGAGGTCTATTGAAACTGAATGTGAAACTAAAACGCGAAACGAATAGCCAACAAAAGGTCTAGTCACACCAAAAGCGTAATGAATATTCATCAGGCTACATTAAAACTAAATTAACTTTCGTGAAAATAGGTGGTGCTAATCAACAAAAAAAAAGGATCATAGTGTCCACAAAAATATTAACCGTTAATACTCTTTTCAACATTGATAAGAAATGTTTCTTGAACAGCAAATCAGTAAATCAGAATTATTCCTGAAGAATAATGTGACAGAAGTAATGACGCTAAAAAAAATAAATCAATGAATGACATTTTTAAATGTATTAAAATAGTAAACAGTCAGAATATTGCCGTTTGTACTGTAGTTTTGAGCAGATAAATGCAGGCTTGGAGAGCATAAGAGACTTCTTAAAAAAAATATATATATTATAAAAATAAATAAAAATCCTACTGATACAAAACCTAGACCTTAGTATAGAAAATATTTTACCAATGCTTTGGTTTATGCCTACTTTTTCTGTTCTAAATCTTGTCCCCAACAAACATTTATTCCATTTGTTGTGTGAATAGGCCTAGGCAGTTGTTCATACAACCGAAGCTGATGCTGAAACAGACTGCACTCTTCAGAGCATCAGAACATGTGGAAGCCGGAAACACACACGCACACTTTATCTTTCAAACACAAGCACAATGTCAGTTACTTTCTTTCACAAAAGGTCAGGCGGGTTTCGTGACCCCAAGCTCCCCGGCCACTACATCATGTCTGGTGTGACAGGACATTGTGAGGAAGAACGAATATATGCATGACCCCTGCCCTTTTCATCTCTGGACATAAAGCTAGAAATGCCCCTTGATCTAATGACATCATCACCTAAAAAAAAAGGTCTCATCTAAACAGAACGAAACACACTTCCAAAATCTCCCAAAAATACAACGTAACTACTATAACTATGAAGCGCAAGAGGAAACTCTACATTTTCAACCTGCTCAATAAACAATATGAGACTATATATATATAATTTCACAGTGGTTATATGTATCAAAAGGTAATTCTGCCATTTTGTTATTTTTTCATGACCATTTTCACCACTGTGTAATTTTCATCACATCTCAAATAATGCATTGTGGTTAAAAGCTTTCTTTGGTGTGAATTACACTTTAAACATGCCTGAAATTAAATTACCAACTCCTATTTTTTGCTAAGGCTAATGTATGTTATGGATCCTAAAGTGTGTTGTGGGTAACAAAGCAAGTAAAGCAATGTCATATTCTTTCAAGTAATTAGTACACATTACCTTTAAATTTACATAGTAACACTTCTCATGAAAAAGTAACGCAAATAACACAATTAGTTGGCTTTTTATTGCATAAAGTTACTTTCAAAAGTAATGCATTACAAAATAATAGTAATAATTATGTTACGTTACATTAATTTTAGTTAATTTTATGGAAAGTAAATCTGGACAGGGCCTACTTGTTTGCTTTTTTATATATATAAAAGTATATATATATATATATATATCTTATACAAATGCCCAAATGGCGCACTTGAAGTAGTTGTCAGGTTTATGCACATATTGCAAAATAAAATAAAAATATTTTAGTTTCAGCTTCCCCCATCTGCATTTGGTCTGGTCTGAATTGGAGATCCATCATATCAGTCATTTGACAGGCAATCTGGCACTCAAAGAACAAACCTCTTACCACCGGTTGTAGAAAGGAGGGGTAAAACAAGAAAGAACCGCAAAAACAAAATATCCCTGTACTTGCTGGAAGATGGGATTCACTCACTTTTCACAAAATGCTTTTTCAAACGAGAAGCTACTTCTTCCGTACGAATAGTCTGGATCACAACAAGCTTATTCTAAAAACAAAAAAAGCAAACAAACCCCTATTTGTTGTAGGTAAAGAAACCCACAATTTGGTTGCTTTCCTTATGATGTCTGATGACAACTGTGAAAAAATAGATAGTCTTTGAAGCCTGTCCGTGGAGGTACTTCAAACCTGTCTTTGTGGATGGAGTGATGGCCGGTCCAAATAATATTTGCCGCTCCTCCTAACAGCTTCAATAGAATAAAACAGAGGAAAGAGCTTTTGGAGACCAGACAGACAAAGTGAACCGCCTTGTTCAGCTGCCAAATGGGAAACAGCACACGGATGCTTTTGGGGTAACAAAGCAAGAAAGCCATTCCTAATGCACTTTTATCACACCTGGAGTGTGTTGAAAAAAAAAGAGAGTCGGCTGCCGTGTTACTCAGTGAAACACACTCACAAAACAAGAAGAGATTCTATAGTTCAAGCCTTGAAGCTGCTTTTTAGCAGAACAATGTCTGTCCAGTCGGTGGACTTGGGGTTATCAGAAGGAAGGCACAGTGGTGTAACTGCGGCTCCGCTGCAGGAAAGGTCACATCAGCCATTGTGTTTCAGGTTCTTGGCCTCAGGTTCCCCGCTGACTACAGCTTCAGGGCTTTGTGACGATGTTCATAGGCCATGTGGCACGCCTGAGACAAAATGAAGCCTTCAGAATAGGTCTGATATGCCGTTTGATAGCGCAAAGTGCAGACAATAGCGATAGAACGATTGGTGGGGAAGCACAGAAGCAAGACACAAGAGAAGAAGTACAGATTGAAAGATGAATGGAGAATTACGGCTACAAAGAGCGGTGAGCCAAGCATGTAGTCAGGCTTTCTTGATTTGATCTTTTTGTATTACAAGCACCGTGTATTGTATTGGTTCCAATATCCTTCTACCGCAAAAAAAGAGCTTCTGTAGGCACAAATTGAATCTATTTTCGCAACAAAGGCCTAACAACACACAAACTGCTGTAAAGATTTAACTCTAAGATATAAACCCTATCAAAGATTTTGATTTATGCAATTACACTGAATGGGGTCTGAAGCTTTCAAACTTCAAAAAAGGCACATAAGTACCGAAAACTATCATAAAAGTGGTCCAACTTGCGAGCTACATTCCAAAGTCTTCTGAAGTCATAAAATAGCTTTGTGTGAGAACAGACTGAGATTTAGGTGGTTGCTCGAAATCTTCCATCCGCACTTCCATCACCCTATAAAAAATAATTTAAAAAAAAAGTTTATTTCATACTAAGTATACCTCAAATCCATTAACATTTATGCAATACATTAATGCTCATTTCTTAATATTAAGACTAAAATGTGTTTTAATATTATTATAAAATATCATACGTTTTGTAATATCTCTGTATAACAACAATCTTTAAATGCAAGATATTCTTCAGTATATCTTTGGCTGGATTTCAACACAACGTCTGCACAATTAAAGCAAAAAATCGGTTGCTCCAATTTTGCAAACTTTAAGTATATACCACTTTAGTTGACCAAAAGTACAGTTGCAGGGTATTTTTTAAGCACATAAATATGTTTTTGTAGTACTTAGCAGAAAGTACAGTAAGGCCCTGTCCACATGAACGTGGCCATTTTCAAAACCACAGCTTTTTCTATGTGCTTTGGCAGTTTGTCCTCAAGCAAACACAACAACAGGTCACTGAAAGCAAAAAACACGTTGAAAACTTCTGCCAGGGTCAAGATTTTTCAAAACTTTTGGGTTGGATGAAGAATCTGTTATTAAGCCCTTCTTATAACATTGTTTGTATTTTTTCATCTGCTTTCAGTATTGTTTGAACAACGTGAAGAGTGATTACTGATTTGTATTTTCCTTGTATCGTTTTGCATGCTTATTTTTTTCCTCCCCTCTCTCTCTCCTCTGACTTGTCTTGTGGGAGTAGGTCTACACCTGCACAGTAGTTGAACATCCCCAATTAGGATAATCACCTGTTTCTTATAAATAGTTAAAAAGAGTTGTACCTTTGTTTGTTATTTGTACCTGATGAAGACCTGATGGTCTAAACGCTGTAATAAAATACAATTAGAAGCAGTTAGTTTATTGTATGCTTTTCTATAATTGATGAACTAACCCTTAAAAACTCATTAAAGTATAGATCTGTTATACACACAACAATATTTAAATAACATGTTTGTGCATTGGTGACTTTACATTTTTGGGGAAAATTATTAAGGTGTTCTTGATGACGCTAACATAAAAGAAAAGAGTTTAAGAACCATTAAAAAAAAAAGCAAAACAGTCAGTAAAATAAACCTTTCTGCTTTTGTGTATCCTTGATGGGTAAGAAGCAGTAATGTTGCCGTAATCCCTTTAGCCAACAGACAGCAGCCAGTAAAGCGCGGCAGTTTCTAAAACCCATCTGAGTGTTTCTTCAGCCTAGATCCACATGTTCAGCTAATCAACAACACAGCCACTTATCTTAGTTAGTTTCCCCACAAGATGAAAGATTACAATGAATTTTAATGTACTCCTTCCAACAGCTTTGATGCCTTAAATGAACGAGAGCTGTTACTCCATGCATATATGTTGCGTCTCCAGGGCCGAATACATTAACACGTGTAATTGGGTCCCTGCAGCAGTGCACCTTTTTGATGTAAAGACTTTCAAAAATGGAAAGGCAATGGTCTCTGTTGTATGTGTGTGTATATATATATATATATATTAAAATAAAGAGCAAATCACAGTTTTCTAGTCCCCCCCCAACACACACACATATTTCTATAGATGTGCAATAAAAATTAAATAAAGAAAAAGCCCTTCCATCCATTTCCCTCAAGGTCTTTCTTTGCGTGGCCGCGTGAAGCTTTTCGAGCCATTACCGCAAACAAGATAATCCTCGCCATCTATTATATTGTGTAAATGTGCTGCTGGAACAATAAGTTTGTTCTGAACTCAAACCACTTTAGCATGGCACTTTCGGAAAACTTTTCAAATCTGTGCCGCCAACAAACTCGCCATTATACTTGATGTTGTTTGCCAATGCGAGCTCTATTATTTCAGAACACAAAAGGAGGAGAGAAAGGGAAGCGGCTGCAAAAAAGAAAGATAATGGTGTTCGCTTTGATTGGTTCCTTCTAACACAGGCGGACCGAGGATCAATTCACTTTTTGAAAAGAGGGGAAGGTTGTTTACAACGAAGGACCTGCAGCAATATGAAAATGAAATCAATAATCCCACTGTGAAGAATGGATGGATGCAGGCTCGAGGCGTCTGGTCTTACATGAGAAAGGGGCAAAAAAATGAAAGGCAGAGATTGGGAATGATAAGCCTTGTGCCTGTCGTTGAGCACTGAGGTATATATAAATATATATTTTTTTAGCAGGCCGGTAGAAGCTGACGTATGCGATTAGTTAAACAGGTTTACCGTCATGAATTATTCTACACCGTTGAAACACACACACAAAAAAATAAATATATTGTGTGATTTCTCTGAATAACAGGAGAAAATATTTACACACAAAAGTTATTCAATCAATTCTCAACAAGATGATTTATTGAAAAAAATATATTCAACAAAAGTGAACACATTTGCATTATTGACTGATGAAATGTAATAAATAAAAAACTTGTAACTATGGAAAAACTGATTATATTGCAATTCATTTAAGCTACTAATTTATTCCTTTAAATGTATTAATTTATTTATTATTAAATTTATACATATTAAGGTCAGTTTTTCTGTCCCCAAATTAGATTTTCTTTCCAAATGCACTAAAATATGCCTTTTATCTCACTTTTTAGCTCAGAATTGTTAGATATAAAATCACAACTGCAGTTCTTAAAGTCAGAATTGTGACTTCATATCTCGGAAGTCTGACTTTATAACTCAATTGTGTTACATAAAATAGCAATTCTGACTTTTTTCTTGTAATTGTATGATATAAACTTACAATTGTGAGTTATAAAGTCCAATTTTGAGGGGAAAAAAATGGATACTTTGTCTAAATTGCTAAACTTCGTTCTCTCAACTCTTACTTCATAACCATATACCACACAATTTTATATCTGGCAACCGTGTTTATTTCTCAGAATTGCATGTGTTTATTTCGCAATTCTGACTTTATCACTGAAAAAAAAAAAAAAACGCACCTAGCTTTTTAAAAAAATTTATTCAGTGGTGGATACTGGCTTCCATACTAAAATGAGGGACAAGTTCAATGCACAAACTGTTACATTTTATTGTGCAGCTGTTGTGTGACATGTACAAAAAAAAAGTAAATCCCAGTCAAAAGAAGACAGTCACATCTGAGCTACCTGCCTTTAGCTTGAGGGATTTGAATTAAGCTAAGAGGAGCTCTTCACACTATCGGTCGTGCTTCAATAAGCCGCGTCAGAATTGTGACGGGTGATTAACAGGTTGCCGTGTACGGATTCTCACATTCTGTAACAAGGGCTTTGGAAGAAGCGACGGTCCACAGGGACAGCGGACCTTGTAGATGTAATGACAATCAGACTTCATCGAACGAAACACAAATGAATACTACTTGCTTTGTCGATAAATGCTCACTGTTTCTTCATCATTGCAAGTAATTCCCAAAGAAAACCGTTACTAAACTCATCAAAATTTAGCTACTGGACTGTTTCTATGGTACATTTAGGACCTTTTTGGAGTCCATTACCATGTCTATTACTGATCCACCAATCAAAATGGTTCAAAACCCAAAGTTTAAGCAAGATCAAAGCAGAATCAATCATCGCACATCTCTAAAACATACTGGAAAAGTTGCTCAGCCAAGCAAAGTTTTAAACTGACCCAAGAGTCAAGTTCTTGTTATTGTAAAGGTATATTGTAGTTATAAAACAGGACAAATCTTCGGTATCTGGGGTGTTTTTTAGAACTTAACCAGAGTCAGTGACATTGGACTGTTCAATGATTCAAAAAACGATAAAACTTCATTGTCCAAACAAAACACTTTTGTCATCTAAGCTGAAAATCGTTCCGAGCGGCTGCCCTCCTACCTTGACCCAGTCTGTCTCTAGCTCTCAGATAATCCTATTTTCAGTTTCATTAAAAGAGCTAAGCAGACAATGTATTGGTCTGCACAGATCACACACAATAGAAACATCTCATTTTCATTGAAATGTCTGCCGCAGACTTATTTTATGCAGTATTTATTTGAACATCTTCTTAGGTGAAGCTTGTATTAATGATTTGTTTGTGGACCCTGGAGTCAACGCCAGTCGTTGCATTTGTTTCTTGCTCTACATCCAAATAAATAAGCTGTGTTGCAATAATCCAGCAGCACTTGATCTGAGAGCTTGCGTTAACACACAGCTCTGAGTTGGCACGGCGGGGGTCATGGGAAGGCCTCGGAGCACCTGGCAGCCAGTTCCTTTCAGCCAATCGAATGAAAAGAGGTTCCATCTCTGGGCCTCACTGGAGAAATGTAGCAATACACTTTGTGATCTGACTCAAGTGTGTGGTGATGGACGGCAAAGAAATGATGGGGCACTGGTTTGTTAGGAGCTGAAACTTTGTTCATGCACGTTTCCAAACTAGCTATACCTTTGTGGAAAATCTGCTTAAAAATGCTCCCTGTAATTTACCAAGAGTCTGCCTTTGAGAAGAAAAAAAACTAATAAAGCAGGAAGTTACAAGATGTGCAAATAAATGCGCATTATATACATTGAATTTACCACAATTAAGGAGTGTTAGGTACAATACAAAGCAGCCTTGAGTAGCATATGCTTTAAAACAAAGGTAAAAGCAATGGTAAACTAGCGTTCAAATAATTCAATGCAATAGTAATAAAATAATAACAACAATCATTTACAATTAATTAAACATTTTATTAATGTATTATAACACTATTAAATAAATTATATTTTAATAATATTAACAACAACAACAACATTTAGCAATTTTATTCTTGTTATTAAATTTGTTTAAATAATAACAATAAAGTTACATTTTACATACTTCATTAAATATTAACACATAACATAGTATATTGTAGTAACAGTAGTAGTAATAATAATAATAATAATATAATAAAATATAGTGTCTAATTAATGATTATAATATTATTACTATTAAAAATTAATTATATTTTAATCATAATAATAACAACAATAATAATAATCATAATAATCATATACTGAATTATTAAAAAAGCAGTTTAATTTATTTTTATTAAAGTTGCAGTGTGTAAATTGCAACCAACAAGTTCTTCCGATAGGAAAAGTCTGAGACAGAGGAGATAGCCAGCAATGAGCTTTCTTTACAAATGTAAATTTGTGAATTATATTAATTAATTATTCAATAAATCAATGTGTTATTGCAAATATTATTGTTTTTACTTGTTCATCATTGATTGTCAGAGCAATGATTATTAAGCAGAGCACCCCGCAAACACTTCCCTACCTATATTGACATAACTTATAATATCTCAGAGCTCATATGAGTGCTGATGTAATTCTATATGTGGATAGGTGCTGTGAAACATCTGTTACAAGAGCACACATCGGCCTGAACTGTCATACGCACTTCAACACACACACATACACACGGGGCATTAGCCCTTGAGCCTGCAGTGATGCTGATGGCAGAGCTGGGGCTTTGGGGGGCAAATTTAGCGCTGGGAGAAACAGCATTAAAAGTTTTGGGCAGCCTCTCAAAAAGTTCAGCCTTGACACAACAGACCCTGCCGCCCCACAGCATCAATCCAGTGCCAGACACGCAGGGCTAACTAGCCTATTCCCTTCTCCCACTCTCTCTTTCTCTTCCCTTCCATCGTGGTGGGTTTTTTTTATCCCTTCTATATCTCCTCCCCTCCATCTCTCCTTCAGCAGTCGCCCACGAGCCCCTCTCTCTCTTCTTCCTCTCTTCTGCGCTAAATGCAAGGGAGCTCAAAACATCAATCACCATCAAAGTCGGTGCGTCTAGCCTTGGCCGTAAATGAGCGGAAGATCCCGGAGCAGGCTGGAGCGTGCAGGACGGAGGAATCAGCCAATCTTGGATTCATTATCCCAGACAATACCCAGAGAAGGGTTGGATGCCCCCTTCAGACGGAGAGCGCGGGGTGCGCTCCAGGCACAAATGGATCGCCCGACTCCCGCTCCTTCTCTCAGTCTTCCCTTTATTCCAGGGCATGCAGCCTTCCCAAAGTGAAGTGTGTCAAGCGCAAGAGAGAGTTTCTCTAATAAGGACTTCTATAGCTTCAAACAGTCGTCTGGAAACTGCTATGATGAGAAGATTTGGCTTTGATCTATGCTTAAAATTGGGATGAGCAAAACTATATATTTACAAAATTGACTAGCTGGTGGGTTGGCTGGAAATCTAGTCGGCTAATCAGTCGCCACTAATCACTTTCGGCATTTTTAAGCACAGGAAAATTAGGCTGGTTCATCACCGCTTAATGTAGGAAAAACATTAGATTTAAATTAAGTAAGAAGTGGAAGAACAAAAACAATTAGGCTCAATTTGATAGGGATGCGTGCATACTTTAAACATACATATTTATTATACACAAATACTTTATATTTTAGCTCAATTTTTTTTTCTTGCAATCAAGACTTAAAAACGGTAGTTCTATGACCGGTGAAAAATTTAGTTTTATATTTAAATAATAGTCTGTAACAAATACAGTAAAACAGTAATAATGTGAAACATTATAAAAATATAATAATAATAATACATTTTAACCTTTTATTCTTGTTAATTTATGAATTATTATTATTATCATCATCATCACTACTATAATACTATTAAAGGTAGCAGCAGTAGGAGTAGAAATAATAATAATAATAATACATGAAATTATTATTGAATTTCTTTCATAAATGTAATATAAATATACATATTATGAATATTATTAGCTGTAATTAAAACATTTGCAGTTCATATTTTATTTATTCTAGTTATTATTACGTCTTAAGGAAGCACTGGCTCATTAACACAGGTAAAAATATAAATTTGTACACATATGCATTTTAATACTTATAACTAGATATAATTACTATTAAGATACGTTACTATCAAGGCTTAAAAACAGTAGCTCTGCGCCCATTCAAGTCTTGATCAAAATTACAGTAAAACATATAATATAATAATGTTACATTTAATTTTTTATATAATTTACTTCAAAAATGACAAGCCAATTTTTAAGTAGGCACGTGATCCTTCAGAAATCATTTAAACAATGATTAAATGCTCAATAAATTTGTTGTCTTATTATCATTATTAAAATGATATATTATTACTAATTTGTATAACAGTTGAACTGCTTCTGAAGAATCTCTACGTCTACAACGCCCACAAGCTCATTCAGCTTAAATGTAAATATGATTCCTTGTATTAAAGCCGTATTTAGTGAAAATCATTGTATTAAATACCACAGCTTTCGGTATGTATAATTGCAGGAGTCTAATTAAATGCAGCTCGAGTATAACAAAGTTGACTGTGTTATATTTCACACCTCTATCAAGCAAAGTCTGTTCTATAGTACTGACAGGTAACAAGTGTTGTGCTAAGAAAAATATTATCTAGAGGTGACTCACTTCAGCAAGTGTTACTTATAATATAAGCTGACATGTCTGTCATTTAAAGGAATTATTCACTCAAAAAGAGAAACCTCTGTCATCATATACTCACCCCTATGTTATTAATAACCGGTTCTATTTGCCATTTTCTCTAACATAAGAGAAAAGATATTTCATGTTTTTATGGTTAGAATGCAATTATATGAGCAAAAATTTCTGTGAGGGAAAAAACGCATTTAAGTATTAAAATCAGTGAAAATCTTCTTCTGCTGTACAACTGTACGAAAAGGAATCATTTATATGTAATATATAAGCTTTATATGTAAGATAAGAATTAATATTTGTGTTCAACAGCAACAAAAAAAGTCACGCAGGTAAGGTGAAGTAAATAAAACATAACATTTTGGACAATGCTCACTTCCTAAACCTCACAAAAAAAAAAGGTAAAACCAAACTCTCTTTCCAGCAGATAAAGACATACTTTACACTCCTGCCTCTGGTCGACAAAGCGAACAAATATCCCAAGGCTTTGTGCACACAGAGAACAAAGTTCGATTAGCCAAACGAATACCATTGATCTGGATTTTGTGTTTACCACCTCCTGCTTTTGTAGCAACAGCTACTCCCTGCTTATGTGAAAAGTTGGACAAAGACGCAGCACGAAACTGCACGCGCACAAAATTGCTTGATCAAACTGCATCAAAAACCCTTTTATCAACATTCTCAATTCAGAAAGACTCAAGGCGAGAAAAAAAAAAATTAAACTGGCCAAGCATCAAGGACGTTTTCGAAATCGTATTGAGTACCAGCGCTGCTAAGTAATAGCAATTAAACAGAGTTCAAATCAACAGTCGACACTTTCATTCAACAGTTACAATGCAGCACGGATGAGTGGAGGTGAGGGGAACGAGGAAGTGAGAGCGATAACCCGTCGGCACGCCAGATCCACATCCTGGTACCGCGAGCCGTTGCCATAGCAGTGATTATCACACACTCCCTGAGTGCAGCGCGTATTAGTGAGCCAGCAACCCATCCACACTCTTCCTCGCGACTGGGGGTGTGACGGAGTGGAGCCATTATTCTGCAGTTGCCTGGCTACAACTGAACATTAAAAGTAAAACTCCTGGAGAATTAACACCTTAAAAAGGACACCTTTACCTACAGTGCCGCAGAGAGCGCGCGCAGACCAACAAGAAACACCGTTGTGATGGTGAAGTCTGAGAAACGACCGGCGACTGAAACCCAGGTACATTTTTTAAAGAGGATAGTTCACCCACGACATCGCTGACCGACCCTGATGTCTTGATTCCAAACCGTTTTATCGTATTGTAGAACACGCACAAATGAAGAACATGAAAATTCTGATATTTTGGATTCCATTGAAAAACAATATTTTTAAAAAATATATTTTTTGTGTTCCACAAAAGGGAAAAACAACATGCATTTTTGGGAAAACATGACAACAAAATTGTTAAACTCTACCTTTAAGTCCACATTTTGTCAATCAATGTTTCTGTGTCAGTAGCTATTAAAATTTTCCAGCCTCTCTTTCTGATCTTCAGGAGGCGTTCGCACTGACAGCGATTTATGACAGTAAAATAACTAGAAAGTGACTCACTTTCAAAGAGGTTTGAGGCGACATGAGCTATAGACCATTGGCGAGAGATCAACTCTATGCAAATGCACCGCAATTCAATGTGGATGCCAATGGCCATTTACATTTTTATTTATGCATTTGGCAGACACATTTATCCAAAGCGACTTGCAGTGCATTCAAGGGATAAATTTCATCAGTTTTTGTGTCCCCAATGAATTCCATCCATGATCTTGGTGTTTCTAATGCTGTGCTCTAACCAATTGGGCTTCAGGAATGCCTACTAGCAACGGAAGCTTTTTTTGTTACTGTATAAAACGCAATTAATATTCATTAGTAATATTCAAATTTACACTTTTTTTGCATTAGAGCACACAAACTCTCAATTATTTCGTTAACACGTCATACTATTTTTGATACTTACAAGACATAAGCTATAATACATTCAATTAAAAAAATCTGTTAAGCATTACGTTTTTTTAAATTACCAAAAGTTACACAGTATTTTTAAAATGCATCCTTATTAGATATATTATTTACTTATTACCATATATACATTTTTAGTTGTTAATTTTAAGTTTCGGCAAACATTGTGAAACACTTAACAGATAATTTGTTAAAATAGATTTAAATAATTATGAATATCATGAACATTTGATTTCAACAAACAATTGCTTACCATTTCAAATAACTAAATTTCATTTTTAAACTAAAGTAACTAGAAAGCACGTTAGTGCAATATTTATATATTTTCTTATTAATATTTTATATTACTCATCTTTCAATCAGTTTTTCAAAGCCTATTATACTGATGAGTTGAACTTTGACCAGTGTCACAAATGCTTCTACACAAAAACATTACTCCTAAATCTTATGGTTTCTTACCTTCTTAGCTGCATTGATGCATTGCATGTACTCTTTGGCCAGATCTGAGCACTGAAGCGTCTGCTCACGGTTCTCTCTATAGCAGTTCAGGATCTGAGCTTGCAGGTTCGAACACACCGGCTCCACATTACGTGGCCTGTGAAAAAGTCAAAGGTCAGTAAGAGGGAACCACGCAAGCATAAGTGTTTATCTAACTTCATCTAACTGCAAAAGCAGAGGGATATTGCTGTACACATCCTGACAGTAAATATGTTATATGAAGCGCAACCAAAAAACAAACTCAGCTGTAAAATACAGTCGCATGACTCACTCATTTCCTTTCCTCCCTCCCTCTCTCTCTCCCTCTCTCCCACCCCTCCCTCAATTCCGCTCTTCCTGTGGATGGTTTAGTAGAATGAATGAATACGGAGAGACAGGTTAAACTGAATTACCGGCAGAGTGGATATTCATTAATAACACCAGTGTCAAGAGTGGCAGTGACTAGAACAACTATGATAAATAACCCAGTGAGCGGGAAGGAGGTGGAGGGGGTGAACAGACCCAACAACCTCCTCGGTACATCCGTACAGTAGACCCTGCAGGCAAAAAAGAGCAGCAAATAACCTGTCATTTATCCTCACTTCAGACAAACACCTTCGCTCAAGCTAATAACGTGACTCCGAAGGGCCATTGTTGAAATGACGTTTATTGACTCATATAATGAATGCGCCGAGATCTGTGCAAGAAATTGGTACTAAAAGCCAAAAATGTGTTTATAAAGCAGTATAACCAATCATGCTAATCATTCTCAAGAGTCGATTTGAAAGCTGTTGTCATTTTTTTTTAATATACAAGTTTGGATAATGTATGTGTCAATCAAAATGTATTTTTAAACTAATAAACTGCAACCACAAAAGGTTTAATATAGAGATTTATCCATGTAGCTAAACAACCTGGTTGTCAAGTTAACAAAATACTGACAACCTAGTTGTCACAAAATATAATAAGTAAAAATAAAATAAATATTGTTTGTTAAAAGTACAAATTTTAGACTTATATAGTCAAACTAACAGCCAAATTTACTAACTACGTCACACTAATCAAACTAATAGCATGGAATCTTTCTGCTTTTGTTAAAATGTTACATGATTGGTAATGTACATCCACTACATACCCTAAACCAATAAAACGAAACTATACAAAAATCTTTTTCTTTTTCTAACTAACGTTACTAAAAAGAGTAGAGTAATCTAAAACAATTTGCTTTCATTTTCATTATTTCGATTTACTCACACAACAAGTCAGATAACACTTAATAATATATGGTTCATTCGGTGTAAACATAACCTAAAGCAATACTATTGAAATTAAACTTAAAAAAATTGTTCTATTTGGCCATGACAGCGCAAAAATGTATTGACTACTGATGGCTTGAATGGATAATGTTTGTGAAAAGGTACTGCATCTTAGTTCAAAGCATATCTTACACCAACAAAACAGGGCTTTATAGTGCAATTTATCCAATCAAGTTAATTACTTTGGCCGCCAAGCTGACGAAAGCTTCACCAGTCAGGTGTCATGTTGAATATCACTGGACTGATTAAGCAAAGTGAATCCACGCATCCACCTCCAGCTTCACCGCGACTGCGGCTTTCAGGCGATCGACTGACATCCTGCTTAATTGAAAGGCGATTTAAAGGCTCAATCTGGCTTAGGTTTCACTTACAGGTTCAATTAAATCATCAACGATTGCCATCATTCTGACGCAGGGTAGAGATACGCCAATCCGTCGATCCCTTTTCAAGCAGTCTTCTTTCGAGAAAACCAGACGTGGCCAAAAGGAGAAGGGGGCGAAGGAAATAAACTTCCGTCACATCTGCACACGTTAGAGGGCCACCACGTATCAGATCCCATATTTTTTTATCAGCTGCCGAAACCGTTTTTTGTTTTAATTACCCCGAGAAAGGAAGAACGACTACTGTAGTCACATTCTTTGCTCCGGCAGATAAGAAACTCTGCTTTAATTTAAAATAAACTGCCTTCATCAGGAACGGCAAAGGCTTCTGATAGAGCAGAGGGTTTATTAAAGCAGTCTGAAGCAGAAAATTGGCTTGCTCAAACCCGGGCTGAACTGAATTGAACCAAATTGAAGGTGAGGTCTTTAATAAAAATATTAGCTGAGCTGCTTACGAACTGCTCTGCTTTGAAGAGCACAAGCCGTGCCTGTTTAAGGGACGCTCATTTCCTCATTTCACATCTGTAAATAAATAACACCGCGCTTAAAGATTAAATGTTAATTACCAGAATTTCGTCTATTATTTGTAATCTCCTTAACGGAGCAGAGTGCTACAGAACAAAGCGCGACTTCAGAAACCTTTCCGAGGCGGAAACGCACAAAGCGCAATTCAAAAATATGGAAATGAAATGCAAAGAAAAAAGCAACTACAAAAGATTAAATTAGCTTAAAACACATTCTGTGTGTAGGAGCATGTGCTCGTAACTTGAAGAGACAAGCTCATTATTCTGATGCTAAGGAGCCGCGCTAGCTGAAAATTGGAAGATACCAAAGACCGAGCCGAGGTTTAGCTTCCGTTCGCTCATTAATTATTTCCAATCAGCTCTCGTTGATAAGAGAAAACAAGACTTTGGAATTACCACACTACGGAAATCTCTGCGAGCCGCGACTCCAACTCGGATTACCGTCTGAATGCTTGAGAAAGTGAGATAAACAAATAATAGCTGGAGGAGAACACAAAACACAAAATCAAACTTGATATAACACGTAGGTCACGAGGCTTTATCGGCTGAGAGTTCGGCTCGACATGTTTTCCGAACCGAGGGTCTAAAATTAACTAGATTAGAGCACCGTTGCCTTGACCTCGCTCGAGCTCAGCTGGCAGATGAGAACCTCGTCTTATCTCGTCGACTCTCCTTCCAGGAGCTCGCTCGCACTCTGACAGCTTTTCAATTGACTGAGCACGGGCTTCCTCTCCTCCTCGACCGCATTCCCTCCACCCTCCCGTCCAATCTCACCTGTAGGGGCCGGCGTTTTTTCGCTACGATGGGCCCACTTAAACTTGACAGGGCGAGAGGTGGATGGGAGGAAGAAAGAGATAAAGAGAGAGAGATAGAGAAGAGGAAAGAAGCACCCGTAGGGATCTGACAAAGCTGATAATTACTCTCGTGGCCGGGGTCCGTGTTTTGTAGACCGGCGGGCCAGAGTTCTGCACCTCTCTCTGGGGTAACGGTCTCTGAAGTGCTGAGCAGTCACTTCTCTCGCCTCTAGTCAATCAGTGCGTGGAGCTTAACAGTCACGCGCGCTTCCGTAACCTTCGGCCCGCTGCGTGGAGACAGGTGTAGAGAGGAGATGTTACTCTGGTGTGACAAGTTGAGGGGTTGTTGGGTGCAGGAGATGTCTGACATGTCCTCAAGGCAGGAGGTCACAAAGCAACAGTGCACAACTCTGCTAAAAATCACACATCTACACTTTAATCCAACTTTCGGTTCAACTGTAATTCTCCTACTGTGTGTGTGTGTGTGTGTGTGTGTGTGTGTGTGTACTTGTTTATGCTACATAATATGCTATTTGACATTGTAAGGACCGGCCTGAAATCCCAATGGGGGAAAAAAAATATTAAAAAGAAGTAAATTGTTTTTATCTGAAAGTGTATTAGGTTCTCTATAAGGGGTATGTTTACGTTTAGTGCTGGGTTTGGGGAAAGAAAATATAATTTGGTCAGTATAAAAACAAAAAAAATTTATGGAAAATCCCCACAATTTGTAGAAGCAAGTGTGTTTGTACAAGGAATGTCAAACGATGACTATAGTATACATGGCATTTTTGGCTGATATGCAAATCAAGTATTTATTAGTTGCATTTATTAATAATTGGTAATAAAAGCACAATTTTGTTGCAGTCTGTATTAATATTGCATAATATTAAAGTAAAATAATAATAAGAATGTCACTGCTTATATTATTGACCTTTTATACTATTTACAATTTAATAATACAATTTGTATAATATGCATTGTAAAAAACAAGCAAAAAGGAACTAAATAAATACATATAAAAACTAAAGAGAAAAAAAATGGATGCACAGAAGAGAAAACGGACAAAAAAAATAACGAGGATATGCTATATAATATATGGTGCACTTGCCCTGTCATTCCACGGTTTGACGCTTTGCTAAGTATCAATGACTGTGCATCTGCTCGTATAGTAGCCTACTGCTCATGCTCAGTGTCCGCTCAAATAATAAAGCTCAAAAAGCAGAGTCCGCTCAAATACGTGCCAATAAGAATTTTCTATGTAGTTTTAATTAATAAATAAGATAATTAGTTTATTAGTTCATGTTATCTATAGTAGTTAACCAATGTTAACTAATGACCCCTGTTTTAAAGAGTTAACATTATTAATAGCCTAAATTCTGTCCAGTTTTGTTACTTAAAAGTGTGGTTATTTTATAATCACTACAAAGCATTTTTGGTTTCGGGGGTAAGTTTTTTATGGTTTTTAAAAAATTCTATTCTGCTCACCATTCCTGCATTTTTGTGGTTCAAAATACTGTAAAAGCAGTAATATTGTTAAATATTTTTACTATCTAAAGTTACTGCTTTCTGTTTAAATACAGTTTAAAATCTAAATTATTCCTGTGATTAAAGCTACATTTATATATATATATATATATATATATATATATATATATATATATATATATATATATATATATATATATATATATATATATATATATAAACTGACAGCCCTAGTATTTTACATCCTGGTGGTTAATTTATGTTTATTTAAATTGGTGGAAATATAAATGTTAATGCCAATCACCACCGAGAATAATGGGTACTAAAAACAAATCTAGATTAAAACATCTTTACAGCAATAAAACTATATTGAAAACATGGCTACAAAGCAGCATTTTTCACTATGTGCCTACTTTCTCGGGATGGAACCTTCCAGTTAAAGGCAAGAGCCAAATCACCCCCAATTACAGAAGAAAAAGTTAAGATTAAAGCCTATGCAAAACTCTCAAAGCAAAGCAACTGCAAGAAATACATAAATTACCCATGATGACGATGACTCATCATGGTCAAATAAAGTTCTTTATTCATCTGAATAAATGAAGCCAGGAGAGCATGGTGAGAAGAGAATGCCACAAGATAATTATCATCAAAATTCAAACCAGAAACCTCTGGAAAGTGTGAACAAATATATTTTTGTGGGGAAAAATAAAAACCCTGCTGGTTTTTACTGTTATTTGGGTTGCACAAGACTTATGAAAATGTACTGTAGCTGTGGCTGTGCTAAAGCAAGACTCATGACCCACAGTCTAGTCGTCCCACACTTCCACCCACCCTTCCAGCCAACAGCTTCTCTAATGAGGGCCTTTCCTCTGAGAGACCGCAAACAACATCCATCGCAAACGAAAAAAAAAAAGAACAACAAATGCTTGGCTAAGGCTAAATAATTGGCTGCCATAGAGCAGGGAAGTTTGCTCGAAAGGGAGACCAACCATGACGCTGACCAAATGCATTTCCTACTCTTCTATTTCTTTGCCTTATTCTCTTAAAGAGATAGTTCACCTAAAAATAAAAACTGTGTCACTATATGCTCATCCTCATTTTATTTTAAGGTGTAATACCTAGTGATCTGCTTTACCTGTATCTGATTTAGAATGAGCAAAAATGTGTGAAAAATATAACGAACCAAAGACAGAAGAACTGATAAAAATGAGCTGTTTAATGAGCAATAGCCATGTGGGCAGGTTCAGGCTTATTTGTTCATTAATGAAGTCATCAGTGACTAATCGATGTCAACTTGACTTTCATACATAAATGTTGAATTTTTAAAAATCTGATGTCATTCAACCTCTAGCACCCAGTGTGGATTTCCGCTGCTGTAGCCCATCTGTTTCAAGGTTCAATATCTTGTGTGTTCAGAGATGCTCTTCTACACGTCTTGGTTATAACAAGTAGTTATCTGAGTTACTGTAGCCTTTCTATCTGCTCTGCCCAGTCAAGCCATTCTCCTCTGACCTGTGGCACTGCTGGTTACTATAGATTTGTTTTTTGGACCATTTTCAATAAACCCTTGAGATTGTTATGTGCGAATGTTTTTGAAACATTCAGACCAGTCTGTCTGGCGCAAACAACTATGACACTACCAAAGTTTTTTTGGGTTTTTTTCACTTTTTTTACTAGCACTTACATTTTCACTAGCGCTAAAAACATTTCTTCAGCATCCTGATGCTTGGATGAACTTCACCAGATCACCTTGACCATGTCTAGATGCCTAAATCCATTGAGTTGCTGCCAAGTGATTGGCTGATTAGATATGTTCATTAACAAAGAGTTAAACAGGTATACCTAATAAAAGGTATATATAGTTTTCTTTTGATTTGGTATGAAATCTGACCCGGACATTTCTTTGTGGGATTCATTCGCTTTGAATAACCAACAATTTCATGCAGTGAACCTCAGCATTAGCAATCATCTTGTGGTGCACCCAATCCACCCCTCTTCATCTGCGCTGCCTAGTCTATATTCCTGACTGACAGGTCCAGCTGAGTTTCTTAACAGCCCCGTAGGTTCGGTAGTTCGCCTTGGCTGGATCGCAGTTCCTCAGCAGGCATTTTCAATTTGAGTTATCAGATCCACCGCACTCCTCGTTTGGAAATGGGGCAGGATGGCCGAGGGGCCGTAGCTGTCTCACAGCTCCGTGTGTTGGAGAGGCAAACGACAGAGGGATCCTGAACCGCTCGAGGCTCGTAAGGCGGGTGGGGATTAAACGCCGGCCTTGTCATGCTCCACGAGTCGGGGGTCTGGAGGCTGCCGTACCCTCAGGGATTAAAACCAGGATTAAAACATCAGCTCTACGCAGGTAGAAAAGCAAAAACGCTTGCTAAAGCTCTACGAAATATAACTGCCAACAAGTGGATTGGATGAACAGAACAAACTGTATGTAAGCTAGTGCAAAAACTAGGAAAGAAGGGATTAGCGATTTCTAATCTTTCATATTTTAACTCAGCTGGAAATCAAAACTGATCCAATTTTTATTTTTTAAACTCTCTTCCCTGGTCTCTTAGTGTACAATTTATCAGTTGATGTTATTTCAATTGATTGACTGATTGATTGGTTGACCGATTATAATTTACCTCCATGTGAAAAATAGAGAAAGTGATCAAAAAGTAAGAGTAATTAAAAACACAGGTTAAGTTAAAAATACATATATTTAACCTTTTTAAAAAATGTTGTCTTTACTAAAAAATGTAAAAGGACAGTTCAGCCAAAAATTTAAATTTAAATTAATTACCTACCCTAAACTGCCTATGGCGTGGTCCTCTTGTGACACAGAAAAGAAAAAATATTGAATGAAGTCATTGCTTTTGTTTTCTTTGGACACAAACAGTATTCTTGAAGCCAAATAAAATTATGGTTGAACCATAGATGTCACATGCACTATTTTTACAATGTTACAATCCGGGCCTTGAACTTAGTTGTTACATTGCTGTCTATGTAGGGTTAGAAAGCTCAAAAATATCTTCATTTGTGATTTTGACATAAGGGTGAGTAATTAACAAAATAATTTTCACTTTTGGGTGGAGCCAAATCCTCATCCTTTAAAAGCTGGTCTGACTGAAAATCTTTTCATAAATCAACTGAAAAGGGACGTTCAAGACATCACAGTTCATCAAAATATGCTTTAAAGATAATGAACTCTGGCATACGGGTCATGAAGAAGGATCTTCACCCATTAACAAAAACTTGTAGGTGAGTCTGGAGTGGCCTATTTGACAGTGGGTTGTGATAATATGGTTCCAGCGATTTTCAAAATGGACCTAAGATTTTCCACCAACCACAGAATTGATTTGATTCGGTTATTCTGAAACATTTAGACTTCTGAATCTCTCATCAAAAAAAAAACTTTCCATTGGACTTTCCATTAAGTCTCCTTATGTGTCAACCTTTCAATTCCAGCCATCTGGCTCTATTCTGTCACGAAACGCCCACTTTTTCCTCTCGTTTCACTCCAAAAAAACATCTCATTGCAAAAGTAAAAAGGGTTGCGAACACCATTTCATGTCGACTTCAAAAAGACGCTTTAGTCTGCTTTCAGCTCGGCTGTTTTAGTAAAAGAACAAGGTCGTACACTACCAACAAAGACACACAAAACTCAAGTAGTCATGTACAGATGTTCTTCTGTGCTCTGATTGGCAGATGAGACGTCCCCAGGGGGAAGCTCATTACCCAGGTGCCAACATCGTTTGTATAACCTCAAAGCACTTGCCTCTTTGCTATCATTGCACCTACGACTGGCACTCACCGACAGCTGGTGCAAAACCTGTGAGACTCAAGAGGGACAGAAGAGGAAACAAGCTAACACAAACACTTACACACGTAAATCACGCACACTCGATCTGACGATCTGAGCTCAATGGCGTGTTGCTGCGCTACACGATACCTCACACACTGGGACGGCCTTGTGAGATTATCGTTTCAAATCCCTCTTTAAATCTAGCACAAAGCATGCTGGGAGAGAATTAGCCACAAGCCATCTGCAGGTTTAACGGTCAAAAGTGTTATTTTTGTATTCTCAAACATAAATGTATTTTTAAGAGTCGTCTGGTGAATTTAGGATTGCAATGTTTTGAATGATTGCCCTCCTTTCTAAAAAATTAGCTAACGCACAAAAGTACCCACAGTGCTTTGTTCTGTGGGGGGTTTGAATGAACAGCCAGACTTAACAGAAGGGTTCCAAAAGAAAATGGCTTAGAGCAAAAATATCCATAGAGCAAATTATTTTTATGAAAAAAAAAAACATTCAAAGCAGACCAATCACTCGCTCTGGGGATGATCAAAAATAATATATGTGGATTTTCTATAAAGACATTCACTAATCAAACACAGCTATCATGAAAACAGGATGAAATCAAACAGAAAAACTGCTGGATTTAAATATGCCATCTAATACTCCATTAGCTAACAATATTTTTTGCTAATTTGCTCTCTAGAAACAATTAGCAAAAATATTAAGGACTATTAAACTGATTATACTAGAGATATACTTTTTGGCTATCCATGGCTAAAACATTGCATATGTAGCATATGTAGCAGTGTATTCTTAAGTCAATGTTTTTGAGGCATGGATAGTATGGTAGTAAAACCCCCGGAAAATAATTGTTTTAATTAATTTTAAAGACACTGTTAAATTATAGATAGAAAAAAATGACCAAAAAAGAGGTATAGACAGAGTAGTGTTGTGGAGACCGAAGAAAAAGGAGGAAGGAGAGAGACACAATTTAAAAAAAAAATTGTGAAAGATCCTCAGCCTCAGTGAATGGCGAGCAGCTCTGGGCGGCGGTGGGGTCATGGTGAGCTACAAACAATCTGCATTAATTACAGCAGCTGGAGATTCATTCGAACCCAGAGAACAAAACGCCCGTTTCTCCTGCATAGGAGAAAAGAAATTGTCTTTAATGAATCTCAAATGAAACACAACCTCACCAATTCTGCGCCAGGCTTCGGAGAGGTGGGAGAAAAGACAGATAGCGACCACAACATGAAGTTGATAGCAAAGAATAATAATCAATGTTTGTGGGGAGGGCCTCTCGGATGCTGCATTTAAGTTAATGAGAATCTGGCCGTCCATCCTGGCATGTTCTGTTTCTTTCACATGCACTTACTTTCATTCTACCATTTGCAGAGAAGGGACAGAAATGACCTATCTCCATAGAAACCAGGCCATCTTCCTTTGAAAGCACCGTAGCAAGGCTACGATGGTGCTTCGCTTTTGACCCTATCATCAATTATAGACTATTTCAGGGAGTAAACTAGAAGACCGCAGAAAGGCTTACCTTGCTGCCAACATGATCATTAATTTAATGAAACATCTTCAAGGCACTAAAAATTCTAGTCTCTATTCAAAAAAGCCAAGGTTATTAGGAGGCTGTTATCAACCGGAACAAAATAACCACTTTTATTTTCAGCCGTGTTTGTTTAGTAACTGTTTGCATCAACATTTTGAACTCGGAACCTGAAACTCAGTTTACGTTTTGCTAAAGAAATTTGTTCCAAGTTTTCAAACTGAGGTGACCAATTTTTCTAGCTAGCCATTAAACAAAACACTTGTAAGAGAATTTGCTTGTTTTTTTTTTTAATGCTACATCCTGCTTTCAACACAAGTAGATGCTGCTAAAGCTCAATTATTATTCAAACATTTTGGGATTTAAAATAAATGACAATTCTGTAATCTCTTCTTACTTTATATTGGCTTCGCTCCTGGTTGCAGCGGTGTGGAACTGTTCAGCGGACATTTTGAAGCGTTCCTCATTCTGAAACACAAACAATAACAATAAACTTTAAAATGAATCGGTCAAAAAACTGACAGCTAGAAAGCAACTAAAGGATTACAAAATGAGTGCAGAGCTCTAAAACAGGATAGAATAGAATAGAATAGAATAGAATAGAATAGAATAGAATAGAATAGAATAATACTAATTTTATAAACACTTTGGTGCATAAAAGTATCAACTTCTTTCAGAAATACTTAGATTTCAAAGTGATTAAATTTTTTTGTAGTGTAAGTATTTTTAAAATGCCATAAAAAGGAAAAATGCATCATGAGAATACAATTATGGCTCTTTTGAAGTTGCATCAATTTATCCTGTCTTTTTATGTTTGTTGCACTTACAGAGATTTCAGTGCACTATATCCATTAAAAGAAAATCATCCAGTTAAGTGTGAGTCACATCAAGCTACTTGTATACACTCTCGTATACATTTCTGATTTGCCCTTTTCAAGACAAAAACCGAAACAGAAAAGAGCCAAACAGTGAACGATAAGAGTTGATTCTATCCGAACGACCAAGATACTTTTCATTGTCTTTATCTTTTCTTATCTTTGGATTTTTTGGCAGTTTAAGAATGATCACGATGACAACTGTTATTAAAAGAGTTAAAAGGTTTCCAATGACAGCTTAAGCAACTGTATTATAGATCAAATGTGGGTGACAGCTTTTGGAGAAGTCTTTTTTTTTTTCAAAGAAGTAATTATTTCATCATTTATTTATTATTTTGCAAGCTCTCTTTGACTCTTTGTTTTGAAGGAACAGCAGCATAGCAGAAAAAACAACCAATTAACTCTATGTAAATAGCACTTTTAAATATGAAACTTAAAGAAAAGAAATTAAATGTACAGTCTTTCTGTCACAGGAAAAAAACTGTTAATGACTCTTCCTGCACATTAGAAATTTTTGTTCAAATTGTGTTTCCAGAATGACAAAGCCACTCACCTTTAACTACAAGTAGCCAGCAGCTTGATTTGGCCTCAAGGCTGGTAAATAACTTATATTGTAAATGATGTTTATTTTTTGCACATACTAATTATTTTGCTTCATAAGACCTCAATATATCATCAGGAGTGACTGGTATTCATTTTGTGTACCTTAATGATTTTTTCTCTTAAAAGCATGCAGCCGCTGACTTGAACTATATGAATCATCAAGAACTATAGTTTCGGGCTAAAAAAAAAAAAAAAAAAAAAAACTTCAACTACTGATTTATACACAAAAAAAAAAAAAAATTACAAAAACATCACCTACATTTCGTATGACCTGAGGGTGAGTAAATTAACAACAAACGTTCATTTTGGGTATCTTTTAATTTTAATTTCAAGTTTAATTTTAAGAATAAAAACCCACCTTGACTTCCCATTTTAACAGGAAATACAATACCACCAGTTTCACTATGGGTGGGTCTACTTCATGGACATTGAATAGGTATTGCTGATGTGCAAATGTGGGCGATCATGCAGTAATGTATTCATAAAATTTCTCCAACACCAGCAGCATCATCAAAAGACTGAATCTCATTCTTCGTGCATCTTGAATCTGTAGAAAGTGTTAAATAGCATGTGGGCAGATTCATTATCATATGCAAAATAAAGAGTGAAAACTGTTCAGAGTGTGACACGGTCTAGCAAGATTACCGACACACTGACCCAAATACATTTCCTGAATCCCTTTATCCTTTCATGGAGCAATCCCTGACAGATCTTCAATTCAGGGTCACTTTCATGCCAGCGGGAAACACTTAATGCTGTAAAACAAAACTAATCCTCAATAACAAGTGCTCTCCTGTCAGGGCCAGTGAGCTTAGGACCCTAATTTTGTAAATGAAAAACACTTAAAGACTTGTTGAGATTTACGTAGGGCCTTTGGATACTTTCAAAGCCTTTGTGACATTTTCCAAATCTTCATTGAAAGATAATGATATCTGACCATCATCACAGCCGCTATTCAGCAGCTGACACCGGATGGATTTATGCTAGAAATGAACAAGTGACTCTAAATGAGAGCAGAGAGAGCAAAGATAAGGGTTACTGAAATGAAAAACCCCTCTTGCATCCTCGCATGCATTAGCACAGAGCGGCCCTTCCTGTAGCATCGCAGCAGGAAGGGATTTGTTCGTTATAATCACGCAGCTGGCACCTGTTTTGTCATTTTCCTCTTTGCCTGGCACTGCCCGTCAGTGACACCCTCGCCTTTCAGTCACAGCCGCTGCATTTCTAATCCAATCAGCATTTTAATCTGTATCGGGCAGCTATGCTTCACTGCAGGGTGCATTTGCTGCAAGACTTCCTCCCAGGGACGAGCACTTCCTGTGACAGACAGGGATGAGCACTGGAGAATCAGTGGACCTAAACCATTAACTGTTCATTATGCTATTCATGGTGCTACTGTACTATCCTTTTAGAGCTGTGTGTGTGAGAGAGAGTGAGTGAGTTAGTGTGTGTGTATAAAATATACCTATATACACACACACACACACACATATACATACATATGCATATACATACATACACATACATGAAAGCACATCCACTCTCTGACAGCAGATGGCACTAAACATAATGCGGCCATTACTCCGGAAACAAAGCTGCTACTTTTCTTTTTCTGAAAGGTGTTTAAATGATTTAAAGAGCTATTCAGGGTCTATCTCAATGACAAATACTCAAATACTTAGAATTTAAAGGCTATTGTTTTTAAAATGTATTTAAAAAACGCCCTAGATTTTGTTTAAAAATTATTCTTTATTGTTTGTGTAAAACTTTACTTAAATGAATTTACTAATGAAGGCCGAAACGGCCAAAGAAAAATTCTTGTATTTAATATTTAATGAGAGGTTAAAATCAAAAGTTCCAACTGTGTTGTTTTTTTTAGAGATTAAAAGATTAATAACCTCTCTAGTAACTATTCTTCATCGTGAATGATAATGCATTAATTAAGGTTGACTAATGAGATCTTATCGTGATACTTTTTTTGATTATTATTTTATTTAAATTTGTATACTGTGATAAAAGCACTAGCAATTAAATCGCACTGTCCTAATTTAAGTAAGTTCTTAATGAATGTGTGCAACTGATCGGTAAGGGCTGTGGGTAAAAAAACTATTTAATACATCGAACAATAAAAACACTACCAAGCTTGACCTTAGCGTTAGTCTTCTCTTAGAACAGCAAAAAACTGATTTGTCAGAAAGGCTTAAAAGCCAACTTAAAAGCCATGTCCAGACTTCCCGTGGGCGATTAAATAACCGAGTCAAGCAAGAAACATAAATATGAAAATTTGATAAGGCTGAATAAGCAGACGCACCATAATCAGACGTTTCTTCAACGCATCAGCGCTTACTTTGTGCATTACCATACCAAGATGCAACACAGCAAAAACACATGCAAAAAAGTCCTCGTCTTGATTGTAATGCTACTCCACCTCCCTGCTTCTCACCATTACAAAGTCAACGAGCTATTACACCCCTGCTGCCCCTGACATCAATGTACACCCAACACAGCATGATCCCCCTTCCCAAAAAAGGGATAATTCTGCTTAAGGAAAAAAAAAATAAAAATTTTAAATACTCTAAAGCAATTAATTTCACATTCGCCAGTGCTAGTGCCCAAGGCCAGAGAGGGCAAGATGCCTGCCACTCTCCTCACTGTCCAGGTGAATCCTGCCTCATCCGGTTAGGGAATTTCTAGAACGAGGCCTCCCGTTGACAGCACGTCAGCCCAGCTGCCAGGTTTTCAGGAGGATTATTATCTCGTACCCACGCTCAAGTGCTTCAAAGTGCTTTGCAACTAGTGACAAGGGAGAAAGAGAGAAGGGGGGGGGCCTAAAACGGCAGGGCAATAAAAAAAAAATCTTGTCTAGAGAGTGCGAAGCAGCTAAGAGCGGGACGCAGACGTGAGTGGAGAAGCTTTAGCGGGATTAGGAAGCGCCAGCGCTAATTCAAAACGGTGGCGGAATGCTGCTGTTTACAGCTTTTGCTTTCATTGGCGCTAACTCACCGTCTTTGGAAGAATTTATGGATGTTAGGCGATTACGTGTGCTACCTTCAAAAAGAAGGGGAGGGAAAAAAAAAATAAAAAATGCAACGTTTGCTGCGATAAAACCGTTCGGCACTTGCAGCGTGGAGAACATTCCTGCGGTGGCTCGTCTGCGCTGCCGAGATAGACTTCTTCAGCCGCACCTGCCATCGACGGGAAATGGGAGAAGCGGGATGGATACGCCACACCTCTCAGAGGTCTGTCATGAAGATACCCCCCTTCCGAACCCATCCCAACCCCCCTGCTGGGGTAACAGCAGTCTGAGCAGACATGCCAACTGCCTGCATTATCCCACTCCCGTGGTCTGACTGTGTCACACGGCAAGTAAAGCCTGACTGCAAACACTCTGTGCGCCTTTTATTGCCAGCTTCTGATCCCTTTGGCAAACGCGCGTCCTTGTAATGAGGTAAATATAAATACTGGGGCATCTGACACACTGGGTTGATCCTATTTGCTATTAGACAGAAGATAGCTCGTCTGTAACCTCAATGCGCGTGAGATAGCAGTGTGTATGCGTGTGTATAGGTGGGAGGGGGGCTCCCAATGTAGAATGTTTATTTATGATGATCGCACAGTAATTAGCACTGGGTCGCCATTAATCCTCACAGCCTGTGTCTGCCCTGAGCCAGCGACGGAGATTGACACAATGCGGACCACCCCCTCATGCCCTGACGGAATACTTGTGGCATAAATTTAGTTAACCGCTTCCGTACCACCAGTCTGAGAGCGAATGTTAAACTGTAAAACTGTAAACCAAGGCTGCGTGCCATTCATCCTGAATTTGAACTGAAATTTAGATGAAAGGAAGCAGAATTTAAAATTTGAGTTTCCTATAACTTATTTTTTAAATAAGAAAAACCACTTGAGAGAATATACACACAGAACTATACTTTAGGTAGACAGATAAATGGAACAGACAGAGAGACGGACAAAATGATAGAAAGAACCACAGACAGACAGAATAATAGATAAAACGATAGTAAGAAAAACAGACAGATAGAACGACAGACAGACAAACCATACAAAGAGAGAAAAGACAGAATGAACGATAGCTGGAATGATAGACAGACAGAACAATAACCAGTGAATGATAGACAGGCAAAAGACAGAACGATAGACGAAATGATAGAACTATAATGATAGATAGAATGATAGTCGGACACAGTATCAGATATAACAATAGATAAAAGGATGGACGAACAAGCAGTGTGGAAGAAAGCTCTTTTCTGTGAAAAATTCATTAGCCACTATTGGAAAATACCTGGAAGAATAACAAATAGCAATAAACCATTTGGTGCTACAAACCAGTCTGTTCATAATTACAGCAAAAGATTCAAATAATATAATACGAAATACCAATTTTCAATATAAAACAGCACAACAATCAGTTTTGTACAGCTAAAAATGAACGGAAGTGGAATAGACTGGAAGTCTCAAAACACAGTTTTAAATGGCAATGCATGCTTCCATGGGACAAATAAGGTAGATTAAGAGAAATATAATGTATAAGATATAATGACAGAATGGACAGAAAAGCTTTGACTTCCCAGATTGCATTACCTGATCATGCGCTCGAACATCTACACAGCTCTGTATTCGTTCAAAATGAACAGTTTTCACATCACACCTTCCCATACAAGGACTTAGCTACCGTCCAATGAAATATTAGTAATGTAGATTTAATATAAACGGAGAAATGGAAAACGCTGCTTGGAAGTGTATTGTAACTCTTCTCCTCAGCTCAAAATAAAACGTGAATTAAGTCTGAAAGACAGTGGGGTGTAAATCTGCTGCGTGCGTACAACGTTAACTGTACACCGTGGAACAAATCCCTTCTTTTGAGAGACACAAGCGTTAAATTATCAGCCCGGCAAAGCCACCATGGATGCTGTCCCAGTGTTAATATTTCCCTTTGCAATCCTTTGTTTTCGCATCATAATGAAGCATGTACCAAAAACATTCATCTCCATCTCCTTCCCCCGAATCACTGGGCCCAAAGTGAATAAACAAAAAGGCAATTCTTCAAGCCAGTGAGTGAGCAACCCTCTTAGTACAGCTTATATGAACAAAGCAAGAGGAGCTGAACAAAGTGAGGGAGTCAAATAGAGAGGAATTATCTCTCTAAAGCTGTCAAGGTGGCTGGGTTATTCTCTTGTTCTGAATACAGCGTTTGATAGAGAATACAAATATTGCACCTAATGCGACTTTCTTTAGTCGCCGAACATAAAAACGACACCTTGCGTTAATATTAAGGAGGAACGGCTTTGCGATACGTGTTGTTCCAAACATTGTATTCAGCCAAATTTGTTTGACGTTTCTACGTAACTAGATTATAATGTTTCTTTGACTGAGGTTCTTCAAATATTACTGTGCATTCTGGGAAATAAAGTGACTCAACCACAGCAGTCAACCAAATTCATTTGGAGTTACTACGCAACTAGGATGAAATGTTTCCTTGACAGTCATCCTTTGAATATTGCTCTGCATTCTGGGAAATATGGTGACTCAACGCAATATTGTTACGTTACAGTGTCTCCTCATGAGAGATTCATCCCGGAATGCACAGTAGTATTTAAAGAATCTCCTAAAAAAGCACTGTGACCTATTTATTTAGTAACGTCAAATAAATTTGGTTGACTTTCCCCAAATACACAGCAAATTTCAATATTAAGGTGTCTCAGCCACTGCAGTCAATTAAAAAGCTTAATATTATTATACAACTAGACAACAGTGTTTCGTCATCAAAGATTCTTCAAATATTGCTTTGTTCTCTGGAAAATAATGACTTAACCACTGGTGACAACTAGATTAATTTAATATTCTTAGAGAAATAGGTTATAATGTTTTTTTGAAAGTAGCTTTGCAAGTATTGCTGTACATTCTGGAAAATAGGGCGACTCAACAGGGCTTTAAAGAGTGAGCATTTCACAATCGGAGCAGTAAAAATAGAAATGTGCGAATTGTAAAACATATTTAGGAGCATGAGTGTGATCAGTGGCATTTATATTGTTATATGCTGTCGATTGTAAGTGTGATTAACTCCTTATTAGTCCCTCCAGTTTTTCGTGATTCTGCAATTGCTGAATACAATGCAAAATTATTAAAATGTCGCATTTTTTGTCCTCCTGCACAATTTTTAAAGATTGCTTTCGTTTTACAATGTTAATACTATTTCCAGCCAGGACAGGTCGCTAGTTTCCGCCGCTCCCCAACTTATTAAAAATGAAACACTGACCGTGAAAACATCCTTTTCCAGTCAATATGGTAAACAGATTATAGAACCTCGGTACATTTATGTGGAGGAGATTCAAAGTTTTCTTCAGGATGTTAATGGCTCAGTTTGATTTTTGTCAACTTCAGTGGTCAGTTTGCTCAATTTATTTCCCAGAATGCACAGGCATTGCATAGAACACTCAAGCGAATCAAATTAGTTTAACATTGTTAAACAACTATATCACAATGTTTCATAAACAAGTTTTCTTCACATAATTTAGCATTCTGAAAAATGCACGTAACCACTCTAAATAACCAAATAAACATTAAACATTTTGTTGGCAGCAGTTCTTCAAATATTTCCGAGCATTCTGGGAAACAAAGTGACTCAACAACCATAGTCTGAGAAATTTGTTTAAAAGATTCAACAAAACCTCTCTTATGTTACTAAGCAACCAGGTTACAATGTTGTTTATTCTGAGATTCTTCAAATATAGCTTTGCATTCTGGGAAATAAGGCGACTCCACCAAGTTGACAAAATTCTTTTGACATTATTACACTCGTACGTCATAATATTTCTTTGTCTGTAGTTGTGCAAATTCTGCTTTGCATTCTGGGAAATAAGGTAACCCAACCTCCTGAAAAATGCCTTTTTAATGGACACCCACTTCCATACAACACGGCCACTGTTACACGCTGGGCCGCTTTCCTACGGCATGTTGGTAAAGAGGGGGAAGAAGCAAATCTCACTTTTTTGCCTGCTGCATGCAATCGATAAGACCTCAGAGAGAGCGAGCGTAGGAAAAAAATGGTAGAGGGAGGGCAAAAGAGAGAAAACGAACGAGAGGGGGGACTGAGGAAAATCACAAATCTTGGAGAGCGACTCTGACTTCATTTGCCAATAGCTGAATGGTTTTGAGGCTTTGGTTAAAGCACTTTCTGCACCATTGCCCCTCGCCGCGCCGAGCAAGCCCTTTCCATTTAACGTAACTTTATTCATTTTTTTTTTTTACACCAATGGGGGTCAATCAAGGTGTGAACCCAGTGGATAAAGGCAGTCGGCGTTGCTGCCCATCCAAATGGAGCCAATGCACTTCAGATTCCCACTTCAGTGCTGTATGAACCATTATGATCTCTGTCCAGTCATTTACAAAGGATAGATGGTTGAAGGTAGGGCGG
This sequence comes from Puntigrus tetrazona, assembly GCF_018831695.1. Lineage (NCBI taxonomy): Eukaryota > Metazoa > Chordata > Actinopteri > Cypriniformes > Cyprinidae > Puntigrus > Puntigrus tetrazona. The sequence continues at coordinate 17,480,942 of NC_056721.1, read as the reverse complement.
TGGAAAATAGCCCGTTTGGGCATTATCTCTCTCTGAAAGCGACTGAATGCCGAAGCGGTGCTTTCATCCTTAAATATTATGGCATAACGAGAGTTGTGTACAAACAGAGGCGTCTCGTCTTCAACAACTATAGCCTTGTGTGAAGTGGAAAAACTGACAACAGCTTGGAATCAAGTTCTTAACCACCCACTGATCTAGAGGCTGCCTCCTGCTTATGCATACCTTTCCTTGATGCTCTGCGTCATAACTTTTATTTCTCGAAAATGTCAGGGATCGGCTGTGAAAATTATACGGGAAGGGAGAACTTAAAAGCAAGACATTTCAAGGCTTTTCCGAGAAATGCCACAGATGCCGTACTATGGTATATGAGCATTTACCCACTAAAAGCATTAGTATCTATGAGCCATTTCAACCTATCAGCATTTAGCATGTTTAAAAAAAAAATGTCACAAAACTGGAAAAAATACCAGAGATAAATTAGGTTAAACTGACAGGAAGGCACCAACCTTCTTCTCTAGTTGTGTGATCTGTTCCTTGTAGAAAGCCTCTAGCGCCTTTAGCTCTGCCTCCTTCTTATCCAGCTGTTTCCCCTGGAATGAAGTAAATGAAGAGTTTTGTGTCATTCCATTGATCAGTTTTCTCAATATACAATATTTTTTACAATATTACAATATTAGAGCAGTTATAAATTTATGTATATATATTAAATATATTAATATATTAATAAGTAAATATATTAAATTCAAATAAAATAAATAATTAAACACTTCAGTACAAAAACTTGTTTCTAGAAAATATAAACTGCAAAAAAATCTTTTAGTTCAATTGGTGGCCATTCAATTGTCTTTGAAGACTGACCAGTTTCAAAAATTAAGAGGCTTTTCGCAAAGAATTTAAAAAAATAAATGAATAAACATTTAGTACACAAAAATTGCTATATTTTATTATTTTTAGAAAAATAAACAAGTTACATAAATACATACATACATGCATACATAAAAAAAAAACACCTTGGTGAAGCCAGTGAGAATATAAAAATCTGAACTATGGCCTGATTGATCCAGGCAAGTGAAAAATACAGCTAGAGAAACCAATGATAAAATTCTTCCTTAAAAATAATTGTGTGGCAAAACACAAAACGACACACTGCCCAGACTCGAGCCCTGTGATCTAGTTGGTGATATTAAATTAAAAAACCTTTTTATACCATAAGGCTTATAAGCTTAGAACATTAAGTCCAACTGTCATTTTTGGAATTTCATTATTTGTTGGCATTTCCGAAAGATTCGTCAAGGTTTTCAGATTCTTGGACAGCGAATTAGCAAATGCTTTCGGCAGCATATGTCCCTACTGGTCCAAAACTATTGACCATACTCAAGAGAGGCCGGATGCAGGACGCTGCACAGTGCAGCCTCGCGCAAACAGCATGGACCAAAAGCTCTTAAAACCGATCTGCAGACTTTGCCAGAGACTTTAGGAAAAGGACAGCTGGTGTAAGATTTTCAGCCTTCGAATAAAGCATTGAGGAGGATTTACAACACTGAGGGATTCCAAAAATAAACAGAGAAAGGGAGGACGCAAGATAACGACGTACACAAGTTTGAAGGTGATTTCGTCCGCGCGTGTGACGCTCAAACAGGTGTGCAATAACTGAACGCGACCGGCTCGTTTGGCACCGATTCCGCATGCACAAAGCAGGGGGGATTGACTGTCTGAGATGATATTGACTATCTGTGAGCATGCAAACATCTGTGCCATTGAAAAGCAATAGCGGCGATTACTTCGCACAACATCCAGAGATACGGCAAGCACAAGCTAACATGCAAAAATGAGTTCAAAGCTGCAAAAAGATCAAGTATTCAAACAATATTCGACAAGGCAAGGCAGAAAGCGGCGTGTTCGCACACACGCGCGCATCCCCCCCCTGTAATTAGCTACCCTCATTCCGCAACTATGTACGAGGCACAGATACATTAAGCCCAGCGGGGTACGGCATTCACACAGTCGCGCTTCCTCGCATACACACACACACACACGTGCGCGAACGCTGTGGTGGAGAGACGCCCCGTGGCGCTGACCGGGAGAGAGGCGCATGTACTGTAGCAGCCAGACAACAGTGCACAACAAAGCACAACCCCAAATTACGGGCATACATAATCACCCCCTTCCCTCTGCCTCCTGTCTCGAGCGAGCAGTAAATCACCTCCATCAGCACGAGCATCATATGCAATTTTCTAGCTGGGTAGCTCCGAAACCGCCGCGACGGCCGACACGGTTTGCATGCTCACAATCGGAGCTTAATGCATGAAAACCAAAACACCATGTTTAAACGAGGAGGGAACAAGACGCGCGGAGATAGGAAGGAAGAACGGGTGAATGAGAGAAATGTAACAATGACTGTGGAATAGGCCATGCTTACCCAGGCATCCAGTTCGGAGGCAGGCTTGAGAAAGGGAAAAAGAGAGAGAAGTAAGAAGGAAAACATCACTTAACACTTAGCTACAGAAAAAGAAATCGGTCGGAAATGGTTCGACAACATATGATGACATGTTCAAGACTTGAAGAAAACAGAACCACATTGAAATTTCACATTTTCTCTAAAAAAAACTAATTTACGGAAAAACTAAATGCTCAATGGGTGCAGGACTATTGCACTGCAAAAAAATACTTTTCTAGGCTAGATTTTGTGCCTTGTTTCCAGCCAAAATATCTACAAATTCTTAAATCATTGTTAAATTCAAAGAATAAATTGTCTTGTTTTCAGAAAAGTCAAAATTGTTTTTACTTCAAAAAAACAAGCAAAATAATCTGCCAACAGGGTAAGAAAAAGAATATTATTTTCTGTTTGAAATAAGATTATTAAACTTACCCCATTGGCAGATTATTTTACTTGTTCCAAGCAAAAACCTATTTTTACAATTTTTTCTGAAAACAAGGCAATAATTTTAATTTGTCTAAGAAAATCCTTCTTGACAAAAATGTAGGCTAGAAAAGCATTTTTGCATTGTGAAGGATAATGGTAGAGCAACATGTTTGCCTATAAAAGTAGTTACACTAAAATACACTGCTAAAAAGAAACTTTTTTGGTGGGACCAGTCAAAATTTTGGCAGGCAAATTTTGCATTATTATTGCTATTATAAGCCAATGTTAGGGGTCTAAGTCTAATAAAATGTGTATGTGTTTATTATATATTTTTTTAATTTTTTATAGCGATACCAAAATTAAAATTTTAATTCGGCTGAAATCTACTTAAACATCAGAGTTTCGTTTAATAATTTTATCCCTTTAAAACGGTTTCTGCCAAAACCAAAAACTCATTTCTGGCTCAAACCGAGAATTAATTTTTCCCAAATAATACTTTTATAAGTGATAAATTTCATATGGTTACATCACCAAAAAAGAAAAGACATTTTGAGGCAACGAAAACACTTTTAGAACAACATGCACCAATGAATCATCCAAAATATGCCCAAGGACATTAATTAAGAAAGTAAATGGGGTCAGTTTTGATTTAATGTTGACTTTAAGCAATGGGTTTTTTTTGCTAGAAAACGTTTAAAATAGGACAGAATCTTCTCTGACGACTTCAACAAACTGTCCACATCTTAAGTCCACTTTTTGTGTTGGACCAGTTAAGTATCAAACATGATAAGGAGACTGTAAAAGGCCAAGCTCAAATCTCCAAGGGATCCTAATTGCAACTGTAAATTGGGTGCTAACAAATGTATTATGTGGTATGGAATTCACTCCTCATTATAGGAGCAGCAGCAGGGCGTTTCACACGTATTTAATGAACATGGAGGAGAGGGTAATCTGGTCTGCTTGCTGAAGCCAAGTACTCAACACTGCCAGAGCTCGCATGGATCTACAGCGATAAGCAAAAGGAAAAACCAAGAGGAAACCTACAAACAAGGTTCATTTTGCATGTTTTTAACAGGAAAACAGCTCAAAATTAATTCATCATTCATTTCCTTTTTCACGTCTTTGCTGCATTCGCGAAAATCAGCGCTGTTAACAAAAATTAAGATTTATTTTTATTGCAAAGCATAGCAGAACTATGTAAAACAGTTTGGAGATTAAAATAATTGTGGAATAATTGTAAAAAATAATAAAAAGATGCGTTTCATTTTAAATAAACTCTAAAAACCGAGAAATGTACTTTTGTAATAGTTAAAAATAATAATAATAATAATAATAAAAAAAGTGCTACATAGTGATGTTATGGTAGGTGACCTGCTGTTTGCATACCATTTTACATGTGTGTAAAATGTATATTTACTGATTTCCAAAAACAGGATGACAATGACACGATAAAAGACACGCACGTTTAATAAATAACAAAATCACTTTCCTGTCAATTCATACAGTATATCAGCCTATCTGTGGGTTATTAATATAAATTGGCGCATTAACACAGATTTCAACTCGTGTGTGGTCACAGGTGTAAAATTTCATTGCTTATTTTGAAATACAAAATAAAAAGACAGCTTGATATGAGCTACTTGTGAAAGCTGCTTATCTCATAAGATGTTAGAGCTGGACAGGAACATTTTATTTTCATTTTATATCATTTATAGGTATCTATTTATAAAATGCCATTTGCAAAGCTCCAAAGGTTGTTACCACGATCCCAACAGACTGCAGTCAGCCTGAAATAGCCTCTTGAGGAACTTAAAGTGACTCTATGACAACTCTTAGCTGAAGAATCGAGAGTTTGCTCCCTGCTGGTCCAATGACGGCAAACTCATCACTCTGTCTCAAAGAACTCTCAGAGCCTGTTGAGACCCACACACACACACACACACACACACACACACACAGAGAGAGCTTCTGACTACACACACGCCTTGTCATTTCTTTATTTATCCTCTTTAAATACTCTGTGGTGACAAAGCCAATCTGATGGGCGTGCTGCACTCATGTAACGCTCTGTTTGGGATCTGGAGCAGGCTGATAATACTCAGGCAAGCATGAATTACACTGATAAGTCTAGAAATGAGCCCTGCTCGGAGTTGGTTTACCGTAAACAATGGTGCATGCGTGTGCGTTAGGCTGTAACTCAACATTCAGGCCAGGATAGATGAAAAGTGACAGGCCGTACGCTCAAGAAGAAGTGAGGAGACTGGAAGAATGATGAACTGAAGGCTGCTGAACACATTACGTCAGCTATAATGTGTTATCACAGTTCTCCATCACACGTAAAGCTTCAGCGTGTAGTTTCAGTTGCTCTAGAACTCAAAGAACATTTTTCAATGTTAAAAAAACATTTGCGATTACATTTATAATATTGCTAATGATATTGATATTTTGAAAAATATCTGAGGTTTTTCATTCAAGCAAAGAAAGTCATCAATACGCACCGTGATAAAGCAAGTGTAGGTTATTTCCTGATGGATTCATTTGGAAAAGCACATTTGTTTCAAATTAACCGAGACCTGGAGGCAACTAATACCGACCTCGAACCATTTCCGAGGTACACGTCGAATTTTGGACCCGAACCCGCAAAGGTTTTCGGATCCAAGCGTACCCTTAAAGACTCCTAATATGATGTAGCCTAATTTGAGAAGTGTGATTTACAAGTCATTTAAATGTCAAGTAAATTAATAACAACATCTAACTTCACTGGCATTTTTATAATGAATATTCATTTTTACAGTACTGCCAAGCTTAGGGTAGAAACTCAATCCTTAAAAAGCTGGAAAAATCGCGAGGTATTTGATTATTCTTGTGGACAATAAGGACCTGTGGAGTCAAAAATGTTGAGAAGCGCTGCATTACAGCATCTAACACTGCCAGTTCTCAAGTACACTTAAAAGTTTCAGTATTACGTGTTTCCAGAACGAAAACGAGATTTAGTTGTTAAAATGTTTGAGTCCGACACCATGTTAGAAAACATAATTAAAGCAGCTCATTTCTATTTATTACTACCTCTGGTAATGATAATCCACAATTAAATGCTCTCCCCGTATGAAACGTCCAGATAACGGTCTTACCAGACGGCTATTGATTAACCTGTGTCATATGAAAAACTGATTCAGGTTCATTTCATTTCATTTAATTTCAAGGCTATGTGACTGAAACTCGCCATGAGTAACAGTTGTCGCGTATTCTCAGATTGGTCTCTTGCACAAACACACACTCACACTGCATCTGTTGTGTCCCGCGGTGTGTGTTTATACTCCGTCATCCCCTCTAGGTTGGATGTGCTGCGTTGCCATCTGATATCTGGGCACAGCTTCCCTCCCGCTTTTCTCGTCTATTTACTCGTCTGCGTTTATTTAACACGTAGCTCCCGGCTACGCAATAAATTAGCACTTAATATTCAAACTGACTACCCAGAGTGCACGCCGCTGCGGTCGTCTGGGGAGGAGAAGGAAGGGCCACTTGCTTCTCTCGTGCCGATGCCATGAATAATTTCTCTGCCGGCGTTTCGCCTCTTATCTGAGCCCGATCCGACCACCGTGTCAGAGAGAGCCGATGTCATTTTCGAGCAGGGTCTCGAACGTGATATTGATGACACGAGGGAAAAGAGATTAGAGCAACAAGACAAATCTAGAGGAACTATTTGACAGAGGGTCGGGATTCGTTCGGCACCAGAGGGAGAGACACGGGAATCAGCCCGGAACGGTCAAGTGCTCCTGAGGTATAAAAATTTAATATGCTCATCTTCCTTTATTGAATGGCGGGTAAAGCGTACAGCTAGCACTCATAATCCCGACCGCCTTCAGGGGTCACCTGCCCCTAAATGATACTGTTCTCCATCACCCATCACAGTTGTACTTTCGTTCTTGAAATGCTCAAGGAACAGCCTAGCAAGTTAACACATGTAGGTTTAGTCCCAGTTCTATCTCATCTATCTTTCTCCCAAAATAATTTCTTGCCCCATTTCAAATTTTGAGGTCAAGAAGTGTTACAAAAAAAGTTGAACTTGCCTTTTAAAAAGCACAAAAAGCCTTGAGATGTGGGGCTGGCGGATATCGCATGCGGTGCACAGACATGTGCCGGTATTCTGTAATGTGATATATCACGATAATGAACGTGATATTACAAATTATTCAGAATTTTGAACGTATTGAAAAGAACGCTTTTCCTATTAACTGGTTAAATGCACAACGCTGTTGTAAGCTACGTCGAAGACAACGTGTGCACAATGTAAACGAGAACGAGTGAGAAGCACGTTGAAGAACACGTGAGAGACGAGCGACACAGCCGTTACCCAGTAAACCCTGTAAACAAAGGCAGCTGCGCTACTTTCAAACTGAAATTATTTAAATATCCATTCAGATTTTTGTATTCGTACCGGTGTTCATTCACAGCGTGAAATACTTTAATATAGAGTCCCGATAGGTTATTTATTTTAAAATTCTTTATTATTCTGTCACACTTTACATTGGGGCTTCATTACTGGACATTAGTTAACTAATTAGTTAAACTCCCAATGAAGAATTCTTCTAAACATTCATTAATCTTAGTTACTCAAATATTTAATAACGCACTGCTAAAATCAAAGTAATTATTAACTGTGTTATTATAAACTATGTTTTTTAATGAACTTGAACTAACATAAACTAAGAGTTTTATTATTTTTAACAAAGACTAATAACTTAGCAACTGTGGCTTCTGTTCATTGATAATGTTAATGCATTAACAAGGTTAATGATATCTATTGGTCTTTCAATTATTTTTAATCTGTGCAGTTTTACTTGTATTTAAATGTTCATATTTGTGCTATAAGCACAAAGGTATTGAAACTGTCATACTGTATTATTACAACTTTTTTGCAACTAAATTTCAATATTGTGATAATACCATATACCATTGACAAAAACAATTTTTGGCACTCATATGGGAAATAAAGGTTTAAATCCAGGTTTAAAAGGTTTAAATCTTATTTCCTCTCTCCGCTCAGATAATTTTCTGACCTGTCTCCTTTCTAATCTTAAAGTCAATAAAAGTGAAAGAAAAGTCCAAAAACAAAGTTTCTCTTTCAAACTAATTTTCTGTTGCTCTTAAAAGGCAGGCTGGGGAAAAAAAGCAGTGGCCTAGCGGCTAGCAGACGTTTAAGCAGACTTGTGTTTTCTGCATGAGCACCAAGGCTCAGGTTTGAATGCAGAAAAACTTAAATGACTTTTGCCAAAAAAATAGACAAAATCCCTTTTCAAAAGATCATTTCAAAGTGGCAAAATGTCCAAAAAGAGAAACTAAACTTTGTTGTTCTGGTGCTCATTAATTACTACTTCTTTTGTAACATGCAGTCAGTAAAAGTGACAAAAACTTTCTCTTCCCAACTAATTTTCTATTACTCCACCAGGCAGCCTGGTTTTGGCCTAGTGGTAAACCCATGTAAATGCTTGATGATCGTACAAGAAACACAGGTTTGAATGCAGCAAAAGTTACTTTTCTCTGTTCAAAATAACCTCAGCCACGTTGGCTATCGTTCATGTAAAAATGTTTTGGTGCTCACATACAAAATTATGACTCAAACTCATTCCGTTCAAATTTTCTCTTCCACGTAAATGTTTTATTTCTTCTTCAGGCCGTCTAGAAAAACATATTTCAGACAACTTCAGCCTTGGTGCTCGTACAGGTTTGTATGCAGCCAGAAATTTTTGTACATTGCCAAATATTTTCTGGTCTCTTGTTCCTGTCAATAGTCTAAAAACAAAAAAAAATGTTCAATATTCATGTTGAGCCTAGGAAACACAGGATTGTATTGAGCCTTGCTTTGTTCCATGTGTTTCAAAAATTAAGTCTGAGGTCACTTAAAAGTCACAAAAAGTACAAAACAACAAATTGTTCATACTTTTGTCATAAACGCTGGCTTTTCGAGGTTGACATGGAAACAAGAAACTCATTCTCAACTGACACAAAGACGCTTACCAGAAAAACCTGTGACACACTCAAAAAAAGCCCTTCCGACAGAGTGATAAGTAAACACTTACAAACGCAGAGACAACACAAGACCTAATCCTGCACCTAATTCCCTCTTATCCCAGACTCCTGCTCCAACAGCGGCGCTAGAACGGAAGAAACGGTGCAGGGAGCACCGGATAAAATCTATCCACTCCACCTGCCTGCCGCGGGCCCCGCTGGCAATTACCTGAGCTCTGGCCTGGCTTGAGCTCAGAGAGCGCTGGAGTCTTAATGGCTTTGCATGCAGGAAGATGTCAGGCCTGAGATTACAATTACTGATAGGACTCTGCTACCAGACCGACTCTCTTCTCTCTCTCCCGCCGCACCGGATTACTCACACTGAGCTTCTCTGATAAACTGCACGGTGAGGAGAGATGAAAGTAGGTAAATAAATAAACGAAGAAATGAATTGTTCACAAGGTGCGGCGTGTGCTTATTGTTATCTTCTGTTGGAGGTTGAGGGGAAAATGTTGATGTCTGTGATGAGGTGTGTGGAGCTCCACAGCCATGATGAAGAGATAAATCTTTCATTTACAATCGCAACTCATATTTAACGCACACACATGAATACAGTAGTTTTATAAAAAAAAAACCTTATTCGATATTATGTATGCATACATTATATACACAAAGAGAGAGAGAGAAAACAAAAGATTTTTAGTGAAACTACTGTTTCTCTAATGTGTTTATTACATTTTAATTTAATAACTTTCTTGATGAATTTAAGTTCAACAAGCTTCATATTTTCGGGCAAACTGTGAAACAATTTTTTAGGATACTCTGCTGACAGAAACGTAAAAAATTAATTGCATTTATTTGAAACTGTAATCTTTTAAAACATTATAAATGCCTTTCCTGTCACCTCAAATCAGTTTAATTTGTCCTCGTTGAATAAAAGTATTACTTTTTTTTAATTAAACCTTTAAATGGTAGTGTATCAAGGTTTCCGCCAAAAATATGCAAGTATAACATAAGCATAACGGTTTTCAATTTTAATAAGACAAGTTTCTTGAGTACCAAATCAGCATATTCAAATTATTTCTGAAAGATACACTCTAGACTGGAGTAATGGTGCTGAAAATTCAGCTTCGTCATTACGGGAATTAATTATGGTTTTTTAAAAAGTTCAAACAAAATACTTATATAATGTAGTACATATTTTTTTATATAGTAGACCGGATCAGAAACGAAGAAAATAACGGCAAAAAAGTGATCCTACAAATCTAGCGCACTACTTAAGTTAGTCTCAGACAAACCAAAAGAATCAACACCTGACAGTCTTGCTCACGAGCTAAAACCACTTCAAGATAGATAATGTTAACAAAAACACTGACTACTATTCCAAATTTAAATACTGTAATAACGCACCAGAAACATTTTACAATACCAATTAGCACTGAAGACCTCTTGGGCATTGTATTGAGATTTGGCAGACATTAAAAAGACACAGACATTGTGTTAAAGAGTTATTCCGCCATCTAGTGTCTAACAACTGAATTTACACTATTTTTATTACATGCGCTGAATTATCTTCAAAGAAAGGTCATTAATATTTAAAGACGCCAATGAAATACTAGTGCAACACCAAAATACTTGTCAGGAGAATGTATGAATTATGATAATCCCATACTGTAAAACTGAATTGCTGTGGAATCGGATTCAAGCGAACGACAGGAAGTGAGCCCCACATTCACACGCGAGTGTGAAGCTCTGCGCGATGATGTCACACCATCGCAGGTACACTCAAAAAGCAGATTCAAAAAACATCATTCATCTGACGCAAAATCAGATACGAGAGGTTGGAAAAGGATCAGAGTCCTTATCACGGAGAGATAAGCCAGGCTATAGAAGCACTCCGATTATTTTAGCATCTCTCATGCATAAGTAACAACTGAGCTAGAGGAGCAGGCGGGCAGCTCGGCGGCGAGCGTGAAGCGGTGTTAATGAGACGAGCTTTTTAATGGAACTGTGGAAAGAGAGTGCCAAATGCAAATGCAACTTATCACCTCTCTCCGCCAACAGGCCAGGGAACGGCATTAATGCGTTTAAGAGCAAAGAAATTACCCACAGCTCGCCCTTCTCTCTCCCTTCACCCCCCAACTCTCAACGTTATTTTTTATTAATCTCGTGAAGGCTTGTCATGTACAGCGAGAGCTCATGGAGGGCAATTCGCGCAGGCCCCGGCAGATGGATGGAGGAAATAAGGCAGGAGACGAACAGACAGTGAATGGTGCGTTTCACAGAAAGAGCGTTCCTGTAGTCTGAGTGCTAAGCGCAGGGGCGGAGGTGACGCATTACTGCATTTTAATACATTTGTACTGTCCTCTTTCTGAAAGACAATATCTTAGAGAACAGCAATACTCGACGTGAAGCAGTCATTAAATATTGAATGCAAAAACAGCAATGAAAGGATACGTGAAACGCGTGTTATGAAAGGCTAAATGGAGACATTCGCACTGACTGAAACAAAATAGTTAAGGTATCACAAACGCACAATGAGAGGGAAACGAAAAAAGCGAAATATAAGAGGTAAAAAAAAAAAAATTTAATGTAAATGAAAGAACAAAATGTATCAAATGGAAAACATTCACACTAAGAGCAAAAAATCTGTTCAATGAAAAGGCTATTTATTCATACAATTCACTCCTTCAATACGCAAATGTATTCTCACAGAAAACAAAACAAATCAGTCTAATGAAAAGATAAAATGATAACGCGAACGCAAAGCTGTTCCCCCCGAAAGTGGAAATAAACGGCACGAAACAAATCAGTTAGACAAAAGCAAAAAAAAAGCAAACCAAACAAACATGTCTCAAATGCAAAGCTATACAAACCAAATAAACCCTGAACTGAATAAATAAAAAATGAGCTCCTAAAGTGGATTGTTTTGAAAATGAGCAGTCTGTTATGGCTCTAAGTGAATGAAAACAAAGTTTTAAATCTGAAAATGCATAGAGTATAAAGATATCGTCTCCCAAAAGAGACGAAAGAGTCGACTCTGAATCATTAAAACGAGTCATTTTTAAAAACAAATCCCAAGCTAATGTTGATGTCAACATGAAACCAGCATATTACCCACCGACTTTCAATTCATTCTTTGCTAATCACCAGAGGGACAAGGTTGGGTACCGTACACATTTTACCCCGGTGCCCATGTGTTCATGCGTTCATGTGGTGAGATGCAGACGCTGAGAATCACTGGGAGTTCACGTGCGCTTCGGTATTTGTTTAGTAAACAAATCCACGTCTCTGCCGTTCGTACATATAAAGGGTAAACGGAACATGCAGGATTCATATTCATATTCTTTCGTGTCCTTCATATAATGATTCAAATGAAGCGTCATACCTTCTTTTAGTCAACCAGAAAATACATAAATTACGAATTCCGTGGCATTCCGTGCTACAGAGTAAATTCTGTTTATATTTATAATAGAATGTTGGTTAACTGTCACATGAATGTTAGCGAACAATTCAGTTATTTTTAGTTAGTGGTTCATTTTGATTGCTTTTCATTTCGTTTGTTAATTACTACATTTTCTTTAACTCACAGTCCCCCTACAGTTCACTTCAACCCAGTAGGAATCCCTGTTCACAGTTTATACTTCGCAGGAATACATTTTTACATTTGCAAATGAATGTTTTGATAAGTGTAAAACATTATCCCTAACCTGGGACTATTACTCTGCGACTTCTTACATAAACCACTTCCAATCTAAACACTGCATGTAAGCAGGAAGAACAGATGCAACTCCACCAATAACACACCTGCAAAGCCCTATTCAAACGCCTGGATCAGCCGGACGAGAACTGTACACACAACCCAAAAACACGACTGTCACTCAATTCAACTTCACTTTGTTACAGAGGCAGAGTAAAAATACCAAATCAAGGTGTATTCATGCTGTCATCATGTACTGGAAGACACTTGCATACTATTTATTACGGAAACGCTTGCATATCAATTTTGCAACATCCTTTTGTATGAAACGGATAGCAAAGGATCAATTCCTCCTCAGATGGCTAAGCTGATATGTTTAACAAGAGAGTCTCCAGTGATCAGGACATTATTGATAATCATGAATATTTAGAGGCACAGACCTTGATGTTGAGCTCTGAAACACACCAGCAGAACGGAAAGGAGTTGCCATGTCACAGCTTCATTCTGATCGATGCTGAGGCTTCCCGTTACATCTACATCACACAGAGGCTGGCATCACGGACAGAGACGCTAGCCATGATCCCAGCCACCTACTTTTATGCAAATTTTGGAATACCGCATTAAAGGAAAACACTGAATGGAAACTTAAGTGCACATTTGAGTAGGATAAAGATTTTAACCCGAAAGAAAAAATGTGCATGCACTATGTTGGAAAGACACTTATCGAATAAATCCATCCATGCAAACTAAAAACGTCATTTGACTTGGCGCAAAATAAAGTTGATTAAACAGCGGACCTAGGAAAGTCTGTTGTCAAAATATTTCTATAAAATTATCTTACACAAACGTGTTGCCATGCAAACAGCTGGCAGTCGCCTCCGAAAGCAATGGCAGTATTTATTTTAAATGCACAGTAATGTATCATAGATAAAAATTATTATATTCAGTGGTTTTTCCATTTGTCTTAGTGATATTTTATGCTAGTTTACCAGAAAGTGACGATTTTGTTCTCTGTGACGCTTGATTAGATGGAAAGGTGCTTTATTTGCAAATGTTTTACGCAATATTCCAGTTTCGTGCAAAATGTTTATCAGCATAGCTAATTAAACACAGTTTACACACTGTAAAATAGTGGTTCTCAACTGACAGGTTGCAGGATTGTACTTTAGGACTAAAAACAACAGAAAAGATCCGGTGCTAAATGGAAATATTAAAATGGTTAAAATGGCTAAACAAATGGTCTTTTCAACTTTCAAATGGGAGGAGAAAACGTGTAATAGCTGTTGTTACGGAATACTATTTAAAGAATCTACTCATCTGTCACTTACTAATATAATATTAATGTTAAGCTAGTATAACATACTACTGATGTTTATGTATATAATGTTACATGTATCTAGACCTACAATCATTATTCAAAGTTTGGTGCTTTTAATGTTTCTGGTGGAAAAAGTCTCTTATACTCATTATAATTTAAAGATTTGCAAATATCTTTAAAAACTGATTTCTATTTGAATGTTTTTAAATGTACTATTTCTAAACGCTCCGCATCATTTAGTGACACACAATCCTTTAGAAATTCTTTGATTTGCTGCTCACATAATCAGCTGGGCTGCTTAATATTTTAATAAATACCTTAATAAACAGTAAATATCTTAGTACTACTGTTAACTACCGACATGAAGTTTAAACTTCAACTGAAGTTTAAGTTGAAACAGTAAAAGACAATTCACACAGACAAACAAGACAACCGACTCCGACAAAAGTTGGCCATTGAATTTAGAATCTTATGAAAGAAATCAGTCGTTCAAATATAAATACTAATAATACATGTCAAAAACAAACTTTGGGAGTGAAGCAAAAACTTTTACTGGTGTGAAATGCGCACAGAACTCTACACAAACATCAGAATCGCAGCTGAGGCTTGTGGTGACATCTGGCCATGTTCGCACATCTGCTAATAAGACACTGAGGTTGGGAAAGAAATAGAGAGAGATGTTCAAGGATGAATAGGAGGATTGAGCCATAATTACCTTCACAACCTGCCTGCACACACACACACACACAGACACACACGTTTACTCTTCAAAGCTTGAGCCCAGGGGAAGCTTTTCTATTAAGTGTCCAGAACATGTCAGAGCTCAGATAAGACACACCAACAAGACGTTCCACAGTACCCTCCGGGAACAGACCATCATGTACCACATCACACACACAGTTCTCCAATGGCTACACGACAACGCCATATGATGTATAACTCGCACTGACTAGATAAGGCAGCACCTCCAGGGGCCCAAGAGTGAAGGGACACAATCCCTAAAGGACCTGAATAAGTGGATGAGAGGAAGTGAAAGATGGGACAAAAGAAAAAAAACTGAGTGGAATTCAAAGAAGCCAATTTCACCCGTGTCAAGAGAGCAGTAGCGTGTTTCTTGACCAGGCAGAGTGTTCCTCCCCTGCGGGACTTCATTTAAGAGCAAAACCTTCCAACTTGGAAAATAACGAAGATAAGAATAGAAGTTATTAATTTTTTTAACTTTTTAATTATATTTATTTATTGCGGAATTGTGAACTACTTTGGCAAAGCTAAAAAAGCATACATATGTTGGGTTTTTTAATCTGCCTTTTATAAAAGCAATTTTATGCATTCAAGGAGTCATGAACTGCCTCTGCTTTTTTATTTTGTACTGTTTTCCGAGGTCCACTTATAATGGTTTAAAGATTTTTACATCAAACATCGTAATGCAGAAGTAATATGCTATTTTCTGTCCTGTTTTTGATTCCTTTCATCAGAATGCTTTATTGGAATGGGCTATGATTGGCTACAGTGTTGGGTAAGTTACATTCAAAAAGTAATTAATTACAATTACTTATTTCTTAATCGATATTGTATTTAAATTACTTTACTAATTATTCTGTCTGAAAAGTAATTTAGTTACTCAATAAGTAACGTAATTATACGTAAAGTTTGCGTGCAGATGACTGCATATAATTAGGTGAGATACAGGAAGGACAGTACTTCCCTTTAGTTTCATACAAATTACATAATTAGATTCGTTTTCGATTTGAATTAGTTGATTTAAAAGCAGGTACTTAGATTTCAGACTGTACTTCGCTTTCATACGGATTACGCGATCAGAAAATGTTTTCGATTCGAGCTCATACATTTAAAAGTAGACGCTTCAAGCTTTAAAGTCCATATATTTCTAGTTTCGACTGATTTTAGTCTTTAGTTTATTTTATGGTTTCTCTGTGAATCAGGAAATACGAAAAGTGAATGCGCCGGTGCACAGAGGTTTAAAGATGCTGCATTCAATATAAATTTAATTAGAAATTTTGATTTAAAATTTTGATTTTGGAACTATCAAAATTATTTACAGCATGTAACACAAATACTGTAATTCCTTGCTTTACATTTTTAGTGGATAAGTCATTTAATTACAGTAACACATTACACCCAACACTGACTGGCTACCACTTGTATGCTTGACAGTCTACATTCTTCACAGATCGATGCTCCAGTTAAAAACGCATAAGCACTCATATCACATGACCAATTCAACAGACTAAGAAATAGAGGTCACACACAATTGTGTGGTGCGACTTTACTGTTGGACCCAATATAGTTAGCTCAACATCGTCTTTTGGTTTTAATCTTTCTGAAAACCCCATGTCACATTGCGCTTTGTTTCTACATGAATCCACAGTAGAATTCAGTAAAGGAAAACAATTTTAAAAAAAACACTGACAAACCTAATGTTGGAATCAGAAGGAAGGCAAGTTTTTCCACAGCTTTGAAACCAATTATTGTTTTGGCACACTGGCTTCAATATAAGCTGCTTTTATACTAATAAGAAAGTTATGAGTTCTGAAACAATATGTTTTTATAGTAAAACAACCTCTTATATGTCAAAAGATCAAGGGAATTTTGGTTTCTCAGTCCATTTTAACATTTGGGGTGATGGTGCACTTTATCGTTTTTAGTCAAGTCTTGTTTTATAAAGCATGTTATTAAATATGCAAAGAAAAAACAGCAGATTTCTAAACGTTTCTAAAAACCTAAAAGCTCATAATCTCTACCACGCTACTTGAGTAATAAAACAAACTGTTAAATCAAAGTTTGGATATAATTCATTCAAACAAACCATTTGAACTGATTCACAAATGAATCAAAGATACAAAATAAAAAACTGTCGCTACTTAAATTAGAATATGCTATTAAAACACCTCCAGGGAAGGAAGAATTGCAAAATTAGCCTGATTACACAGTCTTTGAAAACTTAATGGATACATAAAAAAGCATATTAAAGTCAATGTATATACACAATACTGCTTAAAGGAAGAGTTCACACGAAATGAAAATTCTGTCATCATTTACTCAGTACTTCCAAATCTGTATGAATTTCTTTGTTCTGCTGAACACAACAGTATTTTTTCCTACTATGGTCAATGGTCAATGGTGACTCAGCCTGTTACAGACTTTCTTCAAAATATCATCCTTTATGTTCGGCAGAACAAAGAAATTATACAGGTTTTGAACTATTCAAGGGGTACGTAAATGATGACAGAATTTTCATTTTGGGGGAACTATTTAACCTTTATTATTTAACCAACCTTTAATATCATATTGCCATCAAAATCATTAGAATATTTGTTTTTTTTTACTATTCAATATAACACTATAACAAGTATGTGGCCAGTAATACTTTGTTTTAAAAGAAGTCTCTTAGGTCCAACAAGGCTGCAATTATTTGATCAACAGCAAAACAGTACTATTACATTGAAAACTTTCCTATCTATTTTAATACATTTTAATCTGTACAAATTTCTTTCTGTAATCTTTAAACTTTCTTAGTGCCAATTTAATTCAAACTTGCTAATTTTAGTTAGGGCTTTTGCGGTGAAGGAATTTCCCTTGCCGTAATTTTACAGTGACTCAATAGATTCAAAATGCTGATTCATTTAATTTTTTTAATCTTACTGACTTTTGAATAGTAATGAACCCTAACAGTTTATTTATTATTTATAAAAATATGGCATTACCATAGCACCAAAACGGTATTACCATGGTGCCATAAGACATTTACGCTAATGTGATTGCCACCGAACTGCCCTGAAATTCAAGTCCTTACGTGACAAAAAAAAAAACACTTTTTTTGTACAGCAATCAAATTGCTGGTCTCAGTGAACACTGGAGTTAGAGCGTGCTTGTATGCGTCCTTACACTTCTGTCCTGAAGTATTGTGCTGTTCTGAAGTGTTTGTAGAAGAGTCTCACCAGCTGTTTGGCTTTCTCAGACTCCTGCCGTGTCTGTACTCGCTCTCTCTGCACCGCTCGAGTGATGTCCTGTCGGGCTGCCTCTCTCTCTTTGCGTGCGATACGAGCCAACTCCTCCTGTATAATGGCCTGCTGCTGCTCATACCTGAACAAGCACACACACACACACACACACACAGAGCTTTATTTTCAAGCCTGTTGCCAGGCTATGAGTCACTGCAGTTCTCAATCCTACCACAGAATGTCAGTATTTTTTCCCGTTGTTGTTAAGCTCGTTTCAACAGCATGATTCACACTTGAACAGCATCCAGGAAAAACTGAGTCCTCTTCTAATTTAAGATCTCTTTACATGCGAGAGCTACAATGTTCAGTAATCATGTCATATTTTAATCAATACATATAAGCCTAACTGGGAAAAATGCTACATGGGTTGGTTGAAAATGTTGAAAATACACAGTGATTCTGAAAGAACTAGAAGGTTCTTCAGAGTGAAAAGGAAGGGTGTGTCGTAAATCTGTGTTTAGGAATAATATTTGTGGAGTGTAAGATCTGTCATCTCAGCTCAAAATGGCACTGTATTGTTGATTTTAATATTTTGTTGATATAAAAACAGGATTTTGTCAAGAAAAACTATCTCCCAATTTGAAAATCCCGGACTAAAGTACCTCTTCCTTAGCTCCTCTTTAGAGTCAGGAAAAGTTGTCCTGGCCTGTGTTTTTGGAGACTGTGGGTCAGATGTGCTGGATGTTCGAGTCTGCTGGCCTGCGAGGTCAAAAATATTTAAATGATTATCTTTAAACTGAATCACACATATCTCAGTAATTGCAACTCTATAGGCATATATACTGCGAACATTTATACTGTACCATATACCTAAGTTCTCTTTATTGTTGACAGGTGGTCTTGGATCAGCACTTTCATTCCTCATGCGCTGTAGCACGTCTTCAGACAGCTACAATAAGGTTAAAGATATGGAGACGTCATACAGATGTTTATAAAAGTGCTCATATTTGATAAAATTCTTCCCGCCATTAGGAAGCAGCAAATGCATACTCGATATAACAAAAAAAATGGCACGTGGTCTCGGTTGAATGATTTAATGATTCGCGCTTTATTAAAAAATGATTTGACCTCACCTAGTGATCTAAAGCATCAGCCACAGATACTCTACAGTCTGTAATCAACTCTATCCAAAGAGTACTACAAGATTATCACGCTGAACGTCCCGACAGGACTATACACCTGCCCTTGCTTTTTTATTAGCAAGGTACCCGTCCAACACACAACTGCCAAAACGGTTTCTCAAACCCCAAGGACTCAAATATCAATCATGTGTGGGCTAAAATAGACGAAAAACTTCTATATTGATGTTTTTGTGAAATGACAGAGACGTGAAACAACATTGTGAACTGTTTTTCTAAACTCGACCCGTTCGCTGAAGGACGTTTGGATAACCTGACTGCAAATTTACGCAACAAAGCTCACATTAACAGATAGTATCCTACCGTAAACCAGTATGATCGGTAGGTGGTAAATATGGGATTTACCTTCACTCCACGCAGAATCCTCACCCTGTCATCCTCATCTAGGCCGAAAGAAACTCTCCTTGTCGTGCTTTCTCCGGACCCCATCGCTTTTTTCTGAAGCTCCGTTAATAGATCTTTAATACAATATATATATATATTTAGTCTTTAACTGAAACGAACACAAATTGTACCGTTAATACGGCGATATGTTTGACAGATTTGCATCTTACCTTTGGGAAGTGACCGTTTGTAAGGGGCAGTATCCTGAAACATCATTGGCCAACGACAGTGCAATACGCCAATAGAATTTCAGGATATATCTAGAGTAAAGGCTTCTGGGAGTTGTAGTCAATAAGGCTCACTTTTTACAAACACTCAAATTAGTCAGCGCTGATTTACTCGAATGTCCAACTATATTAAAAAAATGGATAATCCCACTAAAGTAAAAAAATTATCTCTAACTGTTATCGAGGTTTAGAGGCCTGTAACATTGTCTAATAAATACTGAAGTAAATCACTGTGGCTATGATGAGGCTCAATTGTGAATAAAGATCACTTTCAAAATCCCAGGTGGGATTAATGTTTCTTGCATGAGGTTGAACAAATGTTTTAGATAGGTATCTATTTAGATAGATCTTTTTTAACTCCAACTAAGCATTGTTTACAAAGTGATGAGATCAACTAAACTAAAAAAAACTGGATGTCAACCGATAACAAAATAACCCCATGCTCTAGGTTATACGTTTTATAGCAAGAATAGCTATAACAATTTATAGAGGAAAATGTTGTTTTTATCACCACATAAACTGCTAATAAATTTTGTAGGCATGTGTAAAAAAAAATAGCTTTCTAAATCTGCACAAGATAACTAACATTAATGTTGCCTGCTTGTAATCAGATAATTTAATATATTGCTAATTCCTTGTTCTTACATTTCCAATTTTGTCACTTCAAATACAAGTGTGCATATGTTTTTCCATTTACTATAACCAGATGTGAGATTTTATTAACCTTATGTAACATTTAACACCCATAACACAGCATTACCACTTCCAACAAATGCATGAAACAAAATATAATTCAGACACCAGACAACGTTCTCCTTCAGGTATTGATTTATTCTCAACTGCCATCGTACTCCTCACACAAGGCATCATAATAAGCAAGTACTGTACATATAATAACATTTCCTGTTTTACAGACAAATCACAAGCAGTAATGTTTCTATGAAGAAAAAGGCGGATGTGAATGAGAGGCATTTTTGACTGCTTTGATATTTGTGAAAATGTGAATAGTAAGTGCCAGTAATCAGTAATTACCTTTATGTATAGTCCAAACATTAATTGTAAGACAGGATATTGAAAGGTCTTTTGATATCCATAACCGATTTGTCTCACCTCTAATGTGACACTGATGCAGAATAATCCCAGTACTAACTGTAATGACCATGCATGTTCCCTTTAATTCAATTATAACACGATGCCCCATATTCCCATGATAGACATTTCAAATCTAATCGCTAAATGTCTGTCACCATACGTTTTTAATAGAAGGAAACTGATTTGAGAATGACTTGAGATAAGATTATTTAACATGACACCATCATCACCGTTGACAGTGTCATAGTAAAACTGTCCCAGAGGAAATAAACTGAGGCGGGGACATGACAGTGTGACAGTTTCAGTGGACAGTGGATGTGAATAAGGTACACAAAATAGAGGGCTTGTAAAGAATCATTTTGATGATTGGATGGGATTGAAGGAGGTCTAGGAGTCATTGACTGACATGTTCTCCACTTTGTTCTGTAGATCAGCATCACCACCCTGCTGTTTCTTCTTCTTCCCTCCATCCTGCTGTTTCTTCTGCTTCTTGGTCGCCTCCTGGTCAATGGGGGCTGGCTTCACAAACTTGATAATTTCCGTTAAACCTGATAAAAGAATTCACAATATTGAGATGGTATACCGTATAAGAGAAAACATAATATACAAACACCGAACTACCTAAAGGGTCTATTCATAGCTCAAGTAGTCTTATGAATTGGATTTTTATGGTGAATCAAAAACACACAGCACAATCAGTGTTTTCTGTTTACTGAAGGAAATAATTTATTTTGAGAGAATGTCATTCCACTGTCATTCAAATCAAAGCATGAAAAGTGTGGCCTATTTCCTTGAAATAATGTCTCTGTTATCTGATTTCAAAAGGAGTGACTTATGAGGTGTTTTTAGGAAATTCGAACACAAAGCACAATGAGATTTACCCGATTCCTGAACTAATGATTCTTATTAATCACTTCTTTACAGCAAATCAAAAACATACAGCTCTACCACTAGGAAGCATTCAAAAGAAGCAGTATCGGAACCAGTATGCCAATATTAACAAATAAGAAAAAACAAGTCTTTGTGAGCCAAATTTCAAGATTATTAGATCCGTCTTTAGTGATGCTCACCTGGAGGCATAAATGCCTTGAGAGGTTCTGGAATAATGATGCCTTCCTCTGTCTGATAGTTCTCCAGGATAGCACAGATAACACGGGTGGTCGCACACATGGTGGCATTTAACATGTGCACAAACTCAGTCTTTAAGAGAACAGACACAACAACCAATGAAATCAGCTTCATAAAGTAAATACAGATTACCCAGAATACGTACTCAGAGCCGTGAAGTAGCAACGTACCTTGTCCATCATTTTCTTGGTCTGGCCGTAGCGAATTCGTAAGCGGCGAGCCTGGTAGTCTGTGCAGTTTGAGCAGGACACGAGTTCTCTAAAAGCCTGGGAGCCTGGGAACCAAGCCTCTAAATCCAGCTTTTTACTAGCTGCGTGGTTCAAAGCACCTGTGAAATAAAAGCAAACAATATATCTGAAGATCTGTTATGGGAAGCTGTGAAAAGCTTTTATTGCTTTCCAACAAAAGGCGCTCTTAATGAAAATAAAGGGTGAAGTGAACCGACCTGACACAATGTTGACAATGCGGTAGGGGATTCCCAATGTCTGATAAAACTCTTCCGCAGTTCCAATCATCTCATCAAACATCTCCCAGGACTTGCCCTCATGAGGAGAGGAGTAGACAAACTGCTCAATCTGGAAAGCGATAAAAAGAAGTTATAATTTAATTAGCATTGATCTTTCCACTAATAACATTTCTTTAAAATATGCTTATTGGGCTACTGGTCTCTTTTTGTAGTAATGAATCTAAACGAACATTAATATTTCATTGTTCATTAATCAGCTCAGACCTTCTCAAACTGATGGACCCTGAAGATTCCACGTGTATCTCTGCCATGAGAGCCCACTTCCTGTCTGAAGCAGGTGGAGATACCGGCATAGCGGATGGGAAGGTCTTCCGGTTTCAGCCACTCATCTCTCAGGAAAGCTGCGATTGGCTGCTCCGATGTGGCAATCAAATATTTTTCATCCACTGTATTGTCATCAGATTTCTCACTGCCCTTCCCGATCACCTGAGCAAACACATTAAAGGAAATGCTGTAATTCTTTGTTGGTTTCAATTAAAAAAAGATTAAGCTGGCCAACTGTCTGAATCATTTCAATGAATCCATTTGTCTGAACACTTTATTTCAACGTACCAGTTGCAATATTTACACACCTTTATATACACACACAAAGCATAAAAAAAGAATTGTGTAATATAATTCAAATAATTGTTGTCAAATTAATGGCTAAATAAAGTAACTGATTAAAAGATCAAACCTTGTAGAGCTCCTCGTCAAACTGGCTGAGCTGAGCGACTTCCTGCATGACTTCTTTCCTCATGAAGAAGGGTGTGTAGAGAATGTTGTAGTTTTTACTGTACAGGATCCGCAGCGCATAGTTAATTAAAGCCTGTTCCAAAAAAACTAAAGGGCCCTGAAATAGAACACATCAGCCACGATATTTACAAAAAGGCGGTTAGAGCTTTTCCCGTAGTTCATTTAGAAAAAACTGGCAGTGGAACGGGTTTAAATATTTGTGCAACAAAGCAAAATGGGCTCGATTTTATGCTCAATGGTCATAAAAAAAAAGACATTTGCCTCACTTGTGCTGTTTGTGGTCAAATATGATTGCCATAGGAAATGGGAAATAGTTTCAGCATCATAGAGAAACACTGGAAAACCCAAAGACAGAAAAGTTCATTTTCTGGTTGTCATATAGTCATTAAGTTACAATTTTCATCTGCTCAAGCAGAATGTTAAAACAAGAGTCCATGCTAATGGGCAAACCTAAGTTTGGGTTTTCACACTGCAGCGGTCACTGCAAAACTGTGAGGAACTCTACTTTTAACATAAATAATGAATTACCATTATATAAAATGATCTGTATATTTTATACGGAAAATATTCCGTAATTAGTTATTATTACACGGCCTCCGGTCAGGTTTGACCACGAACAACACAAGAGTGACTCCCAAATGAACAATACCAGAGAGTTAAACAAACCTTGAGAAAGTATCCTCTGCTTCCAGCCACTATGGCTCCTTTTTCCCCTTCGTACCCATCCACCATGACAACCAGGTCCACGTGAGAGTACTTCTTCTGCACCGTACATTCACCCCAGGTGCGTTCCACTTTATTATCAGCATCCTGGGAAAAAAAAAAAAACACAGCTCCAGATGAATCAGCTAAACAACTCTTTTGTCTGGTCTAATTCCATGAAAGTTTCTTTGTGGTTTCAGGAACTGCCCAGTTTACGGTTTATATAAGAACCCACGTCATGAACGATGGCTGAGACTCACCTCATCATTGCTGATGGGCACAGAGGGATGCAGGAGGTTGCCGATCTCTCTCAGGTACTCAAAGCGCTCCGCCTCCAGCTTTAACCGATCACTGTCTGTTTTTTGCACGGCCTCGTCCACCAGTAACCTCACCTTCTTTATCTGAGTCACCGTGAGGGGCTGACAGAAACAGGATGGAGAAATACTGGTCACAGGTAGATATGGGTGATTGCTTGATCAGTTTAACTTAATACGAATGCACTTAAATTCCAAAGATTAGTAATACTTCAGAAAGAAATCTCTCTCGTTCTCACCAAAGCTGTATTTCTTAAATCAAAAACACAGCACAGTTATACTGTGAACTATTGTTCTTGAGATGGCAAAGCAGCCATTAATCCCGTCTTTAGTGTCCCAATGGACTTTACTGTCACTTTTGATCAATTTAATGTGTCGCTATTGCTTGACTCACTGATAATGTTTCTCCAGTGAGGGCTTCCAGATTCTGAGCTTCTTCTGGAAGAGTTTCATCATCACCAACAGGCTCTTTTTTCTGCAAAACAGTAAATCACCATAAGACCATCGAGCAGAATATTCTCAGAACTTGCGGATAACAAACCAAAACGAACACATGACAGCTTATTAACGCACCTTCATCTTTTCCCCAATGGCTTTGCTGCACAAATTCTTGGCCTTGTTCAGATTATCTGCTGTGAAACGACCTGGGGCCAAAAAAAAAGCATTTCTATCATAAATGCATGTCACTGATGTACTGGCAAGTGCTCTGACAGGAGTAATTATACTGTCTGAAGTTTTGAAATCACCTGGAGAAGATGAAATATGTGCTTTAGGTTTTATATTATTTAAGTTTTAGTACTTCTCGTAACATCAAGTATGATTTTGGCACCAACTTGCATGCAATACGCAAACTGTATTGCATGTAATACATTGTATTAGCATATTTTCACTAGTATAAGAAGGAACACAATATAATTGTCAATGGCAAGTTTATTTATGCATAATCATGAAAGCAATGAGTGCTGACCAAGGTGATGAACAGCCAAAACATCAAAAATAGCGACCAACAAAAAGCATTAAGACACATAAAAATAAACAACACCAAACAAAAGAAAACATAACACAAATAAAACAAAAACATAAAGGGTGTGTATTTTATTGACTGGAAAAAACTTGAAATAAAATAGAAATATTAAATTAAATTTAAGGTCGCAATGAAACAAAAGTTGCGATAGTCTTTCGTCCGTAATGTGACGTACATCTAGCAGGTTCTCAAATTTGAAAAATGTCAACAAATAAGATTACAGATTACGAAGGCACGTAGATAAAGATTATGAAGGCACGTGTATTACAAAAAAAAACATCACGTTTACTGATAATTTATAACACATAAATATTTATACATTAAAAAAAGTGTTTTTATAGGCATCTTAAAATCAATGTTAGAAATGTTGCCTGGGTAACTACCTAAAATAAGTTTAAAATTTAAATACTGAAATTGCTAAACTAAAATTTAAATAAGAAAATTTGCATATTAAAACATTTGAAATGTTATATAAATAATTGTAATCCATTATAGAAAACAAAGATGACAATTATGCATGCCTATTTTGAAATGTCCTTATTTCTCTGTATTACAATAAAGAGAACTGGTGGGATGCTTAATCACTTGCTTCTATGTGATCCATGTTTAAGCGCATCAACCTCAAATTTTAGATTGATGTAAATGAAAACTAAATGAAACTGGCAACCTGTCAATATTTTGGCGAGTTGATGTTGAACAGTCAGCAGCTCCTCCCGTTTCACTGACACAGAGATTGCATCAGATTCTGCTGCGACACATTTAATCAATACATACTCATACCTCTCCAAACAACATACCATATACACATATATTAGGCTGAACAGCACATAACAGCTTCACGAAAGAAAGAAAAAAAGGTAAAGCACGCTATGACAGCTGTGATAACTATTAGCGTCAGTGCTACATGCTAAACCGGCAATGCGGATTCTGAATGTTTATAGGCATTTAATTTTACCCGTATTATGCAGTATAGTACAATTAGTGCATATTTTACACTGAAAAGGCTTGATGTTAACGAACAGATATGTCATACGTGTCACAATCTGTTTTCATTTCCAGGCTGCCATGTGTTTCACTAGCTTTAGCGTTAGCCGCTACTCACATTTTCTCCATTCTTTGTCCGCCTCGATCAGTTTATCCACCAGAGTCACATCTTTGAACCGTTTCCTCTGGGTTTCCCTCACGATTTCAGGATCGCCGCCTTTGTCGGTGCGAAACAGGTCTAAATCGAGCACCATGATGCCTGTGGACGAGGTGTGCAGTGCGGATGAATGAAGGAAGGACTACGGGAAGTGTGGAGGAATATGGAGGGGAGGCGCTAGAGAGCTGCTGCTAATGAATATTCATCAAACACACACACTCGTGAACAAAATCTTGTGACTAGAGGAATTCATATTATATATGTATAATATAAAGTATTCATATTTCACGCTGGTGGATCGCAACAAGGTTGTAAGCACCGCTTCAAAATGGCAAACGAAGAAAAAGAACCAAGAAAATAGGCAATTTATTAAAAAAAACTCAAACAGGCTGTTCATCAGCTGATCAAAAGTTTAAGACCGTGACCTTAAAATGTGAAAACAAAAATATGGCTTTCATGCCATTGTCCTTCAGGCAGTAACACTGTCATAATTTCCTGAAAAAAAGGCTTTCTGTCTCTGAGTGTGGCGGGATTGTTGAGGCGCACTCACAACATGCCATCACTGCCCACTTTAAACTCAGCAAGACAGTTATTTTACATTTTTTTAAAAGATCCTGAGAGTAATGGGACAAAAAAGTCCTTGTCTGAACGGTAATGGCTGGGTCTTTCAACAAGACAACAACCTCCTGATGAAGGCCTTTTTCCATGAGAATAAAGTTGCTCTTTTGTCTAATCCTGCATGTTCCTGTGGCCTTTTTTGGCTCTACAACTTACATTTTTTGTCATCACTCCCAGGATCTTTTAGAAATTGTGAAATTAATGTTTTCCTCAGCAGTGATAGCGTGTTCTGAGATCACTTGCTTTTGTGCCTCAACTATCCTAACACACTCAAAAACAGAAAGATTTTTGTCTTTGCAGGACATCATGACAGTTTCTGAAGGACGACGACATGAAAGTCTTTTAACAGCCTGTTTGAGTTTACATTTAAAATTTTTTGTTTCTTGGTCCTGTTTCTTCGTTTGGCATTTTGAAGCAGAACTATATATATATATATATATATATATATATATATATATATATATATATATATATATATATATATATATATATATATATATATATATATATATATATATATATATATATATATATATATATATATATATATATATATACTGATTACAAATGACATATGCAAGAATTTTAATTAGCAATTTATTACGTTCATTACACATTTTAGGTAAAATAATCAGACTACTTATACATAACATTCAATCTAACTAAGAAAAAGAAAGTATATTTCATTCATTGTTATTAACAACCTGAAGTGCAAAAAAACATTACCTTATGTCAAGTTTGTGAGTTTAAAAAAAGCGAATTAGTTTAAATTTGTTTAAAATGTACAATTAAAACCATTTTAACGTAAAAACAATCAAAATAAAACATTTACTAAAAAGAATAAGATTTAATTATGTATATAAGTGGTGTAATAGAATAATATTTAATTGAACGCACAATGGAAAAATACGATTTTTGGAAAATTCTTACATTTGTTTTTGCAAGTGAACTCTGTATGTAATCTTAACAATAAAAAGTAACTGTAGTCTGATTACAAGTATTTGTAATATTATAATGCAATAAAATATTAAAATCAGATTACATAATCCAGATTCTATGAAATCAGTTACCTAGCACTGTCTGAAAGAAACTGTTTATATAATATATAGATGCTCTATATTCCTTCAAATATGGCATGACTATGACATTCTTCAGGCCAGTAAGATAATTATGAAGGTGTTAAGTGTTATTTGTAGTTATCAGGTATGTTTCAATTATTTTCTAGTTTTTATTTCTCAGAATTTTTATCTCTACTATAAAAAACACCTTAAACCACCCTGAGGTGATTTGCTAGATTTGGATAGTTTGAAAAGGCCCCTCTAGCTTGGCCTAGTTCAGGCAAATTCAGCCCCGGCTAGGTTTAGAGACCAGGAAAGCATCTTAGACTGTGCTATTTGTTCCCAGTTACCAATTTTACCAGAAACAATCTTATTATTGCTCCAGTGGGACTTCTGTGATTGATTACTGCAATAGTTTAATAGAAAACATGTGCAACCCAAAAGAAAAGTCAAATATTTCATTTTAAATTGACCTTAAGTGCAATACAATAAGGGTGAAAGTTTAAAAATAACATCTGCATCTGTTTGTGTGCATGTGTGTAACACTGAAACTTTGTTGCCAAGTTTCTGAACAGCTTTGGCAAGATATAACAAGATTTAGCGGCAATGGAATTTATGATCGCTTTATTATATTGTGGAAATGTGGCGTTTGAAATCTTTGCCAATGATCAAATGCGAGAAAATCTATTTTATGCAATAAATTCTGTGTTGTGGCTTGCTACGATAATTTTCATAAAAAGGCTTTCTAATAGGGGTACTTTGTGTGAAAACCCCCCCAGCTGTTTCAGATTGTATAACTATAAAGACATATATCACATATCATTGAGATAAAATAGCCTTTTTTTTTTTTTTTTACAAAAGTGATGAAAGTTTATTTGTAAAACGTCATGCATTCGTACAGTTTCGTAAACATTTTATGTAATGATTAATGCATTAGCTCATACACCTATTTTACCGCCCTGCAAACTCACTGCGACATGGGTATGTTTTAATTGTAGAGGAAATTTCATGCACTGTTTAGAGGTACAACAATTAAGACTGCAACAATTTGTAGTGGAAGTGCATGCAATCACTATAAATATTCATTGTACATAAGCAACAGAACAAAAATAAGACAAAATAAATACACATTTATATGGAGAAAAAAAAATCATTCACAGCATTCGACGACCTCAATATACTTCAACATCCCTCTTTTCCTTTTTTCACAATAACCTCCCAAGATGCTAAACAAAAATGGGCTTTTACATAAAAAAAATAAAATAAAATAAAAAAAAAACATTGTGCGATTTTATAGTCTGGCATTCAAAAGATAGTTAAGACCTACTAGTGGCTGTAAAAGAAGTCCGGGTGGAATCTGTCAGTAAAGGGACTAATCTCAAATAACACTCATTTCTTTGTTTTGTTGGAATGATGAAGGGAGTCCATTAATTGACGCAGTTTTTTGATGCAGTCCTTATGAAATGATCGGAATTCCTACACGTTCCTCTTCATTCGGCTCTTCAGAGAACTGTGCCGTGGCCTGCTGGATGGCCAGCTGTAGCGCGGCCCCGGCTGGGAGTTTACAGTACCCACTTTCTGAAATATTCTCCACCTGTAGGTAAACTCCGGGCTTCTGCAAAGCCACTCCGTGAAGATGGGAGAAGAGCAAGGGCAGGTCTTTAGTCAAGGTGTATCTTGAAGCGAGACCAAGTGCCGTGGGGATATCAGACTCTTGTGAGTACTCAAAAGTGGCCACCATGTATTTGCAGAGGTCTCGACCCATCGCTTTGGCACGGCACATCTCCTCTCCGATCATGGAAACCATCACCAAAGCGGTGTTCTCCATTAGTTCCTCGTCCTCAGACTGCTTATTCTGCTTCTGAAGGAGTCCTTGTGAACAAATGACCAACACAAAGTCACACTCCGTCAATCTCCTGCAGTGCCACCCCATATTGCCCTCCTCCATGATGCTCAAGGCTTCCCACAAGTCCAAATGCACCTAAAGAGGAAAAGAAGAATGAACAATAAATATAAATAACCTTGTATAGACACAATTGTTAATGGATTCCATTAATTTCATTTCTAGATGTGTAAAAATCTAATTTTTTATTTGTAAGGCACAGAAAAATTGAGACAGTGATGGACAAAACAACAGAGAAGTGTAATAGCATAGTGGGTTTATAATTAATACATTTTTATTAAAACTTATTTAAAAAAATAAAAGATGTAATCTTTTATGAAACATAAAATGGAAACAATATTACTTAAAAATATAAAACTAATGGTATTTATTCATCCACAATTGTTCCAAACCACCTAGCCATAGGGACGCAGGGATGCTGGACCCTCATATTAAAATAATACTAAATTAAAAAGAAAATAGCCACTTTCTCCTCATATATTCAAAATAATGACATACGACAGAAAAAAGTCATTTAATCTTAAGTGTGATTTAGCATTTCATGACCTTAAAATAAATGTTTCGTCTGAATTAATCTTGATACACTTACTTGGGTTCCCATGTGCTTTTGCAAAAACGCAGCCAATTGCAGCACAACTCTGACATGGGCGGGACCATCATAACTTGAGTAGCAAATCAGGAGGCGAGGGGGGCGGATCGTTCTGTCCAGCAAAACACAATGTCCTTCATCCAGATTTTTGTCACAGTACTGTTCAATGATCTCTGACAAATAGAAAAAAAAACAACCCAATTCCCCATTAGAACAAAACAAAACATGGACGTTGTAGTGGAAATTCAAAAAGCACCTCATAAACATTTATAGCTCTGCTTTGAAAAGAAAAATACGGAAACAATTTAGTATATGGGACCAATTACCAATTTACTATTTAGTAAGTCTATTATTAACATATTTGTTTTTTATTAGTATTTACAAAGCACATATTCTGCATGACCATATTTTATTTCCCTAACCCTACCCATAGGTAAACTTAAAAACTACTTTACTAACTGTTAATAAGCAGCAAATTAGGAGTTTACTGCAAAAGTCATAGTTAAAGGGAGTTACTCAAAAATAAAATTTCAGTAATTTATTATTCACTCTCGTGTCGTTCCAAACCCGTAAATATTTTTGTGTACAAAGAGAACAAAAAGTAACAACTTTATTCAACAGTTCGTCCCCTGCGTGTCACCCTTAATACCATTTTGGAGACCACCACACACCTAAACAACTTTGTAAGCAACGTATGTATGTTGTGGGTTTGGAACGACTTGAGGGTGACTAATTCATGAGAGAATTTTTGGGTGTACCAGTCCTTTAAAGTTTTGATAACAGCGAGAATTGGACCTTAAAGTAAAGGGTTACCCAAAAGCTTCAATATGGCTAAATAAAGGGTAGAAAACAATGTCCAAAAGAACTGTCGCTTAACAATTTTGTCAATGACCAGTATGATGTACAATTATAAAACTCAACCTGGTTTCAGTTTGGTCATTTCCTTTTTGAGTCTTTTCTTGTAGACAACAATGAAGGTGAGCAGTGCTGTGGCAGCAAGCAGGATTCCCACGCACAAGAGCACCATTAGTGAAGAGCCCTCTGGTAAGTTTGACGTCGGCCTCTCTGATAAAAGCGGAAAAATACCAAGGCAATTATGACACGCTGAAGTGACAGATTCAAGGGGTGTTGTCACTTTCAAAGATGCCTGGCACGCTGCTGCGCGAGCAGTTATTGTGCTCGCTGAAAGCAGGGCTTTCCTCTTTGACGCTGAACATGCTTTTACCGGTTTACACTAAAAGTGTGGTCCGACGTACCTTCAAAAGTATGTTTTACTACAACAACAAATGTTTTCCTGACTGCGTCCACAACATCAGCGGAAATCTGGAGAGGAAAGTACATGAAACTACTCAACACCTAATAAATAATGTCATAAACTGCTGTTGTTAAAAAATAAAGAAAACAGCTGGAAGTTATATATTCAGAAAATGACAGGAAAATCTGCACCGCGGCTTGTTTGCAGAAGCCTATTGGCACAGAGTTTGTCTAAAACTGAACAAGGTGTACAATTACATAACTCATGATTTAATAACAGAGTACAGTGCAACAAAGGAAAGCCTCACCTCGCAGCTGTAATTCGTACCCGCTTGGATATTCTGCAACTGGTATGTGTGATGCGTCTTATTAAGAATGAAATCCTAGAAGATTTAATAATGCATTTATTTTACGTTCATTATTAATTCGTATTACACTTCAGCATATAACAACAACTTACATACAAACGTATAAACTGTTAACAAAACCCACCGGTTTGACGCTTGTGTTATTTCGCTTTCCGCCTCCGAAACATGATGAAAAATACTGACGGACTTCGAAGCTCTCGGGTGCAAGGTTAAAGGTCACGTAAACATCCAGGTTCTCCTGGTGGACCTCAACGTATCTGGGATACCAGTCTATAATGAACGATAGAACACACATGAACGCACACGTCTGGTGCCAAGAGCAACAAAACGCAGGTGTGACACTTACCTTTTTTACACTCCTCAAGACCATTTTTTTCAGGACATGCTGAAAACACACAAGAAGAATTTGACAGGTTTATTAAGACAACTGAAGCTTCCCACAACTGCTTACCTAAACAGGCAGTGGTAGGTTGCCAACATCGTTAATAGCTATAAAAACGAATTACAGGGTTTGTTTTTTAGCTTACTGCGCGTAAAAAACTTTTTCCTCTGATAGAACTGGTCCCACCGCTCAGGAACGGGCAGTGCCATGACAGTCACGGCATACTCGCTATCCAAAGACAGATGCGTGAAAGGATCGGAGCGATACACCTGTGGGAACGTGTCACAGGATCTCAAGACAGGACTCACGCTAAGCTGCTAACTATTAAAAAAGGTATAGGATGTAGGGCTGTAGATTTTATGCGTTAGTTTTAATATAAATAATTTTATTTCTAATTAAAAACTATTAACACAATTAATGCACCCCCAGCCCAGATCCAGGTTTAATTTTTATATAAAAAAATGTATATAAACTGCAAAATGCTGAAACAGATAGAACGATGGATGGTTTTTGGGGTTTTTGATTACTTACTCTCTGGGCATGCGCAGGTGCGAGCGATAGATTGGTACCCAGGAGAAAGAGTTGACATGAGATCTGAGATCCACCAAGAGCCTGAAGGGTTACTTGAAATCCACGTAAGAACTCAATACCTGTGTACAAATAGCGGACAGCATGATTGTTGGTCAGATTTAGATTTATTGCTTGTTGTATCAGCTATTAAACGGCAGATTTGGATTAAAAGTTCAACAACATGATATTATAAAAACAACTGAGTTATGAAAAGGGTCATATATTGGTTTTGGGAGTCCCCAGTAACAGGCTGAGATGCATACAATGTCAATTAACACTTTCATTTTATTATGATATGCATTTATTTTGACCTTATTTGTTCAAACGATTAATTTTTTCCAAACCCCTCCGATGTTTGATCGATTTCATTAAAGCAGAACCTAGTGGCAAAGAATGAATTAGCATTTTCACGTAGAATCAACACGAAAAGACCAACCAGTGGACGGACAAATATGCTCATGTTTAATTTTGACATTAACAAAACAGCTTGAGACTTGATTTTAAAAACAACTCTTTTCAACGCCTCGAGTCGACTATTTCTTTTGAGAGACAATCGCTGTAGCCGAATTCAATCCCTAGAACCTCATTCACTATTCCTACATTAATCCACTCGTTCAGTTCACTTGAAGGAGGGAATGAGAACTAGTGAGTGAAATCGAACGCTGAGTGCACAGGAAGGACAGACGCTTTTCCATAGTTTTCTTGCTACTTAAAAACAGGTAACTCAGGGAATAAGATTAAAAACAATTATCTTTTTATTCTGTCATGGAAATTATTTAAACCATAGATAAACGATTTCATAACCAATGCACAAATAAATAATGAAATACAGAAGATAGATACATAGACAGAACAACAGACGATAGATAGATAGATAGATAGATAGATAGATAGATAGATAGATAGATAGATAGATAGATAGATAGATAGATAGATAGATAGATAGATAGATAGATAGATAGATAGATAGATAGATAGAACAACAGACGATAGGCAGATAGACAGATAGATAGTGACAGATACATAGACAGACAGACAGACAGATCTTTATTACCGTATTGGCTTGGGTTCCATGACACAGTAATAGCCTCATATGTTGGTTCTTCACTGGCTTTAAACTCAATCTGAATATTGCGTGGTGCGTGAACATAATGCTGGCAAACCTCTGGGGTTTCCTGACCTAGAAAAGAGTGACAAGGCCAAGGCACACAACCTGACCAATGAGAGAAGTTACTACATAGTAAGACTGAATGGGCTTTGTCTTAATGAGCCATTTGTACTTGTACCCTTGCACTTTCTCATGATATGGGGAAACACCTTCAAGTGTAAATCTCCAACATCAGTACATCCAGTACAAGCATAAATTAAATGGTTAAGTTATTTTAGATAGGTAACACAAATATAACTATTTCAATTCAGTACAGCTTATGTAGACTGAAATGAGGTACAATGTGGAAAACTTCGGACAGACTCAGAATCTTAAACAGAATCATAATAAGCTTTTCCTGGAAAGCAGCTGAGAAAAACAATACATATACAAATTATAGCTTGGCTCGAGAAAAATCTAGATATGAAAGTGATTCCAAGAACTGCTGCAACTGATTATACCGCTCAGCTTGTTTTATTTAGTGAAAGTATCGGTCCAACTGGAGGTACAAGTCCAGCTGCAAGATTAACAATCCTTCATCACGCAAACCGTTTGTAACACAAACGATTCTAAATAAATGAACAAATAAAAGTCATCATTTCAATATGTTTAAACACTGATTTCTGTGAAAGGAAATTCTCCAAATGTCAGCATTTAGTGATGCAGTGTCTGTAATTGTTCTGGGCACTAAAAGCAAACAACGTTTTTTACATAAACCAGACTGACTAAAAGAGAACTGTTTATTTCTTGGATTAAATCTCAAAATTAACCTCAACGGCTGAATCAAATAAAACGGAGTGTCATCTACATCAGCGTAAAGTATTTTAAATAATCACGAAGTTTAAGAGAGTAATTGATTGACTTCGAAATGTAAAAGCATGCATACATTTCAGTAAAACACCATTAAATTAACAGTAATGACTTACTTCCAAAAGGGCTGGAGGAAGGAATGCTGGGAAATATCTGTACATCGTCTGCTGAGATTCTGCAGTATTCACATCTCGGATCTCCCTAAAATACACATTGTCCGCTTTAGAACCGAACCTCAATGGGAAATATATTACAATTGATTTTTATATTTAACGGCACATATTAGTGCTGTCCAACGGTTCATATAATAAAATAAAATAAGAAGATTCTTTACATACAACAACCATATACTATGTAAATAAATGTGATTAAGCAAGATTAATCACTTGACAGCATTAATATGTGTGTGTGTGTGTTTTGGTAAAAAATTTTAGCAAATGTGTGACATGACTTTGAGAACTGCTTTGTACAAAAGGCCAGATTTCTTGCTTCCAACATTAAATTCTTACTTATTATTGATAATATAATACTTAGTTAAAAACCAGTGTGGTCTTTAGTGTGGTGGCTGTACAAAATACGATTACCATGATTCTTGCTATATCAAACTAAATGAGGCTGAAAGATATATTAAAACCCATCACATGAGCTTCATGATCTGAAGAAACCTGAAAAACCAGGTACAGGACACACGCTTATAAATCTTCAAGAAGCATGACAAATCAGTAAAAGAAAAGCTAGACACAGATGAAGGTCGGGTGAATGAAAATGGAATTTGCTCAGTAGAACAGGAAAAAAGTGTGGCACAAAACATAAAAAAATATTTATAGAAACAAATATTTTATATGTTGGTGTCTAAATAAAATTAAACCTTTTGTGGTTTAAGTAAAGTCATACAACATAACAGATACATATATGTAAAAAAAAATATTTTATATAATTTTGTATTTTCATAATGCAAAAATGTGCGTAACTGATAACAAAAAAAACAAAAAAAACACCACTGATTCCTTATAGTTGATGCAGTAAACTGTAAGTCAAAATACGAAGTCTTACCTGGCGGATGCATTCAAGCGTGCAGTTCTGAGGTCTGTAAGACCATTGTTCACAACAAGCGAAGCAGGACCAGCTGACCAACAAGAGCAGATCCAGAATCAGTGTGGGTGGCCACATCCCGCTCCCTTCACCTGCCTGAAGAACCCCCGAATAAGAGTCCTCAATAGCCAACGCAGCTGCGTCCTCGAAGTAGATCAGCGGTCTCAGGTCTCATGAAAAACTAAAAATCTGTCGTGTAAAAGCGGAAGGGGTGGAATGGGAGGGGAGGAGGTAGGCAAAGGGTTGGGAGTGAAAAAAAAAAAACAGCAGCTGAGGGAGTGGTGGCCTGCGGGGGAAATAGTACAGCTGCAGAGGCTGTCAAAATCCATCAACCGTGCCACCAGGTATGCTTAACCTCATTTATTGTTTCGAAAACAGCTTTTTTTTTGGCTCTAAACACACCAGTTCAAACGGAATAATGACCATAATAACTCTTGCAGCTAATGGCCAGTTAATGGCCAAAAACAACATTCTGGATCCGTGTAAAAAAAGATGGCATTCCCCGAACTGCGATTTCACGAAACCCACCACGAGAGATTGATAGTCTATTGTTAGATGAGGCTGTTTGATTTATAAAAAAAAGCCCTGGTTTAGTTCCAGGAAACGACAAATCTTTCAATACGTACATAAAAACAAATCTTCAAGAAGCGCTGGTAGTAAAGATGGACAGATTTTGAAATGACTCGACAGGAAACATTGCAAAGGTACATAAATGAGGAATTTATTTTTGAATAGGATTCAAGAAATGACTGAAACACTCATGACTCTATTTACAACGAAGAAGGAGAAGATGTCAGGTTAGTTCTGGCAATGAGCGTATGACAGAATGTGAACAATCGGACTGGTTTAGGCTTCATCTTCATACAATGAAAATGTGGGTCCAAACAGTTATGGATAATCAAAAATGCTACGCAAGACGAAGCATTTTGCTGCCAGGTGTTCATAAAGCCAACAACACAGCGGGATGGTTCAGGAACCCGTAGATTTGACATCTCACCGAATCTGAAACGCAATGCGAAACGTGTATGTAAACAAGCTATGAATCCAACCACAGCATTTTTTTAACCCCAGAAGACCCAAAACGTCGCCGTGATTTATTTGTACTCTGCCGACATCTTTTTTTCATCAATCAAAAAACTTTTTTAGCTAGTCCTGGAACACATCGGTGTTTGGTTTTGGTTAGGACCATTTCAGACCATGTCAGGTTCATGCATGTCAAGTTCACAAAGCTTCTTTCATATGGTTCTGCCACTCCACAAAAAAGCTGCAGGCAACTTTGGAGACTACAATGATTGGCCTGCAGATACTTACAGTATATTTGTCCCATTTCTTTTCAGGATCATAAGGCTCCCAGCGGCTGGCGGGAAAGATGTGTTTGTTTTTTTCATACCAGCTCCTCAGCACCACTTTTCCGGCATGAGACTAGACAAACGAAGTAAAACAAAGAGCTTTGTAAAATAATCCAAAAAACATCGTGTTCGAGTTCTCAGGCTGAAACATGTCAGTGAGCGGAGGAAAAACATGCCGCTCATTGTCCAATGTTTGAGGCATCAAATCTTTATAGGTCTCTTCCTGTCAGTTTGGATGGTTCTGGGTGGATCAGATATTATGCTGACAGTCAAAAAATCACCTTACCTCATCTTTCTCAACCGTGGCATCGTTCACCAGCCGAATGTCGTCATGCACATCAAAATTAAAAAGAGGCCCTGAGGAGAATCACGAAACTCAAATTCAGTGCCATAAATACAGATACAAATCAAAAAGCTGCAGGCAAAAATATGAGAGTCAAAAATGAAAATAAAAGCCACATGTAAGTCTATAAGACTAAATGTGGAGAATAAAGTAGGAACTTACCACTTTTGCCTCTTGCTTTTGTCACAATGAAATCATAGAAACTGTGGTGCTGGAAGAAAAGCAGGTTTTTAGTCAATGAGGGATGCTTTTTCAAAAAGGCACTATGTGATATATATACAAATATTTAACATAAAATTTTTTAATCTGATTTACTATTTACTTTTGCTGGTCTTTGTGAACAAAGTCTAAACACAACGTTGTAAAGCATGTTGCATCATAAAAAGTAGTTGTGATTGTCACAAATTCGGACTTTCTGACAATCTTCATAAATGATGACGTCTCTACCAACGATTTACGAGAGATTTAAGACATGTTACGTAAGAGATTTAGGAGAAAAAAAGCATTATCTTTGTGGTGGAAACTTTACTCACATGTGGGATAATCAAATCCTCTTTAATGTACATTAGATGCTCCACCCCTGCCGACCTGAAGAACACAAACAAACTTTTATATTATGTCGTAGTCAAAAAATAAATTCACACAAACCTGCAGCAGACATTCCTGCTCAAAGAGTGTCTGGATTTTGTCTACATAGTTTTCATTCGACACCAGTTACATGACACTAAAAGCACATGACAATTAAATGACGGCATGCTTTCTGCATGCTTTCAAGGAAACCAAATTAGACTGAGCATACATTCAATATTTACTCACTGCAAGTTACACTATAATTTAACTAGAGCATGTCGCTATTTAGTAAACGTACGCAAAAGCTATTATCACTGACCAATGATAAACTGATCTAACGCCTCTATAAATTTTAAATAAATAATATCCTGATTAGCCTAAACATTTTTATTGCATTTATTCGCAATTATTTATCAACACAGAAACAAATGACCTAACCCCTGAGCATACACTATTAAGCAATTTCACAAAGCTTTAACAGAAGGTGGAACTGAATGTGTTTACCTCAGCTCACTGAAGTCTTTTCTCAAGACCTCCAGGGCTCTTTGGAGAAACTGCTGAATTGTGTTGCCTTTCTTCATCTACACAAACAACAAATACGCAAACAAATGTGCATTTAATGTTAACAACATTTTGACAATACAGGACATGCATTAGAACATTTTCACAAGAATCATTTTGGGTGTGGCTTGTAGTTCAAAAACTGCACTTGCCTTGACAGTTTTTCGATGCCCTGAGCCATCCCAGTAGCTGAACGTGATTTCAATTTCTTCGCCTAAAAAAGAGCCGAAAAACAGGTTTGTGGTATGCTGCTTTTGGCTGGTGCCTACTTCATAACTAGACATGTCAAAATTAAATTAAGTCTATAGATTCAGTTGAACCCATGGCCAGGTTCACTGATATCAAACAAAGATAATAACCGTAACGGCGCTTTGTGATCTTCATATCTTACTTTTGATCTTCTCTTGTTTTCTTTCCCACTCCTGCCTTAGTTCCTCTCTTAAACGATTTTCTTCTTCCTAAAAGACACATTTTACACACAGTTACACGCACACAAAACATCTTATTCACAAGCTATTTGGTGCAGTTTTCTAAAAAATAACCGCATTCTTCAAAATGTATAGCTATTAAATGAATGTAACTAAATGAAAATGTATTTTAAATTTTTTTCAGCGGCATGATGAGATTACAAAATTAATTAGCTCAACGTTTTTATTGTTGATGCAGGTGACGTACACATAGCGATCATTACTGTCAAGATCATCACATCATTTTGTTAAAACATTCAGTGTTTGTTTAACTTCTTGAAGACACCGCACATATAAAAGTTTTATTAGACCCGCCAACGCATGACATATACAGGCCTTACACCCACAGCACAAACGCAAACAAAGCTTCGTGACAAATTGCAGGCGACCTGTCAGACCTCAGAATCTAGATATTCACCACACCTTAATGGAAACTGCCTGGAATTAAGCCAAATAATTCCACAAACAATCACATGAGCAAAACTGTAATTCTTGTTGCAGCTGACACCGATACGCAGCTCAGAATGATGTCTCGGTGTGTGCTGACATCTGAGCAATGTCTCTGCATTTTTATTGGACTTTTATTTGATGTATGGCCCCGAGGATGTCTCACGTTACACCAGCAGTCTTGGATAACTGCATTCAGATGCCTGAAAAGAGGTCTTTTGGACAATCACTCGCTCTTTGACACAAAAGCAAATGCAATTATTTTAGACAGTTCATTTTTTTGTGGTTGAACGTGTGTTAACAGGACCTCAAAAGCAGGATATGTACCTCTCTGTCCCTGTCTGGCAGGAAACTGGTGTCCACATCTGGGTTCTTTCCTAGTTTGTTCTTCTTTACAGGAATGCCTGTTAAACAAAAGGGTACAACATACATTGTTATCTTATAGAAACATTTATTATGAACAATTAGTTTTGTAGACATCTGCTCTTTCCACTTCTGTGGAAGACATACAAATCTCCTCCTCGGTATCCTCTTCCTCCTCTTCTTCCTCTCCTTCATCTGGATTGAAGGATAAACTGGCAATCTTCCTTTTCTGCTCTTCCTTTCTTTTCTTCTCCTTCTGTTTCTCCAGCTTCCTACAAGAACAGACCAAACACGAAGCTTTAAGATCTAACTTTATACAGATTTATAAAGGACGCAGGCAGGATTTAATGCAAGAATATTCAACAACCTAGTATTTCACTTAATCTGACCTGACATAAAATATCTATATCTATATCTCCGGGCAGATTTAAATAAAGACCAAGCAGAGGATTGGGTCTGCCAAATTTGCGAAGACATGCCTGAAAGAACCTAGAGAAAAGTCTCTGTCAACAGCCCCTGAGTTCACCACATTTTGTAGATACCCACACTCATAATATTGCAGTAGGTGAATGAAGGAGAGCTACTTCAAAAGTATGCAAAAAAGCACGATCACCATCGAAATTTGGTCATAGTATTCCTGCTTTATTCAGTAGAAGTAAAATAAAAACATTTTACCTGCTAAATTTGCCACACTTTACTACAATTTTAGCAAAAGGCAAATTTGAAATGAATGAAAACGGCTTACAGCTGTAGCTCTTTTGACTGCTCCTTCTTGGCAAGCTGTTTCTCTCGTTCTTTGACCAGAGCTTCCTGCTTCGCTTTCATGTCATTCAGTGTAACCAGACCTGCAGAGAACAACAACGTCCTTCACTCACACATAATTATTTTATTCCAGTTATCCCAAAGGACAAAAAGTATCCCAATTTACAAGAATTAACCCTAAAATTAGGCTTACTGGCTTAGATAAAATAATTCCAAAGGAGGATCTTGGTTGTGACTAAGGTTTCCAAACAGATTAAATTAAAACATTTGGCATTGTCACAACAATCTAACGATGATCAAATAACAGCTCTGGTCATATCAAGAACGTCTAACATTTTCTGATCAACTACAAGCAGCCTGATCAGCTGCAAGAAGTATGTCATATCTGTAGTAAATCATATTCTCTTACCAACAGTGCTGGACTTGAGCTCTTGCTCCACAGCATCATAATGAGCAGAGAACTTTTTATCAATGTTGGACTTCACCATATTGTCCTGGAAAGGAAAAGGCCATGGTCAGTTAGGGGGATGTTATACATAAAGCATAAGCTTTTCGACTTGGACTGCGTATGAAGATTGTTTTAATAATGATACTTTTAACGAGCAGCACTCAAATCACACTCAATTGACATATAGTGGACCCAAAACTATAGGCTAAATAATGTATCGTTAAAAAGTTGCTTTAAAAAGGCACATTTAAAATGTGTCCTACGAGTAAAAACTATTTTATTTAATTAATTATGGTATGTTATTAATTTCTATCATAAATTACTGTTTAAACTACTGGGTCACCATCATTACAAAAATATTTATAAACACATGACAACAATTTTACAAATACATGATTTTACTAAAGTGTTTATTTATTGGAGAAATTTGTGAATAGTTTTGACATTTCGTATAACCTATACATGCACTTTTTGATCCAGTCATATTTCAACCTGCATCACCTTAATTCACACACTACACTAATAAAGTTATAACAACGTGATATAATACCATATAATTCTGACGTGATTTTATGCTGTCTAGAATTGGCAAGAGAAATAACCCTTTTATGGGTTAAACCATGTACATACTATCATACATAATGGAAAACTTTACATGGCATTACACTTTTGAGAAAACGTGCTGTATAAAGCAGTAATGTGGTCAGAACGGGTTGAATGGCCAGTGTGTTTATATTTCTGGCTCACTTGCCTCTGCTATCTTCTGTTTGAGTTGCTCGAGCTGTTCTCGCTCTCTTTCTCTCTTCTTCATGAGCTGCATCGCTCTCCCCGCTTCGCTCGCCGCTCCTTTGTACTGCGCCATTGCGGCTCTTTTACAAGATATTTAGAAACAGAATTAAGTCACAGAAAAAATGCCAAATAACTCCTGAGTTATGTCAATAAACAAACGAGAAACTTGTCGACTGAAGCAAGCGGTTGTGGGTAATTACCGCAGTATTG
This sequence comes from Puntigrus tetrazona, assembly GCF_018831695.1. NCBI lineage: Eukaryota > Metazoa > Chordata > Actinopteri > Cypriniformes > Cyprinidae > Puntigrus > Puntigrus tetrazona. Next base: position 17,438,518 of record NC_056721.1, on the reverse strand, counting down.
CTTCCGGTTGATGCGAGCGATGACCGCGTTCCCAAGTAAAAGTCCTCCATGTTGCTCGCCAATAAATAAATACATATTATACATGATTTTATTATTACTATTACTATTATTATCTATCATTATAATAGTCGTTTCTACGACTTTTTAGTTTAACTTTTATGGTTTATTGATTATGATATTTCAAATATATCTTAATTTTGAATGCGCAAAATTAGTGTAACTTACTATAATGATTAGATTTATCACTTTTATTCATCAGTAATTACTGCAAATCACTATAATGATTAGATTTATTTTTTACGAAGAAAACCACCATTACGTATTCAAACACAAGAGGTATATTTCCTGAAGTCTAATATGCAATTCGTATTTATTAAATAAAATAAATGATTAAATTACGTTCTTAAAGTGTCTTTTTCCGCAGAGAAGCTTCCGAAAACGCTGCTCGAGCTCGTGATGAACATATAGGGACTTTTATTAAACAAAGGCCCTTCAGTAGTGACAATCGAGCTCAAGCGACTCTGAAATCGATTCGCATCCCTGGATTGAGTGAGGGGTGATTTGGATTGAGATGAAGGCGGCGGTGTTTTGTACCGGGTTTACGCTTCTGTTTGCTTGGCTTTCTCCAAACCAAGCCCTTTACTTTCACATCGGAGAGACGGAGAAGAAATGTTTTATAGAAGAAATACCCGACGAAACCATGGTGATCGGTACGTCCGTTGTCAAATCGGCTCTCTGTGATCGGTTAGCTTTGTCGGCTAGTTTATTCATCTGGATAATTTACCAGTAGAGTAATAGACCGTTTGTCTCATCTAAAACACTTAACACGAAGACAGCTGATGTAAAATCAGATATGAAGTATAGATATGCTTATATGCGTCCATCTGTCCAAATAAATGGGGGCTTTTAGCAGCTCAGCATGATCGAGGATGTGGCAGGTGCAGCATCCTGCTTCTGTTCCTGAGATACAGGTGCAACCAGTTCCGCCAGCAGCCACATTTATCGTTTGCTTATAGTAAGCATAAATAACAGTTATGTCGACAGGAGACTTTGTACTATAATATACGTACTGCAATAATAATTATATTAAAGGAGTTCACCCCAACATGAAAATTCTGTCACCCTGTATGAATTTCTTTGTTCTGCCGAACGCAAAGGACGATATTTCGATAAGATAAGTTCAAACCAGGCTGTTTTGGGTCACTAATTACTAAATAAATGATGACAGAATTTTATTTTATAAAGCAATAATTCACTCACTCCTGTCCATCAATTACTATTTAAAATTATTTATTCTTTTTTTTACTTATTCGCTTAATAGCGCTGTTGCAAATGCTGGTAACATGCAGTGTTGGGCTTTATTGGTGTCTTTTTTTTTTAGGGAGATACAGAACACAGCTGTGGGACAAACAGGCTGCCTCTTTTCTCCCATCCACCCCCGGTTTAGGCATGCACGTGGAAATCAAAGATCCTGATACTAAGGTACGTTTCTACGAAATTTCCATTAATCAGCAAACTGCATTTGTGGTACGAGAACTAATATGGTTGTATTTGGCGATAATATCTGGGGGCCTATGCACTTCTGTGAAGTAGTTTTCGCGTTGTCCGTGTTTTCCAGATCATCCTGTCCCGTCAGTACGGCTCAGACGGCCGCTTCACCTTCACGTCCCACACACCAGGCGAGCATCAAATCTGCCTCCACTCCAACTCCACCAAGATGGCGCTGTTTGCCGGGGGAAAGCTGGTATGACTGAAATCCATCACAATACGTTTTATAGTTGCAGTCCAAAACATTAATCCGACATTTTTGAGTAGTAAGCCGTGTAATATGCAGCCTCTGTATTTAACAAATTGCATCAGATAATGTGTATGTCAAATGTAGAGAGATTTTAGTATTATATATTTGTAATTTATTTTATAATATAGTTACAATTAGCTTCTTTTAAATAGAATTTTAGCTTACATTTTAGTAATTTTTTGCTTTTTATAAAAAAAACACAAACCTAATTTAATTTATTTGAATTTGTTAATTGCTAAGGCAACGTTTCTCATTCAAATATATCTATTGTATTTCAGCTTTAGTGTAATATGTAATCATGTGTATATATATGTGTGTGTATATATGTATATGTATATGTATGTGATTACATAGTAACCTAAAAAAAACACACATAAACATATATGTGTGTGTGTGTGTGTGTCAAATTTGTATGTTTTTGAAATGACTTGTATATCAGTAATTTAATAGATAATAAAACATTACATTGCCTAATTCTGTAGGCCTATAAGTGAACATAAAAATGTGAAAGCTCCTATCACGCTGTCCTACAGAGAGTACACTTGGACATTCAGGTTGGTGAACACACCAACAACTACCCAGAGATTGCAGCCAAAGACAAGCTGACCGAGCTGCAGCTGAGGGTCCGACAGCTCCTGGACCAGGTGGAACAGATCCAGAAAGAGCAGAACTACCAGCGGGTGAGTTTCAGCGGCAGAAACATGCTTCAGGTTACGCTGAGTGAGGTGGTGTTGGCTGAGCCAGACTTATAGGGATCCGTGCACTGTAAATGAAAAATTATATTATTATTATTATTTTGATGACATGAAATGGTTGCGCCCGGTGAGCTACACACCTCAGAAACTAAAATACTGATATGATGACCATAGCTAATGAAAGCGCTTACAGGTGGCATAGCATTTGTAAGCTCTTTCAGTTGCCGCGGTCTACTAAGAGTCAAAAGCATCAGAGCTGAAATGGAGAGGACAAAGAAACGGTCTTTAGGAAGTTTTACTCGTCTACAGGCATCTTCTCATTTTGTCCAACTCTTATTATCGCTAAGAAAATGGCTATGAAAGTCATACATGGCTTCTCTTGTGGCCCTTTGACTGAAAATTACAACCAAAAATGACACAATATGGTATCTTAACTTTGTATTCTGACATTTGTTACATTAAAAAGCCTCAGTATCTCAGCAAGTGCAACCATTTGATGTCGATGCAGAATATACAGTGCACGTAAAATAATGACGCCCCAAAAACGTTTTTTACAACACCTTTCAGCAGAAGACATCATTAACATTGTATTAAGCTATTATATTAACACCCAGGGATCCCTTTCAGCCATTTATACTTAAATCTGCGCAATATCTGAAAGCAAGTATCTGCTCAGGATGTTGAAACATTTTTGGCATCTGTCTTATCAAAATTAGTACTGTATCTAGTGGAGTTATTATTATAGTTAACCATAAAAACATTTTATTACTTGAAATGTAATATACTTCTACCGTCTTATACTGAGTGTAATGGCAAAATGATTGTTTCGTTACTTTTTTTATTCATTTAGAAAAACATTTGAGTATTTTTTTGTTTGTTAGATATAAGTTTGTGTTTTTGTGGCCGGAGGCAGACAGTGAGCCGATCATAACCTTATTGATCAGTTTAGCCTTCTCAAATCATCCTGACTTGCCTAGAATAAAATATATAGATATACTAAAACAGATCAAGCATATAACAGTGTTTAAACGTTAAACATAATAATAAACGTGCGATACGAAGGTTTTAGCGTCCGCTCTCTGCAGGGCATAGTGGCAGCAGAAGAATCTCTTGCATTTTATAGCCTAGTGATTTATTCCACAGTACCGCGAGGAGCGTTTCCGTATGACGAGCGAGAGCACGAACCAGCGCGTCCTGTGGTGGTCTATCGCTCAGACCATCATCCTCATCATCACCGGCATCTGGCAAATGAGACATCTCAAGAGCTTCTTTGAGGCCAAAAAGCTGGTGTGAAGATCAGACAGAACTACAGAGACAATAACTCAAGTAACATTCATTTCCGTCGTGGTTTAAGCATGGAAATACTTCTTCTTTTTTTTTTTTTTATTCAATTTGGTACAATTTTATCTAGAGCAGATAAATTCAGACACGATGAGCTTAAACGGGCAGAATAATAACAACCCTTAATTCTGCTGTATGACTGATAACCCTTTATTATACACGTCTCTCATCTAGAGCGTTGGTCGTTTTACTAAAACGCGAGATAGGAAGCTGTTTTGCCTTTAAGGTGATGATCATACTGCTACGGTCACGTCAAACTTCAAGGTTGTATTGCCGATAAATGTGAAGAATCAAGCCAGCTAATCATTTTCAGCATTTTTCAACGTTTTTAATGTGTATATATTGAGGTATTTAAGATTTTGACAAATTTGTGGCTTTGTTTTCATATTCTGTGCGACTCGGGCTCTCAAATACATTCGATGTTGGTGATTTTGAGGGGGATATTATTCAAGCTAACTGACTATAGCTTGCAGAGTAGCTGCTTAGACCAAAAACAAAAATACATGTTTTGAGAATTTTCTTTCTTGGTGGTTTACAAAATATGTTTTTTTTGTTCTTTTTATGCTTTATTTATTAACTGCATTGACCACATTTAATCACAGGAATGTATGTAACGAAAACTTTCTGGGGTTTTGTTCAGTTTGAAAAATATATGTTGTTTATAGGATCTTTGGAAAATTTTGTACTGGCTTCTTACAAGTACCAATTTATAAAAATGCTGGTTTGCATGATGCACAAATAATGCGACAACTTGAAGGTTATTTCTAGGTTAACACAGCTGTATTCTCAAGTGTCACTCAAGCTTTGTAATAAACTGTTCATCAGTGTGCATGCAGATGCTTTAACTGTACACTTGGTACTCAGTCTTTACATTGTTTGACACATCGTTCATAAACACTGCTTCCGTGTCTATATTTTAGTTGTTGCTTTGAATTAAATGGGTTTTAAAATGACAAATGTTCTCTGTCTTTGTGAATGAGCAGCAAAATATACTTAACTTACACTAGAAAATGAATAATTATTTAATTAAAATCATTCAAGACTTTGGGGTCAGCAATAATTTAAAAAAATATATATTATTAAAAATTAATACTTTGTTACCAAGGATATATTTAATTGATAAAAGCAGCTAAGACTCTTTTTTTTTTTTTGTTCTTTTAAACTTTCAGTTCATTAAAAAAATTGATTCTACAAAATTAAGCAGCATTTTAACATTTTATAAAAATCATATAATGTTTCTTGAGCATGAAATCAGCCAATTAGAATGGCTTCTTCCTTACCATTAGAAAAACAAATTACATAAAAAATAAATAAAATTGTTGTTTTTTTAAACCAATAAATGAATGCCAATTACTTTATATAGCATTATATATTAATAAAATGAAATACTAAAGTTGACCACTGCATTTATACATGCCACACAAATAATTTTATTTTCTGTTGTTTTATTGCTCAACTCTGCTAAATTAATTAAATATTTATGTACAATTATCTATAGTCAAGATACAAGATGTTATTTGACACACAGATTGAGGGGAAAAAAAAAAGTTAATTTCTGTTATGGCTTTTCACAAACGACCACAAACAGTAAAGCCATTAGTTGGACAGAATACTGTATTAATCCCAAAAATTTTAAAAGAAAAATATATGAAGAGATTGCCTCTAAACAAGCTTCTAAGAATCAGGATAATCTCTCTTTTGCATAGTAAAAGGCCTCAGACCCTCAGCTTCTCTGAAACACCATCATCATCTATTTCACTGTGGTCATTCATTTCACTGCATCTTCATTTTTTATGTTCTGTGCTGAACCCAGTGACTGCTGATCAGTGCTAAACTCAACACCAGTGTTTCAGGTGATATGAAATACTACATGACTTACATGACAACATCACACACACACACACACACACACACACACACACACCAGTCCCGGCACATCTCACTGACACGGCTTTCACGGCAACAAGTGGATACTGAAGCAAGACTATATAAATGTGCTATTTATATCATTTACATTTATGGTTTTGAACAAAACAATACAAGGACACGCTATAAAATATACCTACACACTTCTATAAACCAAAATGATACATCCTATTGTTTTAATTAGATGTTAAAATGGGTCACTAACATCTAACTGAACAAAAAAGACAAATTATACCTTACATCTACGATTGGCACAACGAAACCGAGCATGTGCTGACCCTGTGTCTGATAAAAATAGTCGGAAAACCAAGCTTAAGGAATTTACAAGAGGGCTGGAGGACACTTCTGGAGAGCTTTCGACAATAAAAACAGCTTCAGGAAGTAAGTTTAGTATTCCAGTTACTATATCACGCTTCTTGCTAGTTCTTTCGCCACAGAAGAGCAGGACAGCAGCATTAGTTAAGACATATTAAAGGCCCTTGACTGGTGAATGGTGAGCCCAGTCATTGGGAAGAAGCCCAAGAGGTCCCACAATTAGTTCGGTAACCTTTTTTTCCCCCATGATTCATTGCTCGGTGACCGTGAGCCGGTCCATTTTCCTGGCTGCTTCCTCACAGACGACCTTTGGCTTTCTCTCCGGACTGGGGCTTGGGGTGTTGGGGTATTCTCGGGTGCCGAAAATAGTGCTGCCGACGCGTACGTTTGTAGAGCCAACCTCGATCTATTTGGAGAAACAATACAGTTGAGGTCCCACTTTATATTAGGTGGCTTAAACCGCTATGTATTTACATCAGCAAAAATGTACAATGTACTTATGTTCATATTGTATTGCAAAACACTTTTGCTGCTATTGAGGTGGGATACGGGTAAGTTTAGGGTGGTATGGGTAGGTTAAAGCGTGGTTTAACGTGTAAAGGATGAGATAAGAGTGTAATTATAAATGTAATAATATGAATTAATTGCACATGTGGTTTTTTTTTTTTAAACATAAAGGCAACGTAGGTGCACTGTACCAAATGATTCAATTCAAATGTTAAGACCACTTAAAATAAAGTTGGATCCAAACTGAACAAAAGTGACTTTACAATGAAAAGAGTATATTGAAATGAAACAACACTTACCGCATGTTCAAAGTCGGTAGACATGCCCATACTGAGCTCAACCTGCTCTACTGGGATCTTCAGGCTTTCACAGACTTCCTCGCGACGTTTCAACAGCATCTACACACACATAAATTCATTTAATACTTGCATTTAACATGCTATGTTGTGAAATCCTTGAATAACAGCTCCTACTGTATATTACATACATACACACACACACACACACACAAACACACATATATTAATTACTGTATTTCTAATAACATATAAGTGTTAAATATGATGCATCCTTGGTGAGCATAAGACACTTCTTATTCTGACCCCAAATTTGGTAAATATCTTTTAATATTTCAGAGGCTTCAAGTATGCAAGTCCAGCTGATTCGATGCACCTGGAAATCGGGGTTAGGGCCTTCACTGAGGTCGTAACCGTAACGGCCGATCGTCATGAGCCCCGCAAAGTCAAGAGCAGGGCACTGAGACACGATGTGTTTTACCATGTTTACAGTCTCATCAGGAGGCAGGCCATGTTTACCTGATGAAACACATCCAAGAGAGACGATCACGCTGAGGTTTCAGAAAAACAGTCATCTGATACACTGAGAAAAGATTTCGCATCAAACAACATCTGAAGCTTTGATACGGGCTATTTCAACAAAATTGCAAAACACATCTGAAACCCAGTAGGAGGCTCCCAAATGTGAATCTCTACAATTCACAAACGTCTAATTAAACGCAAAGCATCGAAAGGGATTTTGTAACATTAAAAGTTCCGCTCTGGGCCAAATGTCAAATTTCTTGACTTTCACTGACTAAAAAGCTGAATTTCCATGACATTTTTTTACTCCATCTTTGAAGCGGTCATTTTGTATTTGCCTTAGTTAACCAGTAAACTCTGGTGACTGCGTTTGACTTAAGTGATTGCCAATTTAAGGGAATAAAATGGTACTGAAAAATTGCCACAGGGATCAACGCTAAGGATTTTTTCAGTGATTCAAATGATTACTTTCCCTTTTAATATTTTCACTAGCCTTGCCACAAAACAAAAAATAAAATAAAAATATAGTTTTATAGACTAATTAGAATAATAACGTAATTTTCCACACAAATGGCATTTGGGAAAATAATTGCAGCGCAGTTGCTCTAAAATAATAAACTGGATTTGACAAAAATCTCAAATATTAACTGACTTTCAATGTCTGGAACGGACCTTTTAAAATTCCACGATATTCCATAAATTCCACGACCGGGGGTAACCCTGTTTAAAGTATTTAGGGACATTTCATTTGTGCAGTTATACTAATTAAATGTTAAATTAAAAGTTACAACTATTTTAATAACATGCCTGAAAATAACGAAAGTCGGATGTGCTGTGACACGTTGAAAAAAAACTATGAAAAATAGGCAATAGTGAAACGATACGCCACGTCCCGCACAATCCTTATAAAGATTACATTTAAAAAATACTGTATTTAGATAAGAATTTATAATATATTCAGAGCTGACGATGATTTGGGTGAAGAATACTCACTGTGCTCTCCGCTGGTGTTGATCTGAACCATAATCTTTAAGTGCTGTGTGTTGGCAGCTCTCATTTTTTGCCATGAGCTGTTGACTTTTTCAGCCAGTTTTATAGAATCGATCGTCTCTACCATATACAAGTTTGGGACACCTATGATTGAATTAAATGAATGTGGGTTAATTCAGAATAAAACCTATTACTGTCCAATATTTCTAGGTAGCTACTGCCAATCTATTATTTCAATTTCAAGTTAAGAAACTGCTTCGCTCACTGAGGAGTTTGTTGACATTATTCTTTTGCAGATGACCAATGAAATGCCACTTTATTTCAGGACATGACGAGACAACCTATAAAGATGTTTTACAGCGATTAAGACATTTGATCGAAAACAACTAAACAGATACATTTAAATTTGTGTGACTTCATACCAAGGGATGAGAAGCTTTCTCAACAAGTTCATTTACCTGCGGAAAAAGAGGATATTTACTTCGAAATACTCGACTGAGCTTCAAAACGTGCGTGCATGCTTATTTATTAACTTACATAATTCTCTCCAAAGTTCCGTTGTCCGTGTTTGTAAGCCTCCACCACCATCTCCGGCGGTTTAGTCTTACTAACCGCAACCAGACGAGGGGCTATACATGGTAACGTCTACAAAAGGAAAGACAAATCCCGTCAATAAGCTTATTGCTTAGTGTTTAGGAGCAATGTCAGAAATAAATCTTTTTCACAATATTAAAATACTAGAATCGATTCCGGAGGCATTTTTTGCAAAAGTGTTGTAAAATTATCAGATAATAAGTGCTAAGTATTGTTACTTAATATATAGTATACACAAATTATATAACATACAGTTGTGGCCAAAATGATGACCATTACAATTAATGGCAAAATAAATTAGATTTCATGCCGACACACTACAACAAAAGATAAAAATAACTTGACTCAAAACCGCTGAAGATACTAGTGTTCTAATATTTCTGGCCACCGATACACACAATAACACACACACACACAATAAATATGATTTGCTTTAACCTCCAACCGCCGTCCAACTTCAAATCTTCATGTGGCAATGTGTTTGCTCCTCGTGTACACAGCGAAAAGTAAGGGCTCGATGTAATCTTAGAGTTTGAAGTGCATGTAATTGGCGCTTGTCATGCAGATTTCATTTGCCGGAGCGTGACTGCTGAGAATTAGATATTTCATGCAACATGCGTTCATTCACACAACGTCCTTCCCCTTGAGTAGTAGTTGCACGCTTTTCAAATTTAATACCGTCATTCCGAATACCTAATAATAATAATAACTTTACGGCTCTACAGTTAACATGCAAAAAATGTCATTATTAACCGGCTGTCACTCATCCCTTGTTACTATACGGAGCTCGCTCGCGCGCGCGTGTGTGTAAAGGTTGAAGAGATTACATAACCCTGCCATAACAACACGGTGAGCACAGGTGTATAGTTTGCTTTTTAGCGTGTTTTGAAAGCACGGTTTTGTTTAGTATTCGACTCAAAAGAAAGCGACGAAAACTGACCTTCGGGCGCCGGGAAACCGCTTGATTCACCCGGTCCACCACCGCCTGCACTTTCTTCCCAACCTCCTCCGACATCACTACTCTCCACATAGCCTCAGCGCTCGCGTATACACTAGCCGCGTGACGTCACGGGCAAATCCGGTCAACTACCAGACAAAATAAAAGTCTCGCCTCTTCTAACGAATATTGGTTGCAGCTTACCTACGCGCAGTAAATAAAAAGCCAACACAAGAAACAGGACAGTATAGTATACTTTCAGTATATTAAAATGATAATAATGTTTTTATTGCAGGCTATTTTATATAGCATTTATTTTCTTGGACCAAGACTTTTTTGTCATTTCCTGTCCTATCACTGGCAACAGAAAAGCATATCCAATAAAGCTATATCAGACTAGGAAACACTGTACATTTGGGCTGTTCAGGCACATTTGTCAGTTTAACAGACTTAAGTCCTAACAAGACAAAGATTATCGATTTACTTTCAGCGCATACAGCTAGCAAGGCAGTGAAAATGTTAGAACAATCAAATATTAACGAAAAACGAATGACAAAAAGACTTTGGATTAATCACACCGTAGTCCATTTATTCACAAAAATGTATGAATCGTGTACACAAATTTCTACAGACATAGGAAGGTACATAAAAATAAAAGGAAGGTGTTTATAAAACAATATTTAAACACAATCGAAGATTTCAGAGTTAATATTAAGCCTTTGTTGTAAAAAGACATGAGAAAATGGCCTTTTCTATATTTGCTGGGTACAAAAAAAGAAAAAAAAAAAGCAGGGAAAGAAAGTGGACGACATCCTCATACTCGTTCAAGAGCCTCCAACATGATTATACTGTTTCCTCTGATCACCTGAAGAGACAACAGAACAAAAACCAAGAGCGTTTATCACTGCACACAACAAAACATGAGTGATTGAAATGGGAGAATTAAACAGCTGTTTGTCGATCTTTGAGTGATGTATTAAAGACCTACAATAAATTAAACTTACCAATAGAAAACTTACCATACAAAACGATTGTCTGAACATAACGTCTATCCATATGACACTTGTGCCAGCTTATGTTTAACATTTGAGCTATGCAACGTTTGATACCAGATTGTGATATTAAGTACTCACCACCATCCCAATGGTGTTCATTTGTCCTCCAGGAGCCATTTCTATACAGTCATCAACGACCAGATTCATGAAGGGGTCAAAACCACGCAAGATGCCCTGAACGTGACGGCCACCGTTGAGCTTCACTGAAAACAACATCCAAACACAAACACGTTATTTGAATCGACAGAGAATCTGAACAGAGTTATCACGTGGGTTTATGAGAACGTCCATTCAGATAAGGTCATTTATTTCCACTCAAGATTACGATCACAATTTATTAATTTTTTTTATCTGGATAATATTTAATTAGAAAATCATGCACTATACTCACGTGAAAGCTTCTTGTCCATAAACCTAAAAGACAAAAATGTTTTTTTTTTTACTGATTTACAGATATATGTGCAGACATCCAAAGCTAATTCATACGAAAGTATAACAAAAACGAAATCGATAGCCGGTGGGTTCTGCGCGGTAAATAATATAACGTCGTTGTGAAATAGATGCAGACAAACCGGCTAGAGAAGAACAACGCTATACTCAATTACGCTCGCATTTCAAAAAGACTTACGATCACGATCAACAACAGGCTCGAAATACTTACTTCTTCAGCTCTGGCGGGTGTGCTTTGCTCATGTTTATTTGGTCGGATCAAATAGTTTTGTAAAACAAAAACGTTTGAAACACGTTTCAAACAATGTATGAACAGTGGCGGAAGTGACGTACCGGGTCGCGGGATTTTCTGAACCAGTCACCGTGTGCGACACCGCCCCCTACTTTAGCGGAGAATGAACTATAATAACTTCAAATAACAATGAAGTTCATGTAATGTCGACTGCAAAAACCACCAAAGCTTTTTAGACAATTTATTCGAAAACAACGCCAATGCAATCCTTACATGAGGTAAATTTTCTGACAAACATTATTCAACAGAAAAGAAAATCATCACACATCTTGGGACAAAGCAGGTGATACTGGAGGCATCTGCAAGTAAACACACCCAGACAGTAATGCAGAGAACTAAATTTAAAACGCCTCCAGCCTGTATTTTTCATAAACGATTTGGGGTTAAAATATAGTTATATTAGCACTCATCATTTGCAATGCGAGTCATAAAGTAAATATTATACAGTGTTCAAAGACGAAAAAGGTCAGTGCAAAAAACAGCTGAAAAATCACTGCAGCCTGTTTGGTGTTAGGAAGAGAAAATGTTAGATGTGTTACATAAAACATCAGAAACAAATTATTATTAAAGGTTAAGAACCCCTGATATACAAATCAGTTAATTAAAGGGACTTGTCATCTAATCTGAGGTCTCATATCTGCATTATTCATTCATCCAGTCTAATAAGAAACTTATGAAATTACACTTGCGATATTTGGTCTGATAGCATATAATAACATGTATACAAGGCTATCTGTAATGATTCTACAACTTTAGAAGAATAAAGCTTACTTTGCTTCATGTAGTTTACGAAATACAAATTTCGCAATGTAAGTAAAACGCTATATAATAAAACAAGCTGAAACACTTCAGTAGCCGAATCTAGCAGATGCAAAGATATTATATCCTCCAACTTGACAGACAACAAAAAAGCAGCACATACATTTAATTGGTTTTGTGTTTCAGCTAGGCACTGGCCATTTAGAAATCAGAAGTAATGTATGTGTTAAAATATCTCACAGTTACATAATGGATATGACTTCTACATGTACATCTGTATAGAGGTATATACACATAGAACCTGAAGCAAAACTGTGCTTTGAGTTTAAGTGGTTTTAATTAGGTACCCGTATCTGACGAAATGCAATTGTTTGGCTCAGATTGGTAAGATTGAATTATCCTGCGCACAACATTATACCCACAAAATCAAAACCTGTAAAATACTGATATTTATACAGTTTAACAAAACAAAAAATGCCTGATGAATGGAATTCCTGATAGCCTGAACATCTGCGGAATTACTTCACTGGCCTTAAAAGCACAGTTCACCCAAAACCCTGTTATCATTTACTTACTCTCATGTCAAGATCGCATTTTGAAAATCGAGCCGAAATTGACATCTATTATATGGAAAAATAATTTGACAAAACATTTTGGTTATCATTTTTCAAAATAGCTTATTTTGTGCTCCACAATATATTAGAGTGAGTAAATGATGACAGAGATTTTAAAATAATAGTTCACCAAAAATATATTTTTTTTAAATTTTGTGTGTCACAAAAACCTATATGCAAACACAAAAAATGTAAAGAATATCCGCTTCTCTTTTTTAATCACTTTCATGGTACTTGTCTAAACATATGCAATGGTTCTTTTAAAAACAAAAACAAAACAAAAGTAAACAAACTAGTTTAGAATTACATGTTGGTGAGAAAATGAGTGAACAATTTTTTAAAAAAGAAAGAAAGAAAGAAAAAAAAAAAAGAAGCTCTTTCAGTCGTCACTGAATTCATCTTCATTTTCACGTATCAGATGTTTCTGGCAGTGCTCTAGAAAAGCGCTCAGGGCTATGAACGCCTCGGCACATGGCACACAGTGATAGACTTTCTTTTCACAATCTTCTGGAATCTCAGCGAGGGGAATCCCACCCGTACACACGCTACAACACCTGCACGTGTCGGCGGGTTGACCGCGTTCCTCAGGGAGCTCCTTGTGGACTTTCTCGTGGACGTACAGCTTCGCTTTGGAACTGAAGACCTGTTCGCATGACGTACAAGGATACTCGGCGTCCTCGTCTTCATCACTAGCGGTTTGCTCTTCTTCCTTTTGCGCGGTTTCCATCAAAACGGGTAGATTTTTGGTCCTAGGTCTACCTCTTGGTCTTTTTCCTGGGAAAGGTTGGAGCTGCTTTGCTGCCTTTGAGCAGGACGCAGCTGTGTCAGTGCTGGATGATTTGCCATTCAATTTGAGGTGGATCTCGTGGTGAGAGCTGTAGTGTCTAAAATGAGCCCGAAGCGTTAGATGGTGCAGGAACTCTTTTCCGCAATGGAGGCATGGATACGTTTCACCTTTCCGCCTCTGCCTGGTGGTCTTCAAAGAGGTTCTCTGCAGTTTCCTGACCTTTATCTCCCGCCGGTGTTCCTCTTTCCTGTGCTGATGAAGCAGCGATGTCTTAGGAAATGATTTGTCACAGGAACGGCATGGGAACGACATACTCGAGATGAGAACTTTCTTCTTCTTCTTGAATGTACTAACTATGGCTACTCTTTTGTTCTCTGTGCTGCTTTTCACGTGAGCATGGGAAAAGCGCATGTGGCAACCAAGTCCAGCATAAGAACGGAAGGTTTTGTGACACAAAGTGCATGTGGGAATAGATGAGTTGGCGCTTGGAGGAGATGGAGGTAAGGAGGCATCTGAAGGCGGAGGAGGTTTGAGGGTCTTGGCGGGCTGACAGCCTCCCGCTTGCTGGTGGTGAAGCAGCTCTTGCTTGTGGCTGAAGCCTTGTCCGCATGGAGCACACGCATAGGGGCTATTATCGTGATAAAAGGGATCTTCTGCTGATTCAGTGCCGCAGGAAGGGCAAGAGGAACCCCTCTGAGGTTTCCCCATGCACGTCTGGCACATGGATGAGGCATGAGAACATTTGTGTAGCTGCAAACTCGAGAGCAAAACAAATTTTTGGCCACAGCATTGACAGCAATGGAGCTTTTGTAGTGCATGCTCTCTTTGCTGGTGACGCTCAAGACTTTTCAGGTCGGAGAATTTGTGGCCGCAGTCTTTGCAGATGAAGGAAGACTTTGATTTTGGCTTGTACTCAATGCAAGTGATCAGTTGGGCCAGTTTAGATAAGGTGTCCGACATGGGTCTAGCCCTAGTGGGAATCTGATCACCTTTTGTCCCATTCCAGCAATGAACAGAATCCATATTCCTATAAGGAAATGAAAAAAAAAACGCAAATAAAATTCAGACCATTTAAACTAATTCAAATCTGACTTGTAACAATGTAACATTTTATTTATATATTTCTGTAACTACAATCTTTTTAATAAAACCAGTTTGCATAATTAACCTGGCGAAGATAACAAATGTAAAAATAGTGAATCAAACCGATGTTCTGGCTATAAAATGAAGACACCCACCACAACTGCACGCAGCATTACTGTAGCAGTGACACAGGAAGAGTTTGCTAGTTGTCTTGCTATGCTGTTTACATGCAAGTGACACACAAACTTACCCGTTCGAGGACTTTGTATCACACAAAATAGGTTTCTCGCACATCTATGTGGACATTACAGCAGGCGTTTTCAGGTTCCTAAACGCAAAAACGCGAAAATTGTGAGTCTAAATCAATGCACACGGACTTTCACTTCAACTTCCACGCGCTTCTACAAAACTTAACGTAAGGCAGTTTGGAGAACTACAATTCCCAGCATCCCCAACGCGTTATGTAGTAAATGGACGTGAGCATAAAAAAGGCTCATTTATTATCATTCGTTTAAAGTGGCTCAGCAAAGACCTCGTTATAGCAATATAGACGTTACATTTTTATTTTAACAAGAGCATTTATCAAGTGTTCGTATTTAGGAAAATAAATAAATAAAGCGGAAATAAAATATTAAATTTTAGATGACACACACACAC